>NC_073695.1:185287717-185661051 GCF_029784165.1 Wyeomyia smithii | reverse complement strand
TTATTTGGTGTGTGATGGTTCACAAGAGCAAGAAATATTTCTGTGGTAGATGGGCACCCCTCCCTTTCCTAGAAAAGGGAGCTCCCATACATTTGAATACAAATTTCTGCATAATTCATAAACCTATCAAGTGAATAGAATTAAACTAGGCATGTGGAAGTTTTTCCTATGGTGGTTTGACACCATTCCCTATTCTAGAAAAGGGAGCTTCCATACAAATGAAACACAAATTTTTGCATGACTCCAGAATTTATAAAGCAAATGGAACCAAATTTGGCATGTGAAAATATTTGAAGGCAAAAAATATTTTCATGTTTGTTCGACACTTCTCCTTCAACTCAAGAATTAATCAAGCAACTGGAATGGAACTAAATATGGCATGAGAAAATTTTTGGGGACAAAAAATTCCTTCCTGGAAGACACATTTTTACACTTCTCGAGTAAACGAGCAAATGGAACCAAATTTGGCATGTGAAGGATTTTGGAGATAAAAAATGTTTCTGTGATGGTTTGACACCCCTTCCTACTTGGGAAGGAGGGGGGTTGGAAAACAGTCGAAAGTGGCCAAATACCACTAAATATGGGTATTTCCGTAATCGTGATGATGTACAAAAGCTAAAATTCAACCTCAGACACTGTTTTGAATTCTGAAAAGGCGACTTCGGGTTACTGAGAAAAAGCCCAGAATGACCGAATATCACCTAATATGGGAGCTCTCGGAACCAAAATAACGCTCAGAGGCCAGAAAGCCATTTTAAAACTCAAGATGACAACTTTTTTTGGAAATCAGCTGAAAGTGACCGAATGTCATCCAATATGGGTATTTTCAGAATCGAGGTGATGTACAAAAGCTGAAAGGCAAAGATGTTTTCATTTCGATAAAACCAACCATTTCGAATCGATTTTCCTTTGAGTTTGAACGTATCCAATGTCCGTTTCTTTATGCATTTGCAGACTATAAACAAATCGGAAGTTGAATCTTTGGATGTAGGTAAAATCAATTTACAGTGGTTGAAATCATTTAAAAAAAATGGGTGGAACGAAGTTTGCCGGGACAGCTAGTACTAAATAAATGCCTCTCCTTTCCTAACGTGGCCAATCGAGATTATCCGTGGGATCATTTCTCCTATTTTTCTATTTTTTCTTTCAAGTATTTACTTCTCAGACTGTCTACTCCCGTATATTTATATCACTGAAAAAAAAATCCCTACTGACAGTTTCTGAATGGTGAAGATTTGAGACGAAAAAGGGTTAAACGCACTGAATTAGTGTTTGACGCGATGGGGTAAAACATACATTTTTCAGTTTTTCGTTTCTTTTTTCAAAAAATCACAAACCCCAATCAACTAAAATTAAATGAAAATCAGCTTCAGCGAATAAAAATTTTTGATATAAACCTCTATTGAAACGATTCTAAGCTTATATGTATTGCAGCGTTTGGGACTAGAATCAAATATTTAGTGCAGAGTATTTTCATCGCAGTTGTCTACAAAAAACAATCAATGGTTGGGCCTGAAAGAATCTGCTCATATAGTTTAAGTCTAATCTTTGCAGCGCAAAGTATAAATATCAGTAATAAATATTGCCTTGCATACATGAACTGAAATCTTTAAACATTAATTTGGAATACTTCTTTAGATTATTTTGAAACCACAATGTTTTCCAACTTTATGCTTACTGAATGCTTGTTTTCAATTTTAGCCCCTGAAAGTTGACGTAATCGATCTCACATTACTCCTAAAATCAATGGGCCTCAAGTTGGAGTATCTGGACTTTGAGGAAGAAAAATCTAACACAGACTCATTAACAGTGGACATTAGGTGTCATAAATCGGGTGTAATGGCGAGAATGAGCTACGATTTGGTGGACTGCTCGTGCCCGGAAAAGGATGAGAAAGAAACCTCGTTCTGGGAAGTGCAAGCCACCGGACCGAGTGTGTTTTCCAAGCACAAAAACAACACATCGTCAAATTTACTACCCGAGGTCTCCGAAAGCTGCTCGATGGTTTCCAAAGCAATGCTATCAAATTTGTTGGATTATTACCGTTCCAGTATGAAATCCATTGAGCGTGGAGAGGATGTCCTGCAGTCCCCGTTGAAGGTCGCTATGCCACGAATTTGTGTTTCTAGTCCAATATCAAAAGAAAACAGAATTTCTATCGCTACGCCACCAGCAGAAGGAAAATTCATGGCACTCATCGAATCCGTTGCCTCGCCAGAAAAACAAACTGAAGAAATAATATCCAGTCCACCAAAAACCACTGAACAAACAAAAGATGACACAAAATCTGACCATTCGGTTGAAGGCGTTGGAATCGATAACACAACTAAGGAACTGTCCAAAAGTGATTCCGGTGACAAGCCTGTAATATCAATGGAGCCCACACCGAATAAGTCTCAAGAGAGTAGAATGCCCGACGATAGTTCGTTCGCTAATAGCGAGGCCATGAAAGCTTTAATCACATCAAGCCCTAATGAAAAGGTTCTCGATTCTGTATTCAACGCCGATCAAAACCACGAAAGAGATCTTAACGTAATTCACTGTCTCCAGCAAGCACGACAAGAAATTGATACCGCACTGTTGGTCATGAAGTTGAATAACTCTCACGGAGGTCTCCCATCAGGTTCCATTATAACAACCACACCACAAACTGTGGTCCGCAAAAAATTGGCTACTCCACTATTACCAGAGCGGTCCAGTTCATTGACCAACATCAACCGAAGGATGTCACTTCCAGGTAAGGAAAATTAATATTTCGGTACAATGACTAAATTGTTTTCTCGTCATATCAGGACATCCTTCACCTTCGCCAAGAATCGTACATAACCCAAGCGTCCCAAAAAAATACACTAATGTCACTTCGAAGCTTGCTTCAGTAAGGCCTGCAGTTCGTGGAGATACTCCTCGTCCAACGACGGCTCAAGTCAAGACGATCACTTTGCTACGCAAAACGAGTTCAAGCGCATCTATCTCTACTATTGGCAGCTCGAGTGCTGCTACCAAAGGTATCACTTTGGCCAGCAAAAAAGGGATTGGAACTGCTACAAAACCAATCGGTAGCGTGAAAACCGCTCCCAGTAAACCGGTGCCAATGGCTACTGGCGTTACTCGCTCAAAGAGCTCTGCTACCATTGTTAAAAAATAGATTTCATTTGATTTGTAGGGATTTATTCCTTTTGTCTGCTACGCTCTACATACAACTAAACTGTAAGTATATATACCAATAAAATACTGTTTTAAACGATTTAGAGTGATTTGAACCGATTCATTTGGGCAGTAGTTTAGCGTGACTGAGTGACACCCGGGGTGCTCATAGAACTCCTTCTTCAGTTCATCGGGTTTATCGTTAGTCGGTGTGTTTACATTGATCAGGGTGTACCTAATTGAAGAATCTGCCCTTGATTGTCAACACACGTGTAGTAGATGTGGTATTTCAAAGTAGTTCCCGCGATAAGATTTATCACTCGGAAAACATATCCCAGGACTCACTTCACTCCACACATCTCGGCCTGGCTGCGATTTCCTAATAGCCAGAGGTACGGTAATTGGGTTGTTTAGCTATATCAGTTTTTTTATATCATCTGGAAGAGCTGAATTTTCTAAGCAAAACGTGATTTTCAAAAATTTTCTATCGTTGTCCTTCTATTTTTAAATCACGAATAAAAACTACTCAAAATCTGCTCGAAATCGCTACAATGACAGTTTGCCTATATACCAACTGTCATTGTAGCGATTTGGAGCGATTTTTATTCTTCATTTGAAAATTGAAGGACAATGATATACAATTTTAAAAAATCATGTTTTGCTCAGAAAATTACCTTCTTTTAGCTAATATAAAAGAATCAGAAATCCGTGAGTAGCTAAACAACCCATTTGACCAGGGATACCAGATGTGCAGATCTGTCTGCAACATGCAGATTTTTGGGATCTGTGGGCAGAATTTTGTTGATTCGCAGATATTTACAGACTTTCAATAGTTTTTGCAGATATTTGTAAAAGTTTACCTCTATTTGCGCAGACTTCCTCAAAATGTGTGCAGATTTTTGCAGACTTTTGTCTGCCCAAGCGATTTTTTTTTTCGAATCACGGCTAGATTTTTCACAGATTTCAAGCAGATTTTTCCAGGTTTTCGAGCAGTTGCAGACTTTTTTCAAAAACATCTGGCATCTCGGCATTTGACAGAGGTACGAGGCTGATGTCGCTGGTAGCGCTATCTGGTAACGTATTGCCAGTATTTTTTTTTTCGAATCGACGGTTGTAAAACTTTACACATGTTGACAACTAATCTTGGATGTATCTCTGTGGTTATGTTTTTTTAAACCACCGGTTCTAACTGTTGATTTGAAATTTTTTTTATTAAAACAGGAACATAAAAATTTAATAATTGATATTATATAATATGTATTGATAAAATCACAATTTATTTATTGCTAATATGAATGATTATATTCAATATAAATACATTTTATACTTCTTATCAGAGCATCAAAATCAACACAAATTGAGATGTCTAAGGCTAAGAACTAGTACTGCACCCAGGATCGATTCTCAAACCTATCTTTCTTACTTACCTTACAAATCAGACGAGAGCCGTAGTGGCTCTTGCTGTTGCTGTATCAAGAAGTTGTTGCCATTCCGCTTAGTTTTGGCAAAAACATCATATCAAGAAGACTGGCATCTCTGGATCGATGACCGACCTACCGCAACCTATTGACTTTCGCCAGGTGTGCAATGGGGTTCTCTCCAAGCAGCGCGGGCAGCTCATGGTTCATGCTTACTTACTTTACTTTGTTGGCTAACGGACCGGGTCTAGGGCCGAACGAATTAGAGATGTCCAGCTTCTTCTGTCTTGGGTAGCCGTTCTCCAGTCTCCTTGTACACTAGCAGATCGTGCATTTTCTTCCACCGTGTGCGAAGCCTACCACGGAGTCGACGGCCTCTTTCTGGTTCTCTACTGAAGATAGTTTTGGCGACTCTCTCGTCAGGCATTCTGGCCACATGTCCAGCCCACTGAAGCCTGCCCGCGGTATTACCGTCACTGTATTAGCATGTTTGTATACCTGGTACAACTTTCAAGGGAATTACGGCTTTTACAGTCTTAGGGGTGTATCAAAACGCTACTAGGTTTTATGTCCGACGTTTCGGCCTTTGAACTTGGCCTTCCTTAGGGGATATAAAGTTGTACTGTTTTTCGTTAAGCGTACAAAGCTTCACGATAGGTTGTCATAGCTGTCTATAGGATCTCTTTCAAAGTACCACATCACAAAGCACGATGCGTTGGTGGATTTAATTTCTTTTTCTCGGGCTTTTTATCGCACCTCTTTTTATCGCACCTCTCGCCAAGTTTTATCGCACCTCTGGCCAAGTTCAAAGCCCGAAACGTCGGACATGAAACCTAGTAGCGTTTTGATACACCCCTAAGACTGAAAAAGCCGTATTTCCCTTGAAATTTCATGTTACAGTCGTCTTTAAATTTGAATACCTGGTACAACTTCATACGTCTGTGCCACACTCCATCTTCCAGTTTACCGCCAAGTATTGAACGCAGAACATTACGCTCAAAAACTCCGAGCACTCATCGATCAGCTTCCTTCAGCGGCCATGCTTCATGTCCGTAAAAGGCCACGAGGGGTATCAGCGTCCTATACAGCGCTAGTTTTGTGCGAGTTTGCAAAGTACGGGACCCTAGCTGGTCACGTAGTCGGTAGAAGGTGCTGTTGCAGCTGCAACTCGTCGTTTCACTTCACGGCTCATATCGTTGTCACATGTCACAAACGTACCAAGTTAAACAAATTCGGAGTTAAGCAGCGTAATGCCTCGATAGTTGCAACAATCCAATTGATGACCCTTCTTATAGGTAGAGCATATTAGGCCTTCCAACCAGTCGTTCGGCATTTGTTCATCCGCCCAGATCTTTAGCATTATCTGGTGGATCGCATAGTACAGCCGCTCGCTTCCCACCTTCAGAAGTTTGGCCGGGATACCGTCCTTCCCAGCGGCCTTGCCGTTTTTCAGCTCACTAATCGTCTTTTCATCTCCTCCTGTGTTGGTGGCTCCACAGCTTGTTCGTCACTCATAATCGTCATCCTGTTCCTGCTCTGCTCATCCGGCCCCTCACCGTTCAATAGCGCTTGACAATGCTCCTTCCACCTGTAACCGTCCACCTGCAACCGTCGGTTCATGCACTGTTATGGTTCATGCACTGTGGCCATTATTCGTCGTCCGTCTGTACTCCACCGTAGATAGTCCGCAGCACCTTCCGTTCGAAAACGCCAAGAGCGTTAAGGCCCTCCGCCAGAAGCGTCGTTGTACCGATTTCGTATCAGGTACATCGTCAACTTTTTGCTCCATTGCACTAGACTCGATCGAAGTGGTCATGTCCGAGCCAATATCCGCACCGCAATTGGTGCGTACATTTGTATGTCTAAGAAAAACGGGCCGTCGATGAGAACATGGTCAATTTGGTTTGTTGTACGTTGGTCAGGTGATCTCCAGGTGGTTTTGTGGATGTCCTTTCGAGGAAAGAAGGTACTTCGGACTGCCAGTCTGCGGGAAGCTGCGAAGTTGAAGCATCGCTGGCCATGGTCGTTCGTCACGATGTGCAGGCTGTGCGGGCCGATCACCGGCTTATATATGTCTATGTCTTCCCTACCGATTCAAGCATTCATGTCCCCGATGACGATCTTGATGTCTCTACGCGAGCAGCTATCGTAGAGTTTCTCCAGCTGTGCGTAGAACGTTTCTTCCTCTATATCGGGTCGTCCTTTGTGAGGGCATTACACATTGAGAATAGTGTAGTTGTAAAACCGGCCTTCTATTCTCAACAAAAACAACCTGTGACTGATCGCATGCATGCATAGTGCACAGTACTATAAAGCCGATACCCAGCTCAATGGTTGGCGGCCACAAATCCGCCGTACCTTCTCTCCTTTCCGGCAAAGCCCTTGGAGCGCAACGATATTGAAGTGGCCGGGTTCTATCTGGTCCAGTTTAATCCTGTCGCCACCCGGGGCGTTCAGCGATCTACTGTTACATGTACCTAGCTGCTAATCGTCGTACTTATTTCGTCGGCTAGATCATTGCCGATTGTTCCGGTTCGTTTTCGTCGGTACTACGGGGAAGTGGGCATTATGCCTTGGATCACACTGCGGTCTATTTTATGCCAACTAGTACGGGTGTACTGCTGGTACACTGTGGTCAAGATATTTAATCCAGCTTTCCACGAGCGGTAATGGCGAACAGTGCACGCAACCCATTTCGACGTTTTCTGTAGGTCAGGGAATATTCAATCGCAGCGCAGTAACGGAGTAGAAAATATGATGCGCGGATGAAAATAAACAAAACTGTTTATTAAAGTTGCTATGCTACGTTGCAAAATTTTTAAGTTTTTCACTCCGTTACTGCGATTGAAAACTACCCGACCTACAGAACACGTCAAAATGGGCTGCGTGCACTGCCCGCCTCCTGGGAAGCTGGATACATATTCGAAGATTGAAACCCGATTGAAGTGATTTTTTCTACTGTTACGGCGCTATTTTTTGCATTATTAAATAAGCGGATTTTAACTCTTATTTTCTCTCTTTTTTTAAATGAAATGTATGAAAAGTAGCCCCACCTAGAAAATTTCCTTAGTGCGCCTTCCCATGATATTTACTAAGAAATAATGAGGCTCTCTTCCTACACAGTGAGGACGTACTCTGTGGTTACCTCTCATGAATAATTCAACCCTAGATTTAACCGTATAAATTTGACAGCAAACGTCAGACGTTTGATTTCAGTTTATATTTATATCAGGTCGTTGGAATTGTTGGTAGTGTTTTTCACATAATCAGTTCAAAGCGAATTAACTACTTTTTTTACTTATTTCAAACAAGATTCCGCTAGAATGGACCGTAGTAGACGGCTATCTAGTGATAGCTCCGTCAGTCCAATTGCTGCCATCAATTTTGCCACCGATAAGTTTCCGTGCTGCATTGTTTGGACTCCAATACCTGTATTAACATGGTTCTTTCCTTTCATCGGTCATATGGGCATTGCAATGTCCACCGGTGTAATCCGTGATTTTGCTGGACCGTACTTCGTTTCGGAAGACAACATGGGCTTTGGTCGGCCCACACGATACCTTCAACTAGATCCAAACTTTGTGAGCGGAGGCATAGTCGAATGGGACGAGTGTGTTTCAAAGGCTTCCGTAGTTTATGGTACCAGGATGCACAATCTGCTTTGTGACAATTGCCACTCGCACGTAGGAATGGCGTTATCGCTGATGAAGTATAAACAGTATACAAGCTGGAACATGGTAGTGCTTGCATTCTGGATGTTCTTTGCCGGAAAATATGTTGGTATCAAGGGATTCCTCAAAACGTGGTCACCGTTTGCCGTGGTCCTGATTACATGCACGCTAGTAGCAATCTACTTAAAATAAATTCAAGAGGATCGTCGTACTGCAAAGTGAAATGCAGCTCCTCTACTTCAGAAACATGTGGAACACCGCTATATTATTGTACTGTATTTATATTTAATTTATGTGATTAATCGGATTTAATAAATGGTACCTTTTTAACCTGAATCATGCAAATATTCATGTAAAATATGAATAATGCTACATTATATTTACTCTAGAAAGTGCAAAGTATCAAAACGATTGCCTTTCAGAATGTTAGATGCTCTGTACGTTCATCGGTGAGTTTATAACAGAGCAACAAGCATGTTCCCCCATAACTTCAAAATTGCTTCACCCAATACATATGTGAGAGATCTATGCGTAACAAAGGCCGTTATGAAAACGAAAATGTATTCTTACTTCGTTGAGAAACAATAATTGAAAACATATTGCAATTATAAAATCATGTTTTATTATTTATTCTCTTCAGAGGCTTCCGATTTATAAGGACATAACGAAACAAACATAAGCTTAAGATAACCTTTAGATCGTACGAGTGCTACGTTAAAAAATACCATATCTTGGTTCTTTACGAACTACCAAAAATCAACCAAGTTTCTCTTATTAACAATCAAATCAAAGAAGTACAGTAGAAAAAAGAATTAAAACTTTTTAATGGCTTCATTCACCTCATCGGCGCTTTCCAGCAACTTCTTCCATTGTGGTACGGTCAAACTAATACCTTTCTTGCCCGGAAGCTCCTTACCATCCTTCTCATAGTATTCGCGGACATTAACATACACCTTATTCTTGAATTCACTGACCGTTATTTTACGGTTCCTATCAAGCTGCCATTCTGGTTCTCCATTTTTGTTGGTAGTACTTTTGGTGTCTCCGTCACCTTTACTTTTCTTAACAGGAATGCGCTGAAACAATTTAAATCATACTATACTCGCATTTTACAGCAACAAACTTACTTACATCATCTGGTCCAGAATCGGAATCAGAGGTATCGTCCTTCTTGTTCTTCGGCATTTTGCTTTTCTATTACAGGAAAAAACAAGTTGTAAATAGGGTTATGAGCGCGCCGGAGTTCAATAAAGGCGACGCATGAAAACACGGAATGTTACGAATATTACTGAAGCATCGTTAAAAAAGAAAATGTATCACTAACCTACAATTTCGTATCAAATAATCAACTATTGTAAATCACACAACTATTTAATTTGAAAAGCGAACTGCTCAATACGCACTCTGGAAATAAAATGGAAATGACGCTTGCTGGATATTTTGTTTCGACTCTGTTTGTGGACACTCGATTTCGCCTGGCGCAAATTGCATGCAATGCGCGATGCAGAGATGCCAGACATTTTTTAAACAACGATAAAAAAAAATATCGCCCATTGAATAAATGGAAAATTTGCACGTTTATTGAAATTAAAGTATTGATATTTTTTACTCAAGTCTGATGGATAGCTGATGTGTTCATGGTTCGATTACTTCATAGCTTCGCAGACCGCAGACAGACGTCCAAGCTAAGACCCAAGGTTTTGATAACAAAGAAACCCCAGATAGATTTTTTCACTCTTCAATGAAGTGATACATGTACATTAAACCACAGATAACAGACATCCAAGCTAATTTTGCTTCATGTGTAAAAAGATGCAACGGTTTTTTAGCATGTCGCAATACGAAGCATGGTGGCGCTACGAACACTTAGTGGTCAATGATTCGATAAAATCGATAGTTTTCCAGCTCTTATCGATATTATTGCAATAAGAAGCGTTGCCGTTTTATAATGTAGAAATTTTGAGCTGTCGTAATTTGTACATAATCGACAATTTTGTTCAATCCCAGTTTATGTCTGCGATAAATTTGTTTGTTTTAGTGTTGCTATGAAAAAAATACACAAACCTCACAAAAACAGTGTTGTATCGTTGCAAAAACAGCGACTCTACTATTTGTGAGAGCTTTCATACGTCTGGCAGCTTTGACTATAATCCAGCGCTGCCATCACTAAAGTGGTTCAAGTCGCAAGTTGCAGAAAGATGTCGTTAGCATTCCAAACGAGTAAGAATTTGAAATCTTACACACGATTTCTGGAGTTTTTGTTCTAGCTTGGATATCTGTTATCTGTGATTAAACTAAAATAGAATAAAAATCCATCAATTAAGTCAAATTTTCTTTACAACTCCATGCTACTTGCAAAGCTAACACGTCACAGCCTCGCTACTACCACCGATAACAGACATCCAAGCTAATTTCGTTCCATGTGTAAAAAGATGCAACGGTTTTTTAGCATGTCGCGATAGGCAATATGGTGGCGCTAAGAACACTTAGTGGTCAATGATTCGATAAAATCGATAGTTTTTCAGCTCTAATCGCTATTATTGTAATAAGGAGCGTTGCCGTTCTTTCATGTAGAAATTTTGAGCAGTCGTAATCTATACATAATCGACAATTTTATTCAATCCCAGTTTACATTTGCGATAAGTTTGTTTGTTTTAGTGTTGATATGAAAAAAATACACAAACCTCACAAAAACAGTGTTATATCGTTGCAAAAACAGCGACTCTACTATTTGTGAGAATTCTAATGCGTCTGGCAGCTTTGACTATAATCCAGCGCTGCCATCACTAAAGTGGTTCAAGTCGCAAGTTGCAGAAAGATGTCGTTAGCATTCCAAACGAGTAAGAATTTGAAATCTTACACACGATTTCTGGAGTTTTTGTTCTAGTTTGGATATCTGTTATCTGTGATTAAACTAAAATAGAATAGAAATTCATCAATTAAGTCAAATTTTCTTTACAACTTCATGCTACTTGCAAAGCTAACACATCACAGCCTCGCTACTACCACCGATAACAGACATCCAAGCTAATTTCGCTCCATGTGTAAAAAGATGCAACGGTTTTTTAGCATGTCGCGATAGGCAATATGATGGCGCTAAAAACACTTAGTGGTCAATGATTCGATAAAATCGATAGTTTTTCAGCTCTTAGGAACCATTTAAATATTACATAACGCGGAATTTGGCAATTTTCAATACCCACCCACCCCCACGTAACGCAATTTTACATGTTTGCCACACGCAATGTAACGCTTCGCTGAATACCCCCCCACCCCTGAGCGCGTTATGTATTATTTGAATGAGCCCTTATCGCTATTATTGTAATAAGGAGCATTGCCGTTCTTTCATGTAGAAATTTTGAGCAGTCGTAATCTATACATAATCGAAAATTTTATTCAATCCCAGTTTACATTTGCGATAAGTTTGTTTGTTTTAGTGTTGATATGAAAAAAAAACACAAACCTCACAAAAACAGTGTTATATCGTTGTAAAAACAGCGACTCTACTATTTGTGAGAATTCTAATGCGTCTGGCAGCTTTGACTATAATCCAGCACTGCTATCACTAAATTGGTTAAAGTCGCAAGTTGCAGAAGGATGTCGTTAGCATTCCAAACGAGTAAGAATTTGGCGATTTCTGGAGTGTTTTGTTCTAGCTTGGATATCTGTTATCTGTGGTTTGATGTACAAGTTTGTTCATTGCAGCGTAAAGAAATTTTATCTTGGGCTTTTTTCTCATCAAAACCTTTGGTTATTTTGAGTGCCTGTATGAACAGACATAAACTAAATCTCGCAAAAACCGTCACTAATTCGGGTAAATTTTACTTAAGTCTCGTTTGCACTATTCATTTAAGGGGTAATATCCACCAACAAGTTTTATTGGCTTAAATCATGCTAAAACTATCCTAGAATCAAAATCTACATCGCCCAAGTACTGATCTAAACTCGAAATTCGTTTAAATCAATTTTTACCAAACAACTTTTATGCTCCAAAATAACATTTTTCGTTTATTTGGCAATGCTCGTTTTTGTTTTTAATTTCGAGGCCTTGTAAACTAGTAGAAATTACCCATGATCGATATCGTGTTTCAAATTTGAAGTACAGAGACCGCTGCATCAAGTTTCGGCCGTTACAGCGTCTCTACAGCACGTGTTTACTCACAATTTCCATTTGTTTAGTCGATCAGCCGTTCTCGTTGTGTACGTTCTTTGTTTGAGTTTTTTGATACTTTTTAACTGTGAGTTATACTTACAATTACTTAAATATAAGTGACAAGTTTGAGTTTTGCGTGGGATCGGACGCCAATCAAAGTCACTGAGCGCCGCATGGCTGATACCCCGAGGGTAGGCGCAGCATTTGATCAGATAAAAAAGAAAGAAGAAGACGATAAAGCCCAGGAAGAACAACTTTACGGTACAGGGATAGCTGACCCCAAAAAAATTTACGATGTATTTTGCGGTGAGAACAGTAAACGGACAATGTTATTTTATTGTAACCATAAAAAACATGGTATTTTTACTATAAACTTGCAAACGATTTGTGTCATTACCATGTTTTAACAACGTTTTTCGATGTTGCATCTACCACCGACAACATTTTTACCATGAAAAACATTGTCAGTGACTTCTAAATGTATGGGAAAAATTCCTGAAAAAATGCTTTTAAGATACATAACAACCCCGCTTTTGATGGTAAAAAAACAAAAACAATGTTTTTATTGTTCTGGATAATGATATTTAATGTAAAATTGATGTATTTACAATGAAACGTAGTTAAATTATGGTATAACTATGTACAATTACAGCAACTTTTAGGGTTTTTTTGAGTTATTTTTTCCGAGGACTGATGAAGGTTAAAAAAATATTATAGGGCTTTATTATTGCGATTCTTAAGATTTATGGCATTTTGAAACTTTAAACGCTTTTTTCTCAAAACTAAAATCGACAAGCAGTAGAACTGAAAAAGTTTACCTCCGATTGACTTGAAATTTTAACTGTAGTTTCTTCATTAGATTATCTAGTGAAGTAAACACGATTTTGGCGATTGATTAACAACAACAAAAGTTATATATTGACGTAGAATACGTCTTACGGCAACAATCACAGGGACCCAATTTCAGTACAGGGATCCAATTTCAAAACCGAAAACATCGAGAGCGTCACAAAAATTGTCCACTTTCAAACGTATTAAACTCAGTCAGTTTCCAACCGATTTCTGTCATTTTCGCAGCAATCGCTTGGAACATCATTTAAGCACCCGTCCAAATGCAGAAAATTGTAATCTGATTGCTCAAACTATTGTTATATTGAAAATTATTGAACATTGTCGAAACGCAAATGTCGACTTTGGATTGGTCGCTTGCTGCCTTTCCCTAAAAAGGACGACAGAATGGAGTACCTAGTTAGCCGGGAATGCACTCGTTGGGCTATATAAGAGACTGTTTATCCTCAAGCAAATCAGTTTACTAGCAGCAGGCAGCAGCAGCGGACATCAACACCGATGGCAGTAGGCGAAGTGGATCAGCAGCGGGCAACAGTGGTAGTGGTTAGCTGCAGTTCCTACCTCTTTCAGTTCGGCTTCCCTTCGATCTGAGTTGGACCCCACTAGCGGTAATCCAATTCAGATATCGTTGGGTGAATACAACCCGAATCTTAAAGAGAATCGCACCGCCAGGTGGTTTGAGAAGCCACCATCATCCAGCGCATGTATATATAGGGTGTGTGCACATATATAACGTGTGTGAATATCTATATCGTGTGTCGCTAGCGTGCGTGGCTTGCTATATAGCGTGTATAGTGTGTGTGTGTGTGTGTTTATAGCGTGTATGTATGCATGTCTGTAGCGCGTGTGTGAATGTTTATAGCGTGTGTGACTTGCTAAAAAGCGTGCGTGGTTTGCTGTATAGCGTGTGCATGTCTAGCGTGTCTGTGTATGTCTATAGCTTGTATGGCTTGCCATATAGCGTGCGTGGCTAGCAGTATAGCGATTGAAATTTTCATATATAATTGCTAATAAATCACCTCATGTAGGATTTAATTATCACTGAAAATCATTCAAAACTAAATTTAATTTAATTTCTGAGCTAGTGAGCCTGAATCACATAATTTTTCGCGCAAGTCTTACTAATTGCAGCAGTCAGTTGTAAAATTATCTACGCTATCGTAAAATGCAGAAAATTGTTATTTGAACTGTTATATCATAGATGGGGAATGCCCTTGTCTATAGCCTCTTCGTAGCCACTGCCTAAATTAAGATATCTTAGTGCAACTTGATACAAAAGACAGCATCAAAACAATTCAATTTCATTCTTGTTTTGGATACGGCAGCAAGTGAAACCGCGGTGCCAGCTACAGAGGTAAACGTCATCTGGAGCAAAGAGACTATTAAATTAATTAATCCCAATACAATCAACACTACACTCATTCCCAAACCTATTCCAAGAAACACTTAGACATAAGACAGGCTGTCGTATTCTACGTTACCTCTGCGGTCGTGTCTTATAAACAACCTCTTCAACTATTTTTTTATATATAATTAAAGTCGATTTTTTTGTCGAAAAAGAACTTTTTTTTTCAAACCGTTGCCATTTTGCGAAGAAAAATTCTAAAAATATAATCATGTGTACTTTTCTAGTGATGCTTAGGGGCCATCCACATACCATGTGTACAGCTTTCGGGGGGGGGGGGGGGGGGCGGTTGGTTAATGTCTATGGTCCATACATTTTTTTTAGAATTTATATGGGCAGTTGTCCACGGAGAGGGAGGGGGGGGTCAAAATCATTAAAAATCTGTCCACGTCCCAAGTAACAATTTAAGTCGTATTGCATTCTTCTAGCGGTTTTCATGACCAATTTCGCAACACTGCTGTTAAAACTAGAAATACTATCAGAACCTCCTGATAACCGCTATAAGTTGGCTTCACAGCCAGGTGGCCCACCCTTGCCAACCTTATTGAAGCAATTATAAGAATGGCAAAAAAACTGCTTTAAAACCATATGGAAAGAGTACCGCATACTATAAGCAGCTGGCATTACCTCTTTGAGAGCGCAATAAGTTTGGTTGCATTATTGCGCTCTGCTACTTGCCACAATAAGTCCAATTCAACTTTTCATTGCTTGACAGCAACCGCAATAAGTTGATTTGTTGTGCCGTTCCTGCACACACACCAGAACATCACGCCACTTTTTTTAATAAGGAAATCTCTCGCCGCGGAAGAAATGTTTCACCTGTGTTGGTTATCTTCGTGCAATCGATTTTATTTGATGGTGATATTGTAGAAAGATAAGAATTAAAGAGGGGTTTTTAGTAGGTTTTGTACTTCTCAAGCATATGCGCATGAAATTTTGTCGTGCATTTTGAGAACGCGCTTAAAATTTATGCGCCATCAAAATAGTACGGGCTTACAAAGATGATTTCATTGTTAGCAAAAATGAAGTGGATTGCTTCAGCTCAGTTTTTCAGAAAAAAAAAACTAGCCGTATTCCTTAATACAGAGATAGATTAAAATCTACTTTGGATGTTAAATTTATTTGTTAGTCAGACGACGATTCGATTTTCGTTTCAAGATCATGAAAAGTTTTAAAAATATCAATATGGCGCGGTTGGTAATTAGTTGGTATCAATCGTAGCCGCAATAAGCCTAGTTCAATGATATATATGTTGTAAGGTGCGGCAAAGGTTGGATGCCTGTATTATTAGAGAAAAATATGGTAAATCCCTGGGGCCTAGACAACTTTATTTTTATGAAAAATCTGACATCATCTGAATATTGAATATATTTCGAAATAAATCAATAGTGTCTTGCCCCTACCTTATTTTTAAGGACGCATAATTTAACGACATAGGAAATTATTTTCAACCGAAACAAGACAAAACTGGCGATAAAATTAAAAAAAAAACTACCGAACAGTACTAAGTACTAATACTAAGTTTGCCGTGTTACTTTAAGATGCTCTAAAGCATTTTACACACATCTTACGGAGACTGCGACATAATTCTGCATCACACTAAACCAACTAAGCCGCTTTTGTCTCACAAGTTCAACAGGCTAAAACTGGGCACTTATTACAATTTTATGAGATATTTTTCATAGCCAACTAGTAGTTTTTTAGATTTTGAATGACCGCAATAAAACTGGTTTCTATGTTATATGACAGCAAGCTGGAGTGGTTTTATGGGGCAATAGATAGAAATAATAAAACCAATAATAAAGCAAAACCGCATTGACTCTTGCCGGTTTTTTTGTAAGTTTTATTAGAGTTTTATTGACAGCTATCAGTGTTCATTACGACTTGCTATTTTTGGCAACGGATTTAACCGCCATAAAACCGTTGGTAACATTCATTGCTGTGATAAAACCGTTAGAAAACCAAGTAGCTATAGAATTCATCAATGGCCCAAGAACTCATCAATGGCAAGTACAAATCTTTTCACGGTAATCATTTTCATCGGCACTGCGCTTCCAGCCCGCTAGAACTTGACCCTCGGCCACCAGTCTCCAACACACAGCGTTCTACGGTCGACTCGCTGACAACTCCGGGACGCAACGACGCATTGCGGAATCCTCCGAACCCCCCACCGCAGTCGTGCCACTGCCGCCAGCGCTCAACAGTCGTCCCGGTCCTGCGTGTGGTAGCGGGGAACGGGGCTTCCAAAATGTTAGTCACGGCAAGTACACTTCCGTTTCTTCCGCATGCACTACTGATCCGCACTACGCTTCCAGATCACAGAGTACCACCGTAAAAAATTATCTGACTGTGTACTACCAGAACGTGCGGGGCCTACGAACCAAAACAAACGAGCTGAGACTGTTGCTTTCCAGTTGTGACTACGATGTCCTAGTCTTCACTGAAACCTGGCTCCGACCTGACATCATTGATTCGGAGTTGTCATCCGACTACTCCTTATTTAGATGTGACCGCAGTGAGCGTACCAGTGAACTATCGCGGGGTGGTGGTGTGCTTATTGCAATCAAAAATAACATCACAAGCACTTTGATCTCACTGCCGAACAGTAGCCATCTTGAGCAGGTTGCTGTTAGGGTCCACCTTCCAAGTCGCTCACTTTACATCTGCTGTATATACTTACGGCCAAATTCCAATGCTGATGTGTATGCTGCTCACTCTGCAGCAATCGGAGCAATGTCTGATCAGGTCGACACTACTGACGTTATAATGGTGCTAGGGGACTACAACCTCCCACATCTAAGATGGCAATGTGACGCGGATCTGAACGGTTATTTGCCCAGTAATGCATCGTCTGAACAAGAGATAGTACTTACTGAAACACTACTCGCCTGTGGTTTAGTTCAATTGAACAATCTCACAAATGTGAATGGGCGCTGGCTGGACTTGCTCTTCAGTAACATGCCGGATGAAGTCGAAGTAGACGAGCCCCCACACCCGCTGCTACCAGTTGATTGTCATCATAGACCATTCGTTGTATTGCTCGATGCTCGTTGCGATGTGTTAAAGGCTGCGGATCGACCAGCCGAAGTGGAGTTAAATTTCAGGCGGTGCGATTTTGATGTGCTGAATAATGCTCTTGCCTCTATCGACTGGCAACAGCATCTGGTTAACGAATCCGTCGATTTGGATATGTCTACTTTCTATGATAAACTGTTTGAGGTAATCAACACACATGTTCCGCTTGTACGTCGTGCGCCCCACGCATCAACTCGCAGGTTTTGGTGGACTCCCGAACTTCGCCACTCAAGGAACATGCTTCGGAAAATGAGAAAAGCGTCTTCAAGTCGAAAACCCAAGAAAACCGTAGGGTGCTTCGGAATATGGAAGCTACGTATAAGAATCTTCTTGCTGATACTCACAGGGCGTATTTGCAAAATGTACAACAAAACCTAAGGCAAAATCCGGCCTCTTTCTGGAAATATGTAAAGTCACTTAAGGCTGGCCCTAGAATACCGTCCAGTTTACAACATGCGAGTAAAACCTCAAGTACGGCTGATGAAGCTGTTGAATTATTTTCCGACTTCTTCCAAAGTGTCTATAGTACATCGTCCCCTGCGATACGTCCCGAATGCTTCCAGAGCGTAAATTCGTATGACATAAGTCTACCAGAAATAAGGTTTTCGATTGGAGAGGTTCGAAAAGCACTGGAAATGTCGACACCACAAAAGGCGCTGGAGCGGACGGGCTTCCGCCTCTACTTCTCAAAAATTGCGCAGCATCACTGGCTCATCCTGTTTCATGCCTCTTAAACTTATCACTCTCTTCGAGGGTCTTCCCAACGGTCTGGAAAACCGCACGCATTGTACCGATCCTCAAAACAGGCAATATTCACCACGTCAACAATTATCGTGGCATATCAATACTATGCTCACTTGCGAAGATATTCGAGTCGCTAGTTCATGTCGTGCTATATAGAGTAGCACGACCGCTTATATCAGAATACCAACACGGGTTTGTGCAACAAAGGTCCACAACCTCCAACCTGATGTGTTATACAAACGCACTATTTCCTGAAATTGAGAACAGAAAACAAGTCGATGCTGTCTACGTCGATTTCTCTAAGGCTTTTGATGGTGTACCACACGATTATGCCATCGAAAAACTTAAACGTATGGGGTTTCCAGAGCACATCACCGAATGGCTACACTCATACCTCACTAACCGTAAAACCTCAGTCTGCGTGAACTCCGTGTGTTCCAAAGAGTTCGTCCTCACGTCTTGTGTCCCACAGGGAAGTGTACTGGGTCCGCTTATATTTGTTTTGTTTGTAAACGACATATGCACTAGACTGAAGTCCCAGAAGCAGATGTTTGCTGATGACCTCAAATTCTATAGAGTAGTATCGGCACCTCTGGACTGTCTGGCTTTGCAGGACGACAACAACGAACTTTCGCTATGGTATTCACAAAATGGCATGAAAATGAACGCAGTGAAGTGCAAAATTGTCTCATTCACAAGACGCTCTGACTCTGTAAACCATACATATTACATCGATGGTAACGTCCTGGAGCGGGTCACTTCTATTCGCGATCTAGGAGTCACAATAGACTCTAAACTCCGATTTCATGATCATGTCTCAATCATTGCAGCCAAAGCGTTTGCAGTGCTCGGACTCATTCGAAGGCAGTCGCGCCATTTCACTGATGTATACACTCTAAAAACCCTCTACCGTGCATTGGTTCGGAGCATCCTTGAGTATGCAGTTCAAGTCTGGGCACCATACCAACTAGCGCACGCCGTGAAATTAGAGCGGATACAAAAGCAGTTCATTCGGTATGCTTTACGCCAACTACCGTGGAATGATCCGGTGAATTTACCTGACTACACCGCGCGTTGAATGCTTCTCAATTTAGAAACTCTCGCAGCCCGTCGAATCAAGCTGCAGAGAACGTTTATTTTCGACATAATAGAAAATGTTATTGACTGTCCAGAACTGTTAAGACACATCAATTTTAATGTACCCCCGCGAGCCCTCCGAAGTTATCCCACGATTAATTTACCTTTCCGAAGAACTAGTTACGGACGTGATAGTGCATATAATGCATGTCTGGAAGCATATAACGATGTCAGTGACCTACATGAACTGGGTTTGACGAAAACGGCTTTTAAAAATAGAATTAGAAATTAGAATAAGCTATAATTAGTCTGTACGATTTTTATTCGAAGACGAGAAACAATAAACAAATAAACAAATTGTTACTTGGGGTGATATGTGGATGACACCTTATGTATATAATGAAAAAATGTTTGTTTTTGGTTATAGGTGGAGTTGGGCACGACTTCTAAGCTCGCCGCGGAAGAACTTAAAAAAAGCGGTTTACGGCAATTGCTGCACAGCCACAGCTGCCATTTTGTAAAAAAGTAGCAATAATTTGTATTTTCATTTTCCAAGAGTTGCTTAATCCAATGATATATTATTTATATACCTTACATCTCAAATGTCCTTTAGAAAAATTCATGAAAAAAGCCTTGGTTTTTTGAGCATTCGGTGGATATTACCCCTTAAGAAATCCGATGAATTTTTGGTTAGTTTTAAGCAGTGCTGGTATGCATGTGTACATAAACCACACAGACTAGATCTGCCCTATCTTCATGGACTTTTGCCCATACACATTCTTGAAAATTTAATTAGAGCGTGGATTCTGGTCTCAAAGGCTCCCCAACTTCCTATATGTGAACGTTTACGGAAACATTTTTTCATGAATTTACCGACTGGACAGTGACAAAAATCTATGTCCCTTCATTTCATCCGAAATGTTGGTATCATACTCTAGCCCATGGGTCGCAATCGCAGGATCAGTTCAGATACGCTGTTCGATTCAGCTTTGAAGATATATTAGACGCAACATACCACGTTTTACTAGAGTACTATCGAGGAAAAAGTAGTAAAGCAAGTAGTATTTGTAGCAAAATAATACGTTTGCTATGAAACGCTATGCATTTGCTGCACTTCATCAAAGCTAACACGTCATAGTTAAGAGTGTATGAGTGAATTGTGTATCGACATACTTCGAGTCCCGAATACCTGTCCATTAACGTACCCTGGTGAAATTGTGTGTTTTTTCATTGTGATTAGCACTTGAGCCGATCGTTAGAAATATTTACATTGTGGGTCATATAAATAAAAAAAATCGCGGAAACCCGAAAAATATCAAGTCGCTTCAAACAAGATTTTGTAGT
The DNA here is from genome assembly GCF_029784165.1 of Wyeomyia smithii. NCBI lineage: Eukaryota > Metazoa > Arthropoda > Insecta > Diptera > Culicidae > Wyeomyia > Wyeomyia smithii. Next base: position 185,640,171 of record NC_073695.1, on the reverse strand, counting down.
TTATTTTTATGATGAATTTCGTGATAACCAACAGGCCATTAAATCATAAAGCTACCGCTGTTGCACCGGTACTATTCCATTACCTACAGGATCAAGAGCGTTCACCGCAAATTCATGCTTTTAGCCAAACTCGTCGTGCATCACAATGAGCTTCGTCATTAAAAGTCTGTCTTTAACCACGAATAATTTTCGTAGTTGACAGTAGCAATGGGCGATCTTCGAAAAAAAATCGATTCTCCTGCATCGATTAATCGAAATTAATAAAATCGGTTCATAAAAAAATCGAGCCCGAAAAATCGATTTTTGTGTGGTATAAGCTTGTTACGACCTTTTTGGCTATATTCATGGAGATTTTGTTTTGTTTGCGTTTTCTGGTTTATCAATCATGTTCAACGAGTTTTCGTTCACAACATCTACTAACGATACGGCTTTTTTAGTTTATTGCCATCTTCTTTTACCGCGTGTACTCTTTTGGCGGTTTTTTCTACTAAGAGTTTTCGTTGTCGCTCATCCCATAGACCATTTCACGAGACGTTTGTAAACTTGATTCATGAACGAAATTTTGACAGAAAGTTTGGAACCGCTGTCATAATGCACGTGAAAGCATCATCAACATCAGCAGGATCCGTGACACCTGTCAGTTCGTGAAATGGTCTATTGTTTAGGATGCACTAAGAGCAATCCAAACCTGTATAATTGGGTTGTTTAGCTAATTCAAATCGTGATTTAAAAAGCGAAGGACAATGATAGAATTTCTTTTTAAATCACGTTTTACTTAGAAAATTCAGATCTTTCAGATGATAGAAAAAACTGATATAGCTGAAGAACCCAATTCATAAAAAAATCGGAACATCCGCAGCACAAACTCAAATAAACAAAATGGCGAGCGCAACACCATGCTGAACAGAATGCAGCACGGCATATACACGAACATTTAATTCAACTTTTGCAATATTTGAGTTAACGAGTACCCCGCTACTCATAGTTGAAAAATAGGTTGAGGTAGCAAATGTGAAATAATGTTGGCTAATATCCAAAACGGTAAATTCAATATCCAATGCTATGCAAAATTTCAGCTCAATCGGAATTCAGGAGTATTTGGTCTAAATTTCACTTTCTCGACTTCTGAAGTAAAGCACAGTTTGTAATAGTTTTTTTTGTGCCAAATGTCTTATGCCTTTTTCACGCTATAGCAGATATCGCGTATCTTGAAACATACATGCATCTAGTTTTCACGGAAAGTTTGGAGTATGGGATTTGAAATCAAGATGAGCAATATTTCATCATGTGTACGGGTTATTAGAAATGTATAAAACGTCGAAGTCGGGTGTTATCCAAAAAATCGAAATTTTGTTAACTGTTCGTGAGGGCTAAACATTGAACACTACTTCTAAATTAAACTGTCAAAGTCCATTGCCACCCCATATACACCAATCAGTTAGTAATGATTGTATACAATACATATATGTCAAACTTTCGAGGCGGTCTCGTGGTTGGCAATTTATATTCAGTTCGAGGTGCAAACTTGTCTCGTCGTTCTTTTCATCCTTGCTAGGGATGGGCGAACGGCTCACGAGCCGTTCATATGAACCGGTTCTTAGAAAAGAGCGAAAGAACGAACGGCTCACGAAAAAGAACCACGGTTCTTTGGGCGCAGCAGAACTGTTTGGTTCGCGCGAACCCGAAGTTTACCGAGACAACACGAACTGTCAACGCTCGTGAATCATTGTGAACTATGAGTCAGTTCAGAACCGCTCTTGCAAAAGAGCCGTTTCACCCACCCCTAATCCTTGCTATTTTTCACAACGCATGCGTATTAGCCAAATTTCATACGGGTTTGTCTATTGATGTCGCGTTTACAAAGGCAAAAAAATGGTTACTGCGTTAAAAATACTGGAGGGACTTAATTTGGCTGCGGATTGTTCTTTTTCAACTCGACGACAAGGTTATCCAGCTTCCCTGACCTACAGGAAACGTCGAAATGGGCAGCGTGCCGTTACCGTTCGTGGAAAGCTGGATATTCTGGAACCTTGTGGGGGTGGTGACATACTCATGAAAAAAGTTGTCATGGACGTAGACAATTGTTTGAACCAACAAAAACATTTGAAATGCGTTTTTCTCGGTTTCATGTCTACTGAACTTTAGTCAATTTTAAACTATGGTCATCCCGGTAAAAATTTACACATTTTTCAGATCAGTGTCCGAGTTCCGACCACACACTTCTTCGGAGAGAAGAAAAAAATTTTGTACACTATCAATAAAGAAATTTTCTACTTTTCAAAACAAAGTGTTCTCGGAATTCGGCCGCAGACGTTACAATAGCAACAATAAATGCAATCACTATTGTCTTCAATCCGTTTTGCACACATTTATTCAGGCGAAAAAAAAACGATCTTGCCATCCAAAGGATCGATTCAGTAGAAGATCGCGCGTAAAGAAATCGATAAAATGACCTAAAAGATCGATTTTGCAAAAATCGGATCGATCTTGCCCATTGCTAGTTGACAGTAGTTGCTCATGAGTCATGCATGTATAGTTGAAAATATCAGCACTTCATAACATCAATGACTTCAAATTGAACTAAACCGAGCATAAACATTGATCTTGAATTGTCCAGTAATAATTTGTATGCAATTTCAACAAGCAGTAGAAGTAACAGAAAACATACGTCCCTCGTAGTCTGTTTTATTTGATCGATCACGCACGGATACGTTATTACCGATGTCTCTTTGTTTTTACGTTTAGGTTTTGTCTTTGGAAAAATAAACGTTCACCTTGATATGCCTTATGGAGTGGGTATATGGGGAGGAGGGAGACCGTTTTTTAGGGAAATGATGCAGTTCAGAAAAATTTATAGTTTTCTCGGGGGTAATTATCGTCCTAAGCATGTTTTCATGCCAATGAAAATTAATATTATCATCAATAAAAGAAGCAGGAGATTCCGGTTACAACAAGGGAAACTAACATGAAAATATTGGTACATTTTTTAAATGAAAATATCTTTAACAGAACGAAACAAACTAATATTAAATGTGAACCTCACGCGATTATATTGTCTGCAGAAGGTTGATCGACGAAGATATATGGAATTAGTGGACACCACATCACGCTACCATGATAATGATCGTGTTAAACGTTTGTAAGTTGTATGTATCGTTATGACAGGCGACCCCAGAGCGTGGGTGTTGATCCTGCATATTAATAGGACCGATTCCTTGAAATAAAACACACGCGTTTTGGTGTTCGTTTGCGAGATAGATATTCTACAGAATGTATAAATATGGAGTTGCAGCTAGTTCTTTGTTATCAGTCGGTCGAGAACTGAGCAGTTGTTCAGCATGAAGTTTTTTATATTCTGTCTACTTTTGGCTGCTGTTTCAGCGGAAGCACCGTTTTCTGGTTATGCACCGTCAGGATGGCGGCCACAAGGAGAACAGTTTCGGTTACCAACGGAATACGGAGCTCCCGTAGTTCAGCAAGCAGTAGATGTTGAAGTTACTAAGGGAAACATTGCCTATGCAGGCCAACTCGTTGAAACGACTACTGAACAAAATCTGTCCAACGAATATCTGCCACCAACAACGACCAATCTGGTAACAAATAAAACTATCATGAAGACATCAAATAATATAACTTAAATATTTTTTTATAGCCGGGACTTGACCCAATTCGAGTCCAAGGACTTCCTGATAATCAGTTTAAAAATTTCCAGCAGACTAATCCCCAGCAAGCTGCTCGATTTAGTCTGCAACGAAAAATTAACCCAGCTCCAAAGCCATTGCAAGTTCAACAGCCTCAGCCTATTTTTCTCTTAAACGGTCAATTACGTGTCCTACCTACCAGCAATTTTCAATTCGGTCGTCAACAGCAAGCCGAGGTGCCCGCACAAACCTACGGAGTCCCAGATGCTGGTAACGATGACAATGGGAAAGAAGAGCAACCTGGTACCTTCGATCAACCAGAAGAAACACAACCCACCGAGCAACCGGAAACGGATGAAGATGACACCCAAAGCGAGCCAAATCAGGGTAACGATCGGCCCGTTATTGCTATCTCCAATGCCTTTTCAGGCCAGTATTACATCCTCGGCAAAGACAATAATCTTCAACGGGTGAAATTTTCGACTTCGCAATCTGAAGAGGATCGTCGTCAAATGGGATTCACTGCCCAGCTGCGTTACTCACCAGTCGAACCAATACAAGGACCCGTTTACGCGTATAACGAACAAGGTCAGTTGGTCAGGATTTACAAGTAGAATGGGACATACTGTCTGAGCTTTTGGCTTGATCAAATATTCTGGTCATGCAAATACTTGTCTAGAAACCCTTGTATATCACGTGCGTCTGTTTGAATATTTCGTATATAATTTATTTTGATTTCTTTTTAATTTATTTTGAATTTAATTTATTAGAAAACATGTTTATGCAACATTAAAGAATGTACTCTGTATTGATTTTGTGAGTTAATGACTCATTAACGATTCCGCATTGTGCAGCAGTTGTCTTTCTGATGACACTACCCATTAGTTTATTTTGAACGATCATTTTTCAAAATTTCTGAATTCCAGGAAATTACTCGAAAAACCTTTCAGTTGGTCTCGAGGTACGATGCTGAACTAACACGCCAGTCGTCGTAGGTTCAAGTCTCGACTCGGGAGAGACTGTTAGTGTTAGTAGGATCGTAGCGCTAGCCCCGCAAATGTCCTGTACATCAAACAGTTGGCTGCGAAGTCTGCACACTAAACTGCGTAATGTTTTCTCGGTAAAGTAAGATACCGAACTACCTGAAAACATTTTAGTTTACCGTTGTTCAGTAAGAAAATTACTGAGAAATCGAAACCGTAAGTGTTTACCGGAATACCGTAAATTTTTAGCCGGAAAAATCCGTAAAACTAAAAATTTCCGAGTTCATTTAACTAAAATACCGACTCTTGGATATCATTTAACCGATATCATTTAATATACCCTGATATCATTTAACTGAGATTTCGTCGAACAAAAATAACTCTTACCAAGATTTCGAAAAACTGAACTGTCAAAATAACGAGTGCTTCACTAACAGTTATTTTCGTGTTTCGGTGTAAAAAGAAAAGAAGCAGGATTTGCGGCTGATTATTATTATGGAGAAATCTGCAAAGTTCAGATTAACTAAAATATTGAGTGAGTATACACTTTTTTTCTCAGATCTCGTTTTTTTGCTGCAAAGAATATTTGAAGGAAACGATTAATTCTTTTTCCAATTAGTTTTGTAGCTGTAACTCGCTCGCAGGATGGGAGTTGCAGAGTGATAGATGTTACTTAATTTCCTGGAAGTAATACAACGCTCCAGTTTCAACCAAAGCTGTGTTTGGTTGAATCAGTTGACCTAGTAATTAGCGTTTTCTTCCTTGTTGAACAGCAACTTGACCAGATCGGTACAGCATAAAGCATTGCTGGTCTAAAAATTTGTTTGTAAATCAAAAATTTGTTCTTTAAACAAAGTTTAGAATTCCTGTTAATGAGAGGATATAAACATCTCGTATATTTGATGCACTTGGCTTGTACACTCTCAATGTGCTCTTTGAAAATAAGTTTTTCATCGTAAATTAGTCCCAAGTACTTAACCTTGTCAGACCAACTTAAAATAACCCCATTAATCTTGACAACGTGATTATTGTTTGGCTTGAGGAAAGAAGCCCTAGTCTTATAAGGAAAAATTATCATTTGAGTTTTAGAAGTATTGGGAGAGATTTTCCACTTTGGCAAGTAGAAAGAAAAAATATCTAAACTTTTCTGCAATCGACTGCATATGACACGAAGACTTTTTCCTTTTACGGAAATGCTTGTGTCATCGCCGAACAATGACTTTGTGCATCCTGGAGGCAAATCAGGAAGATCTGAAGTGAATATGATGTACAGGACTGGGCCCAAGACAGATCCTTGAGGCACACCTGCTCTGATAAGAAATCTATCAGATTTTGAATTCTGATAGACAACCTGCAGAGTTCGATTAGTGCAAGTAAAGTTTTTTAAAATTTTGATTAGGAAAATTGGAAAATTAAAAGTTTGCAATTTCGCAATCAAACCTTTATGCCAAACACTGTCGAATGCTTTTTCTATGTCTAAAAGAGCAGCTCCAGTGGAATAACCTTCAGATTTGTTAGTTCGTATCATATTAGTAACTCTGAGTAATTGATGAGTAGTGGAATGCCTATGGCGAAATCCAAACTGTTCATCTGCAAAAATTGAATTTTCGTTGATGTGTCACATCATTCTGTTAAGAATAATTCTCTCAAACAGTTTACTTATTGAAGAAAGCAAACTGATTGGTCAATAACTTGAAGCTTCAGCTGGATTCTTATCCGGTTTTAAAATTGGAGTAATTTTTGCATTTTACCATAATTTGGGAAAATATGCAATTTTCAAGCAGCAATTGAAAATTTTCACTAAAAACTCCATTGAGCTCTCAGGCAGATGTTTGATAATTATATCAAAGATTCCATCGTCACCAGGTGCTTTCATATATTTGAAATTTTTAATAATTGATTTAATCTCATTCAAGTTTGTTTCAATTATTTCTGCAGGTAAAAAAATCGGGGAAGAAATTGAATCAAATTGACGTGTGACTTCATTTTCAATTGGACTCACAAAACTCAAATTTGAGTTATGAACACTCTCAAACTGCTGAGCCTTTTGTTCATTGGATAGAAGAAAACGTTCACCATCTTTTAAAACTGGAATAGGCTTTGAAGGTTTCTTAAGAATCTTCGACAGCTTCCAAAAGGCTTTTGAATATGGTTTCAATTTTCAACTTTAGTCTCAAAATTTTGATTTCTCAGAAGAGTGAATCTATGTTTAATCTCTTTCTGTAAATCTTTATAAAAAGTTTTAAAAACAGGGTCACGAGAACGTTGATATTGACGTCTGCGGACATTTTTTAAACGAATTAGAAGTTGAAGATTTTCGTCAATTATTGGTGAATCAAATTTCACTTGAGCCTTTGGAACAGAATAATGCCTGGCATCAACAATTGCACATTTTAATGCTACCAAAGCGGAATCAATGTTCACTTCATTTTGCAAATCAAGCTCATTATTAAAATTTCTCTCAATATGAGTTTTGTATCTTTCCCAATTAGCCTTGTTATAATTAAAACTGAGCTCAGGTTTAAAACTGATTCATGTGATTAAGCAAAAGTTATTAGAAGATGGTCAGAATCTAAGTCAGCATGTGTGATCAATTCACTACATACATGACTTTGATCTATTAGCACCAAATCAATTGTTGATGGATTTCTTACAGAAGAAAAACATGTAGGACCACTCGGAGACAAACTAGAATAGTATCCCGAGGAACAATCATTAAATAAAATTTTGCTATTGGAATTACTTTGAGAATTATTCCATGATCGATGTTTAGCGTTTAAATCGCCGATTATGAAAAATTTTGAGCAATTTTTGGTGAGTTTTTGTAAACCACCTTTAAAATAATTTTTATGCTCGCATGTGCATTGGAATGATAAATATGCTTACCTACCTTACCAATCAGACGAGAGCCATGGTGGCTCGTGCTGTATCAAGAGTTTGTCGCTATGTTGCTCGGTTTTGGGCTGTGTTTCACCAGTTCCCCAGGCGTGTCATCACCCGCAAGCCTCCTTCGATCTGGTCGAGCTATCGTGCACGCTGCGCCCCTCTATTTCTGGTGCCGGCAGGGTTGCTGAAGAGAAGTGAATTCACAGGGTTGCCGTCCTTACGACATGACCGGCCCACCGCAACCTATTAACTTTCGCCAGGTGTGCAATGGGATTCTCTTCAAGCAGCGCGTACAGTTCATGGTTCATGCGCCGTCACCATTCTCCGTCGTCCGTCTGTACTCCACCGTAGATAGTCCGTAGCACCTTCCGTTCAAAAACTCCAAGAGCGTTAAGGTCCTCCGCGAGAAGCGTTTTTGTCTCGATTCCGTAGAGGACTACCGGTCTTATCAACTTCGTGCATCGTCGCACTCGATTCGATCGAAGTGTCTTCCGAAATGAAAAGTAGGCACGATTTTCTGCTTGGATGCGTCTCTGGATCTCTTTGCTGGTGTTATTGTCGGCGGTCACCAGACCCCAAATATCATCGACCACCTCAAGCTAATCACCGTCTACAGAGACTTGAGTTGGGAGGCTGATGTTGTTCTTCTTGGAGCCTCTCGCTCGCATGTATTTTGTTTTCGACGCATTTATCCGCAGTCCGATCCGTCCAGCTTCGGCTTTCAGTCGGGCGTAAGTTCCCTCCGCCGTCGCAAAGTTACGTGATATGATGTCGAAGTCATCCGCGAAGCCCAGAAGCTGAACAGACCTTGTGAAAATTGTGCCCCTCGTGTCGATGCCCGCCCTCCGGATCACACCCTCAAGGGCGATGCTAAACAGCAAACAGGAAAGTCCATCACTTTGTCCCAACCCTCTGCGCGATTCAAAGGGACTCGAGAGTATCCCCGAAACACGCCCGTAGCTCATCACTTGCGCCGATAAGCGAGATACCGCGGTAGTTGCGGCACTCCAACTTGTCGCCCTTCTTGTAGATGGGACAGATGACTCCCTCCATCCACTCGTCTGGCAGTTTTCCTCCTCCCAAATCTTGGAAATGACCCAGTGCAGCGCTCTAGCCAGTGCCTCTCTTCCATGTATCAAGAGCTCGCTCGGCAGTCCGTCTTTGCCTGCGACTTTATTGTTTTTCAGGTTCCCGATCTCACAAAGAACTTCATGAATATCGGGGGCTGGTACTCGGTCATTCGCTGCTGGTGCTCCTAGAACAGTTCCTGCTCCGCTTCTGTTTACTGGTCGCCATTCAGGTGTCCATCGAAGTACTCCTTCCACCTGTCGACCACCTTGCTGGCATTCGTAAGAAGGTTCCCATCCGCGTCGTTGCACATGTCGGCTTGCGGCACATCGCCTCTGCGGGACTGGTTTACCTTCTCATAGAATTTCCGCGTTTCACTGGCACGGTACAGCTGCTCCAGCTCCTCATGTTCACGATCCTCTTGCTGGCGCTTCTTTCGTCTGAGAATCGTGGTCATGTCGTTCCGTGCCCGTTTGTAATTGGCCTTGTTCTCTCTCGTTGACCTGCCCAGGTATATCGCCCAGGTCCGGTTCTTCTCATTCACCGCTGCCTCGCACTCCCCGTCATACCAGTCGTTTCTGCCACTCGGTTCTTCCACTCCTAGTGTCGCCGTTGCGGTCTCCACGATAGCTGTGCGAATGCTGCACCAGCCGTCTTCGAGAGGCAATGCGCCCAGCCCCTATCCCGAAACTCCCAGGCGCGTATTCCTCCGCAGCCTGGGAGTTCCGGAGCTGCTTAATTTTGAGCCGCGAGGTTCGGCGATATCGCGCGTGGTATACGGTCGACAGTTTTGAGCGCAATGTTACCGCAACTTGGTAGTGGTCCGAGCCAATGTCCGCACCGCGATAGGTACGTACGTTTGCAATGTCTGAGAAGAACCGGCCGTCGATGAGAACATGGTCAATTTGATTTGCTGTACGTTGGTCAGGTGATCTCCAGGTGGTTTTATGGATGTCCTTACGGGGAAAGAAGGTACTTCGGACTGCCAGTCCTCTGGAAGCTGCGAAGTTGACGCATCTCTGGCCGTGGTCGTTCGTCACAGTGTGCAGGCTATGCGGGCCGATCACTGGCTTGTACATTTCTTCCTTACCGATCTGCGCGTTCCTGTCCCCGATGACGATCTTGAAGTCTCAACGCGAGCAGCTATTGTAGAGATTCTCCAGCTGTGCGTAGAACTCTTCTTTCTCTACATCGGCTCTTCCTTCGTGAGGATAGTGTAGTTGTAGAACCGGCCTTTTATTCTTAACAAACACAATCTGTCGCTGATCGCCTGCCTTTTGATCACACGACTCTGCATCCTGACCAGCACTATAAAGCCGGTACCCAGCTCATTGGTTGTGCCGCCGCTCTGGTAGTACTGTGCCTTGCGGCCACAAAGCCTTTCTCTCCTTTCCGGCAAAGCTCCTGGAGCGCAACGATGCCGAAGTGGCGGGGTTCTAGCTGATCCAGCAGAATCCGGTCGCCACCCGGGGCGTTCAGCAATCTATAGTTCCATGTACCGAGCTTCCAATCGTCGTCCTTATTTCGTCGCCTAGGTCGTTGCCTAGGTGATAGTATTAAATAGTGAAAGTGAATAAAAAGTGAAAAGTGTAGTGAAAATATTTCTATCAAGACGCTCGAACAGAAGTGAATAAATTCGTTGCCAATTGTTCCGGTCCGTATTCAATTCTTGATTGTTCGTAGTATTTTAATGTTTCTGCATGCTGCCTTACTAGGGCTGCGGATGCCTAGTCTCGCGACGGGGCTGCCGTCTTGGGTGTAGCTGGCGAAACGCAGCATTTCATAATTCAGCCGTCCGCTCCGGATCAGACGCTGTTTGAGCCGCCCCTAACATGGGGAACAGACGCTCGGATAAGCTGCCCTCCTAGGAGAGCAGCTCCCCCTTCCTTGTCAGCATACGACCAAGTTCCCACCGGTTCACCGATCTTCCCTTGGTTGCTCGTATCCCAGTCGGTACCACGTGTAGGTAGGGATAGGAGTTGCTGGGCATTATGCTTTGCACCACACTGGGGTCTATTTTATGCCAACTAGTACGGGTGTACTGCTGGTACGCACTGCCCAGCCGTTTACCAACCATGGTAAATATGCTGCGTCAATAAATAAAATCCCAAGTTCAATTTGAGCTTCAATTCCCAAAGTTTCAATAACTTTCGTCTCAAGATGGGGAAGAGCACAATGTTCGATTCGGCGATGAATAATAATTGCAAGTCCACCGCCGGAACCCTGAATCCTATCACATCTATGAACCACGTAATTGGGATCATATTTTAATTTGATGTTAGGTTTCAAAAATGTTTCAGTGTTCAGTGTTTCATTGCAATGTGCACATTATTTACTGTTAAAAAATCAAAAAGGTCATCCTCATTGGCCTTCAATGAGCGAGCATTCCAATTTAAAATGGTCGGCGTGCGACCAGACCGAGCCAAGCGCCAAACACATTGTTTTGAGTAATTAGCATTTGAAGTTTGACCACCCATAAATTAATCGTGTTGGAACTTATCATTAATTCAATGCTAACACGTAATGAACAGGGCTTAATGAATGTCCTGTTATCATAAATACACGAAAAATAGCAATAATTGATAAAATAATTGGTTTTTATTTTTGACACCTATGCACTCAGTTCACCCTGATCGAACAAAATTTTAAAAAAAGGGTCTTCAGTTCGGTCTGGTCAAACGTATCTACTACAACATATCAACTTGGCTATTAAACAAGCTAATTTTTCTTACTAATCAAACGTAATACATTGATATCAACGCTGCTTTAACTCTCAGTCCAGTCTGTATCAAAAATTATACAGCTGATAGACAAGCAAAGCTTTATTTCTGTTGCTCTATTTCCTGGTGCCAAAGCGCACCAAGTGCTAAGTGTTATTATAGTATAAATATGAAATGCTCTGGTATTTTGAAGCGGGTATTGTCTATTTTTATTGATTTAACGTATATTAACCCAGTCCTGACGTTTGTTACAAGAAAAAATTTAATTTTATTTGAAAAATATCAAATGAAAATAAAATGCACTTGGTTTGGTCTGGCTCAACAAGATCTTGAAAAAAAGTGATGTGCCCATTGAAACGAAGTTCGGCTCTACGAAAACCACCTGGCTGTTTATTCATTAAATTCTGATGACAGTCGTATTAACGAGCTGTCCGAAGCGGAGAAATCAGTTGCTGGTTAAATTAAATCACAGAGTTTGCTTTTCAATCACAAACAAGCATTTTCTTTAGATACCATTGTTGAGAATAACATTTCACTGCAGTCACCATGAAATGTAAATAATAGCAATTTGCCATTCATCAGGCGCTTTACTTATATCAGTTAGTATGTAGTTTGAGAATGTATCTTGATGGCCAGCATGTATGCAATATTACATGAAAAGCTTTAGGTGGAAAGCTTAAAGCTGTACAACACATGCGCGGCAGCTTAGGTGTGTATGCTACAAGCAATAGTAGGTAGACAAGTCTAAGAAAGAGGAACACAAAATAACTGTAACAATCGCTAGACCAACACGATCGCTTGTAATGACCTGACGAGATCATTTCGAATAAAGATTACCTTTTAAGCTGGAATTAAAACCGAGTAGTTTAATTTGGCTTTACATTCCGACAAATGGTTATAGGCCCAGTAGTTAACTGGTAGCAGTAGCATCACCAGTGGTGAACTGGTAGGTGCAAATCAGTGGTTAACTGATAGTTAACAGTCCTCGGATTGGACTTGGAAAACCAGTGGTCAACTGGTAGGAATAGCAGTCCTAGGATTGGACTCGACAAACCAGTGGTCAACTGGTAGGAACAGCGGACTTAGGATCGGATTCGGACCGGATTCGGCAAACCAGTGGTCAACTGGTAGGAACAGCAGACTTGGGATAGGACTCGACAAACCAGTGGTTAACCGGTTATAGGTTATAGTCAGCAAGAGGACACCGCTTGACTGGACCAGGACAGGACTACATACCAGGAACGCTTAACAACGGCTGGACATATGGACATCCGCTACGAAAGGGGAACTTCGAGCGTGCCTTACCCTATACCGCTACCGTTGTGCAAGCAAAGCGGGCTAACGTCGACGACAGTACAGAAGTGAACTTTGGTCCATGGTAGTGGCGCGTCCATAACCGGTTGGAAAAGCAACAGCATCACCAGTGGTAAACTGGTAGATGTAAATCAGTGGTTAACTGGTAGCTGCAGCTGTTCTTGGATTGGACTTGGACAACCAGTAGTAAACTGGTAAAAGCAGCAGACCTCGGATTGAACTGAAGTGGTCATCTAGTAGTAATAGCAATAGCAGTAGTTGTAGCAGCAGATATTGGACCGGACGCCTTAGACCAGTAGTTAACTGGTAGTTGCAAGTCTTGCTAGAGTCGTGATCAGTGGTATACTGATAGTCAGCGAGGACATCGCCTGACGCTTACCAGGACAAAACGGCAACTTGACGTAGGAACGGTGGCTACGAAAGGGGAACTTTCGAGCGCACCTTGTCCTATGCTACTATCGTTGTGTCAAGAGAACGTTATTTTATTTGTACTGACGGATTAGAACCTGCGCGAAAGAAGCTGGGGAAGACAAGGCGAAGAAGAAGACTCCGTGGAACGTTGCCCTCGTATCGAAGAAGAAGACCAGACGTTGTTTCGGCTGTAACACTACGGAGTATTTTTACAACTTGTGCTTTGTTATGAAGAAGCACAGGAGAAGGAAACGTACGGGAAGGAACAGAAGAGGGATAATCCCACGCTATGATGGTGAAACTGAAGACGATGCAGCGGAACAAACGGATTTGTTTCGTGGTCGACTCTGGAACGAACGACCACATGGTCAACGACCAGCGCTGCTGGATGACATTGAGGAACTTCCGGGACCATTGATGATTTCCACAGCCAAAAGCGGCAAGAATCTTCGGACCACGAAGATGGGAAAGTTGCGGCTTAAGACAATGGTCGGGAAGAACCTAATAAATGAATTGGAATTGTACAATGTACAATTCACTGATGGTTTATTCTATCTTGATTGCATTTGGGATAAAAAGTCCGAAGAATATGCAAACGGATCGGCATATTCTGGAAAACAGATGAGCCTCGAGACATGGCATAAAAGACTGGGACATCTAGGTACTACTAGTTTGGAGATGCTCATTAAAAGAGGGAAGCATGCTGCTTTTTAATTTCAGGGTATGAAATTACCAAGATCAAAACGACCATTAGAATTAGTACATTCGGATGTCTGTGGCAACATATAGCAACAAACGTACGACGGTTATCGCTGTCGATGACTATAGGCATTTTGTCGTAGTTTACCTAATGAAGCATAAGTCTGAAATCTTTGAGAGATTCAAGGATTATGAAGCCATGGCGTCAGCAAATTTTGAAACCCAATGCTGAGATGCGATAATGGCGGAGAATACACGAGCAACGGATTTCAAAGATACTGTACTGATACTGTGAACGGATGAATAGATCATAAATAGAAAAGGTAAGAGCAATGGTTTATGAAAGCGGGTTACCTAAAGATATGTGGGGTGAAGCATTGAATGCTGCAACATATCTATTAAAACGATCTCCAACTAAAGGGTTAGCGTCAGAAAAAACTTCATACGAAATGTGATTCAAAAGACGACCCGATTTGAAACATTTGAGAATCTTTGGATGCAAAGTATTCAAACAAACCCCAAAGGAGAAACGTCAAAAATTGGATTTCATGAGTAAATCATTGATTTTTGTGGGATACGCAAACAATGGTTTTAGATTGTGGAATGTCGAAACACGTTTTATTGAAATTGGTAGAAACGTCGTATTCGACGAATCGGTCATAGTTTATCGTGGAAATGGATTGAATGCAGTCAAACCTGGGGAACAGGATTTGACACTTTATACACAATTCCAATTCAGAGATAACTATGAAGATCTCGGTGAAGAGATCAGGATCATGAGAGTGATGGTCGGGAATCAACTTCTGAGGAAGATCAGGAGAATGATAGTCATGTATCACCATCCGATGAAGATCAAATAGAAAATGCTACCATAGTTGAACAAAATCCAGATCCAGGTGGGAATCAGGATGCATCGGAGGAATCAGTTGGCGAAACAGATTACGGGAGTGCAAATGATAGTCAAGCCGATGGAGAGAAAGATGGAGACCAACAAGAATTGAGACGAAGCCAGAGGGGTAGAAGACCACCTCATTGGTTTTCGGACTAGTCAGCGAAAATGACTACAATCCAAAGTGGTGAAATTCCGCAGAACATCTAGAACTTGAAGGAACTAGTGGACTGGGAGGAATGGAAGCAAGCAGTTGCATTGAATAGCAACAATACTTGGACAGTGGTTAACTGTAGTTGCATTGAATGGCAACAATACAGTGGTTAACTGTATACCAAAAAGAGTAAAACCAATGTATTGCGACTTTTACGCCAAATTGGACTACCCCGAAATACACGATTATCACAGTCGAATCTCGCACACGATTTCGCAGTTTGGGTGATGAGTATCGATACTAGCGTTATCGAAACGCTTGACAGAAATATTTTATTATATAGACAAAAGAAATCTCTATCATGACTGCTACCTTGGTAGGTTGATAAGAAATCACTCCAGCAATGGTCAGTGCTTGATACTTATATATATTTATAGAGTATACTTGAAGCCGTGAGGTCTGGTATCGATACAATGACAATCGAGGAAGTATCGATACTCAGTATCACCCAATCAATCATGTAACACTTAGTTTTGTTTTGATATTCAACCTAATTTTCAACTAAAGCTGCTCAAAAATATATACTTAATGTTGCAAATGAAAAACAAAACAAACAATGAACCCAAAATAAACTGCCACTGCGCTACTGAGGTTTCAATTTGATAGAGCGAAATAAGAAATTGGGCAATGAATGATTATCACAGAAGTCCAAATAGTCATGCAAGGGGCAATACTCAAAATGGATCTTCTCGTTGAAAGAAGATGGAAGGCACAAGGCACGGTTAGTAGCCAAAGGATGTTCACAGCGACCAGGATTCGACTATAGTGAAACATTCACACCTGTTGTAAAGCTAGAAAGCGTTCGTTCAGCACTTGCACTTGCAACCCGATCAACCACTTTTTATGCACCTTTATGAAACGACAACAACTGAAATCAATCGATATAGGTTCAAAACTAATCGATAGCGATCGTTCTCGTTTCATGAAGAAACTTAAAGAGTGGTTGGTCGGGAAACGAACATGAATTAATTGTACATCAAAAGGATGTCGAAACAACATTTTTGAATGGACAATTGGAGAGGGAATCTTCATGAAATTGCCACTCAATGAAAATGGACGAAGTCAGATTGTTCGTCTAAATAAAAGCTTGTATGGACTGAAGCAAGCAAGTAGATCCTGGAACAAACGTTTCAGTGATGCTATGGCAACTTGGATTTGTTCCACTTAAGAACGATTGCTGCATCTACAAATCGAAATCCAAGGGGATAATCCTAATACTCTATGTAGATGACATTCTGCTAATTGCCAAGAACATAGATGAGATATCATGGATTAAGGAAAAACTTGGAAGGTTATTCCAAATGAAAGATCTTTCTGAAGTGAAGTATTTTCAAATAAAAGTATCAAATAATCGAGATTTCTCAGAAGAAATTTGTTGAGAAACTTCTCGAAAGATATGGAATGGCTGAGTGTAAACCAGTGGGGACACCTCTGGATAGTAGCACTAAATGGTCGAAATCAGAAGGGGAACTTACTGATCAACCATATAGAGAATTGATCGGATGTCTCCAATATCTCTCATTAACATCAAGACCAGATATCTGTGATGCAGTAAACGCCCTAAGCAAGTATACAAACTGCGCAACAGATTGGCATTGGTCAGAATTAAAACGAATCCTGAGATACTTGAGGGGATCAAGTGACACGAAGATTGTGTATGCAAAACACAATGATAGACCAGCATTAGTTGGATTTGGAGATGCGGATTTTGCAACTTAGGTGTGTGTGCTACAAGCAATAGTAGGTAGACAAGTCTAAGAAAGAGGAACACAAAATAACTGTAACAATCGCTAGACCAACACGGTCGCTTGTAATGACCTGACGAGATGATTTCGAATAAAGATTACCTTTTAACCTGGAATTAAAACCGAGTAGTTTAATTTGGCTTTACATTCCAACAGCCATGTCGGTGTTTACGGTTCACTCTGGTCGCACGCAATTTCGTTCTTTTCACAAAGTGCTACAGAGATGTTATCAGTTTGCACAACCACTGGTGCTAATAACTCAATTTTAAAGAAAATAGCGCTTGGCTCGGTCTGGTCGCACGCCGACCAAATGATCATTGTTTTATTCAAAATCATTGTTAAATTTTAAATTAGAAGCAATTTGAATTGTTAAATTCGTTCCAATTTGAATAGCTTCAAACATGGATTTTGCCTGTACCATGGCATTCATAAGATCGAACATTGCCTGTTGGAGAAAAGAAAGTTTACCTGTCGTAAGGGGCCATCCACATACCACGTGGACAGCTTGGGGGGGGGGAGGGGTTGTGGAATGTCCACGGTCCTTACAAAACAAAAAAAGAATTTATATGGGCATTTGTCCAAGGGGGTGGGGGGGGGGAGGGGGTAATAATCGTTAAAAATCTGTCCACGTGGTATGTGCATGGCCCTAATAGGCCCCAAGCAGTTGACATTACCCAAGCAGCACACATTGTTGCAATGAAGCAAATGCAACTCTCAATGCAGCATTCAAAGATTGTAATAATTCGCATCCGTTCCCGAAAAAAATAACATTGACAAAACATTAAAAAAACCTTAAAAATTCCTGTAGCTGTGCATAGTTATACCATAATTTAACTATGTTTTTCTTTGAAGATACATCAATTTTACATTAAATATCATTGTCCAGAACAATAAAAAACATCGCTTTTGCCATTTTTACAATGAAAAAGGGGGGTCGTTATGTATCTTAACAGCATTTCTTCAAGCATTTTCCCCATACATTTAGAAGTCACTGACAATGTTTTTCATGGTGAAATTATTGTCGTGGTAGATTCATCAACAAAAAACGTTGTTAAAACATGGTAATGACAACAATCGTTTACAAGCTTACAGTAAAAATACCGTGTTTTTTATGGTTCATAAAAAACACGGTCTTTTTACTATATAAGCTTGTAAACGATTGTTGTCATTACCATGTTTTAACAACGTTTTTTGTTGATGAATGTACCACGACAATAATTTCACCATGAAAAACATTGTCAGTGACTTCTAAATGTATGGGGAAAATGCCTGAAAAAAATCTGTTAAGATACATAACGACCCCCCTTTTTCATTGTAAAAATGGCAAAAACGATGTTTTTTATTGTTCTGGACAATGATATTTAATGTAAAATTGATGTATCTACAAGGAAAAACATAGTTAAATTATGGTATAACTATGTACAGTTACAGCAATTTTCAAGGTTTTTTACTTTTATTCAACTTGTAAATAACCGAAAAAGCGCAAGAGGTAAAGCCTATATGCAACAAACAGTGTTATGTGAAATCATCATCTGCATCGATAGTCGCTGCAGTATAGGAAGAAAAGATAGGAGAAACAAAATTTAGTTTGTTTACCTTTACTCTCATTACTCTTCGGTGATGGTGTCGCGAAAATTCATATAACTACATACATTATAAAAAACCTCAAATATATCGATTTTTTTTTCTACTTACGCTTCTGATAGGTAGTAATTCTACCTGCGATTCAAAATTTACCGTGCAAAAAATGTTTTTACTTCGTAATTATTCACGCGCCTTTTATAAAGTGTTGTAAAAAGAATTTTATGATTCAAACTCGCCAAATTATTAATAATGTTTTGGGAAACGATAGTTCAGAAAACCTTGATCAGTGGAGATGCAGTGTTAATGGTGCGAAATATGAAATAACAAAACCAGATTTCCAACAATAATCATTTATCATTCATTTATATTGAAGATGGCTGTTTACTGTGTGGTAATTTTAGCAAATATATGTGGGTACCAGAAACGCTAGCCAGAATCAATAAGTGGTAGATGGTAAATGTATGGAGTTTGACAGCCACACGAGCCCCCTGGAGTCGCGTAATCAAATTACCGAGCCTATGGCATCCCTATACCGAGTAACAGTGGATGACAATGAACTCATGTCCTGGGCTCAAATTAATTTGTGCCCGCTGTCAGCAGTAAGATGACGATGTATGAAAAGAAGCGGTGATATGCTATCTCGTTTTTACATATGTTGAGATGTTAGCCCTTGAAACATGGGGTGATGCCAAAGGGGTGCAAATTATATAGCGGTGCCACTTATAGCGAATTTCTTTATTCCACTGTGTGCGGGCAAAACTGCGGAGGAATAATAGACGTCATCGCCATTCAAGACGCAAGTAAGAAAGAGATGCCAGATAATTGTTTACGAACTTAACACGTGCAGTGGTGGGTTGAAGCCAACCCGGTGGCATCACTGACGTTTACGTACAACATAAGTGAAACCAGCATTAGCTGGATCACTGGATCAATTTCACATGCAATTTGACAGCTGATTCATCGAAACACGGAAAAAAGCAGTGTTCATACGTGCATACAGTGTCGGTGTTCAGCAGCAGTGTGTTTATGTGTTGTTTTCGGGTGATGTGTTTATTGCACATAACGTCGAGTGCTTTGCTTGATGAAACAAAAAATGAATGCGTTATTATAGAATGTACACAACGTTTATTCTTGCCGATTTCGAACGGCGGTGTTTCTTTCAGGCGGCTGACATCGCGGGATGATTTAGGGATTAACATCTCAATGTATGTGTAAATGAGATAGTATGTCGACACTACCTTTAAACATTAACAAAGTTAAGCTAAACTTTTATTTAAATGAATAAATTGATTCGAGCGCATAATTCTGTACAACATATATTATGCTTCGTTCGTCATGCTTACACTGCTGTGTGAACAAACCTTCAAAAACATAGATGAAACTAGCGCCACTGTCTTTCACGGCAGCTTCAGGAAACAAGGCCGATGCCACCGGGTTGGTTGAAGCTGACAAATTTTACAGTGCGCTTCGGGCAGTACGGCAGGTCAAAACTGGGTCAAAATCGAGCGAATAAAGAAGAGTTTTGACTGCAGTTAGTGCGCTTTCAGGTCAAAACGAGGTGAGCTGGTGGAATAAAAAAATTCGCTATTAGCAATACTCAGAGGGAGAGATATGCGAAGAGAATGTTGTGAGCCAAACGAACATGTCAAAATCTGAGCCAACCGAACAAGAAAGGTAACACATTGGAAGGTATTGCAATCAGGTGCAATGAAGCATATATTTTTCTTTACACGTTTTTCATGTTCTATCGCTAAACAATGAATATAAAATTTAACACCTTCACGGTTTTTGTGATGCACTTCATTATTTCTCAGGAGTTTCACCGTCACCATCAGTCTACGAATCAAATTAAAAAGTTAGTCCACATTGCGCTTTGAGAAGAGATCTGGCACCTCTGACACGTGAAACCTAGTTGCCAAATTGGCGGTTTTTTTCATCGCTTATCTCTCTCTCTCTGAGTAAGGAGGAGCAAACGAAAACATTGACGACTGGCGCGAAATGTGAATATTCATACCTGCGTGGTAGTATCGGAAGTATAAACAAATTATAATTCATAAGTCGCAACCATTAAGTGTAACACCAATAAAACATTTTAAAATTAAAGTAATGATTTTTAGCCAGGAGTAAGCAACTTACAATTACGCTCTCTTATAGTAGTAAAATTATATACGTTTCTGTTTACAGTTACGTGCGTTCTGTGGAAGACGTACATAATATAATCAAATATGCTAAAGTCGACCACAATAATCTCACTAATACGGCTCAGGTAAATACGCAAATTAAAACAGACCGGAGCTCAAAATTAATCGAGAAATTGTTTTCAGGCCATCTACTATCCCGATGTCGTTGCTCGACCGGAAATGGCAAACCTCAAGCTGCTAGAAGTAGACGATCATATTCTTCAGCAGATCTCCGAAGGAAAGTCAGTTGCATTCAAGGGCGCTCTCAATGAAAAAGTAGTAATTTGTACTGAGTCGCGCACTTACGATGTAAAAGAGGCAGAGATTTCCAACAGCTTACTGTTGGTTCCACGTCTGAAACTGGCACAAGCAACTAGCAGGTCGCCTATTAAAAGCCCCAAGGGTGGCGTTAATACATCTTTGGACAGCAGCATCGAAGAAACAGATGAACCAGTTGATAGTATCGACCAAATCGAGCGAAAGGATGTCGTGAAGATCTTTCACGATTATTTTGAGTGTCGTCAGGTTAAACCGAAGTATCGCAAGATAATCGATCTGCTCCGTTTGACTCGGTATTCTGGGCCTGAAAACGAACACCTTGTTGATCGGTCGCTGCTTTTTAGATTCAATCAGCTACTGGACACGGTTCAGTGCAGTCGGGAAGAATTCCAGGAAGGCCTAAAAAAGTATCGAGCAATTGAAATTGAGAACAAAATACGAATGCTACACAGCGAATATGAATATCGCGTTCTAACACTTATGTTAGCTTTAGTAGCGGAAAATTCGTGGCAGCTAGATGAAATCGATAAGGCTGCAACCATAGAAGCTCTAGATGGCATTGTCCCGTACGATGTTGTCGATCGCATCTTTGATGTCTATACGGAGCCAAGTGAAAATTTGACAGATCGATTTCGCTATCGAGAAGATCTTGTCTGTGCGCTTTTTGCAGAGAATATTTTGCAGCAAGGGTTGAAGTTTCACATTGAGGACTTTTTTAATAACTGGCAACAAACATTACCGGAAGGTTTCAAGGTGGATGAAAAGCATCTTCGCGGGATAGGCATCATTGATCGGGAAGGACCGGTTCCATGCGTACGGGGCTTAAATGAGGCTGATTTACCCACCAATCTTCTAGTTCGACTCAACATGCTTTTCAGAACTAAAGAGCGATGGAACTTGGAACAAATTGAACCCTACATAGAGTAGGTCGATGTTACATTGCTCCGGAATTTCACTAAAGTATATTTTTTTACAGGTGTTTTACAACGCCAACTTTGGGAGTCACATCGATTCTGGCTAAACATACCCGTTCGTTAGTTGTTAGTGGAGTGCGAATCTACGTGTCGAAGCATTAAAAAAAATAAAGACATTTTCGACTGTTTTGATATTTATTTTAACAAAATAATTATACATATTATTTTTGATACAATTAGTCGCTAAACTTCCTCTTCTTGTTTCTTTGTTTTTTAAATTTGATGTTCTCCTGTACTACCTTCCTAACCAGGGTAATCGCTGACTGTTCTTTCTCGACAGGAAGATCAATTGTAGTCGATGCAGGAAATCTGAAAATATGAAGATAATGAGCCTCAAAAGTTAATGCCAGGTGAAACTAATATTGGTGTAAAGTCCAAAAATATGCTACCGTGAGGCGCCCTAATTCTGCGCGCCTCGTATTAGAATGTTAAAATATATTAATTAAAAGCTGATTTTCAAAAATGATGTTTGGAAGTGATTTTTTATATATTAACTGTCAACTTTTTGCTTATGTTTCCTTATTTGCTAAACGGCATCAACATTTTGAAACGAAGTGCGCAGAATCAGGGCGGCTCATGGTAGTTGTACATGATTAATGTAGAAAACACATGTTCGAAAGATTCTAAGCTTAAACAAAAAGTTTGGCCCCTTAAATTAATACAATCAAGAGTTGAATTGATTATTATTAAAAAATGCGTCAATTTGACGTGAGCTATTGGTATTTGAAATTTTTTCGGCTTAGCTTTTCACTCTTAATTCAGTTTTTACAGAATAGTGAAAAACTTATGTTTATACAGAATAGTGAAAAACTGCACCATTTATACATAAAATGGAAGCTGACGACTGACATGCATACTAAAAATAATTCAAACATGTACTCACTTCATTTCTACTCGATCCATCACAATTGGTGTGGCGAGTAGACGACTTAACTCTAATCGCCTGGCCTTCATTTGTCGCTTTTCTTTACTCTTCAACAGTTTACGTTCTTCTTCCTGCTCGCTATCCAAATCAGAATCACTCATGAACTCTTTCGCCACCTTATCCTCCCAGTTTTGGCTCTCGTTGTTTCTCCGCTGATGCAAATCCATTCGTTCGATATCTCTTGCCAGATTAACTCGCTGTCTGATCTGCTTCATCATTCTCTCTGACGTTGGATACATAGGCAAATCTTCCGTTCTGCCCAAAGACTGGTTGAGCTTGACATAATCCTTCACTTCATCTGCGCCGATGAATAGAACTGTGATGCCTTCCTTGCTAGCACGAGCCGTTCTTCCCGAGCGATGAACATAGTTTTCAGTTGTTCTAGGCACCTGGTAGTGAATCACGTGGTCTACATTAGGAATGTCCAGACCGCGAGCTGCGACATCTGTTGCTATCAGCAGAGCTGCTGAATTCTGAGTGAATCGTTCGAGATTTTTCAACCGTTGCCGCTGCTGCATTGATCCAAATAGACTAAGGGGATCACAATTCAGATATCCGAAAAGTGACACCAATCTTTTAACACAATCAATCGAGTTACAAAAGACTAATGTCCGTCCCGGATGTCTCTTGAGGAAATAAAATAGGTAAAAATCTTTTTGATCTGATTTACACAAAATCCTTGATTCGATAAGACTGTGGGCGGTACCATGTTGCTGTGTAATATCCACCACCTTAGGATTTGTCATTCCAATTATCTGTACAAGATTATTTAACCGCTGGCCAGGTGTTTCCTTTAAATTGCTTGATTTGTTGTTCTTTTTAGCTTTCGCGATCATGTGTTCAGGTAAATCATGATCGAAGGTAAGTGTAGCAGAAAACACAAAATTTTGCCTGCGCTGCTTGGCTTCTTGGTTTTGGTTGATCATTTCCAGTAATTGTTTCAGTTCATCAAAGTGTCCTTTTTCGAGCATACGATCGGTTTCGTCGATTACAAGAAAGCTAAAACATATACGAATAATTTATCATAAATAAGGACATCTAGATACAGAAACTCACCGAATTGTACAAACTTTACTAAGATGCGAATTTCCGCTTTGTATGAGCTCCCAAAGACGACCAGGAGTTGCGATCACTATTTCAGGACATTTTTTCAGCATTCTCTCTTGCTTCACAGCCGCCAACCCACCAAACACAGTGGCCATTTTAATATCTGTGTACTTGGCGACAGTTTTCAGGTGATTATGGACTTGGACGGCAAGCTCTCGTGTCGGAGTTAAAATCAAAGCATATAGGGGTTTGCCCATGTCCTGTGGTTTATTTAATTTTGCAGTAACACCATCTAGTTCTGGATAGTATTCCATTTCTTCAGGTGGTGGCGTTAGTTCGTGCTCTTCGCTGTCCTTGCTGCGGCAGTTTTTTTCGTTGTTCGGTTTCAAAAGTGGTTCTTCCTTTCCGGATGCTTTCAATTTAAGAATTCCTTCTAACAGAGGAATCCCAAACGCCAAAGTTTTACCACTTCCTGTTTCTGCTGCACCGAGCAGGTCCCGTTTACCCATGACAGCAGCGGGTATTGACAGAGTTTGAATTTCTGTTGGGTTACGAAAACATTTGTCGGCGAGAGCATGAACAATCGGCTCAGTAACGCCAAGTTCAGTCCATTTCTAGAAATTGGATATAAGTTAGTGTAATATACAGTATATGATATGAAATCAAGCACATACAAAATATTCTACGGAAGAGAAATTCTTACTGTTTTTTCTGTCATTATCCGCTGTTTCACTGATTTTTTTCTTATTGCTTTTTTTCTTTGCCGGTTTTTGTTCATTTCTTTCATTCCCAATTTTTTTCAATAAAACAAACCTGCCAGGACTTGAAGCATTCTCACAGTTGTCGCTCTCATTAACTAGCTTTCGGATTAAGATTTTACTATCAAAATCCTCTTCCGACATTTTGACTTGATTCACCTTTTTCTTTGCTTTGCGACACTTGCCTTTGTCATCATCGCTATCACTTTCCAAATCAATTTTTCGGCGCTTCGTATTCTGTTCTTTAGGTAAATCTTGTTCGTCGTCATCGTCGCTTAATATGGGATCTTTCGTGAGTTTCTGCAAATGAGTTATTTTTTGCATGCATACTCAGGGAATAAATGTTGAATATATTACCTTTCTCTTCTCTTTTGTAACCAGAGTTTTATCGTAGCTTTCCAAAATCTCTAGTCCAATTAATCCAGCTAGATCGGCACCATCGTCTGATATTACTGGACCGCTAAGTTTCACCTGTTTCCATGAGACATCTGATAGAGTTTTGGGTCCAGTCACGGCAGCCTTCCTCAATTTACTGCGAAACTTTGCAGATTTTTGTACCATTTTCTACTAAGCGGCAACGGATACCGACAAGTTAGCACAGAATATTATAAATGATTTCTAACAAACCTTAATGCACGTGCATAAGAAGCAAACAGATCATACTTGGTGAATCTCGTATAAAACTGCCGTCAAAACAAGGTTATACCAGAACATTCACTTTCCTTCAATGCGTTCAATGCAGACTCTGGTATAAAGCAGCAATAGCGCAGCCATCAGCGAACACTTCTAAACAGAGTTGCCAATCCAGCTTTCCAAGCGCATAATGGCGGACAGTGCTCGCAGCCTCTTTTGACGTCTTCTGTAGGTCAGGTAATTTTCAATCGCATAAAATATAACAACGTCGTAACGTAACATATTACCGTTCCAGCTGACAATCAAAATAAACGACTCGTGACATTCGATTGTTTACCTTATGCATATGATGCATGATTGATTAGGCACAGAGAACAGACTAACAAGCAAATGATAAAAAATGTGTAAAATAGTTGCGCAAAAATATACCCTCCGAATTAAACCCCTCGTCATGCTTAATGGTAAAGTAAAATGTAATGTCTCTATCGTCGCCGTGGAACGAAAGGCATAGCAAATATATATTCCAACGTCAGTCACCAAAGGGAGTGAAAAGTACGTACGCTGATGAACATACAAGCTGTTTAGTGACGGTAGCGACATTACACTTTACCGCAGACAGACGTCCAAGCTGAGTTCCAAACATGTGTTAAGTTTTTTGTAGTAGCAATCCGTATTCAGATAGCGCTGCCAGTACCGCCAGCCTCGTGAACCAGCGAAAAAAAAAATGTATTGTAGCAATAAGGTCACCAGGCGGCGCTAGTGTACAAGTGATTTATAGCGCAATTTACTTTGAAAATTTACACGGAAATTTTGATCAATGTTGTTCTTGCTTGGACGTCTGTCTGTGACTTTACTTTACCATTTAGCATGACGAGGGGTTTAACTCGGAGGGTATTTCGTGGCACAAATGCACAATTTTACACACTTTTTTAAACTTTCGTCGCTTGTTAGTCTGTTCTCTGTGGTTTGTGGTCTCGTTTTCTGTAGGTCAGGTATTTTAAATCGCAGTAGCAGAGTGAAAAACATAAAAATGTTGCAACGTATTATAGCAACTTTAATAAACAGCTTTGTTTATTATTACAATATCGGTTAATATACTTTGATATTTCTCGCATAATTTTTCAAATCGACCAATCTTATACATTTGCATCGAACTGAGAAAATCCACTTTAAAAGTTTCATTACATGTTGCCTGATAATATAACCACAGAGAACAGACATTCATGTTCATATAAAGGAAATTGAAAATCGTGTGTAAAAATTTGATTCCAAATACATTAATACACTAACGACATCTGTTTTGTGGTGCCCCAGTTGCACTGCATAAATATTGCTGTATCGATATTTTATCGATATCTGTACTTGGTTTTTAAGTGATGCGAGCGCCATATAGCGGGAGCATTGCCACTTACTGTTAAATGACGGTTGCAAGTTTTTACACATCTTTTGAAAATAAGATGAACGTCTGTTCTCTGTGATATAACATTAAAAGCTCGTTTTTTTACATTTTGCGACTTACGCTGGTTTAAAAAATTACTGGAGATTTATCGTTTATCTGCAGGGGGAGAAGTGACTCTCATATCGCCTATTGAAACAGCGTACTCAACATCGCGTCCTATGGAAACCAGCCTTTCGTTCTTTGACGTTTCCTCGCATGCTCAGGAGAGAGTTGGTAACCGCGTTAACATTTTGATTTTCGAGTTTGTTTGTTAAGTTATTGTTTTTAGGTATCTTGCATATTATGTGATCTAAGGAAAAATGCGGTTTTTATTTCATTCTGCAATAGCGTCATTAGTTTTTTGTGAAATCAAGGTTAAATTTGAACTCACAAGCTAGGGGCTAGATAACTTTATTTTCATGCAAAATATTTCGATAATCTTACACGACATTGGTTGATATATTTTGATATTTATCGTTTATTTGTCACATTGACTTCTCTCCAACGAAAATGTAATGTAATGTAACACCAATGAGCTATAATATAGATCGAGAGGAGGACCAAGCACAATTGGCCCTGACGACTCTGTTGATATTGGTTTGGTTTTTACATGCGAAAGTGAAGGAGGGGATTATTTTTGCTTTTGTTTTCACACATAGATTGACAATTGCATATGAGAATTCGCGTAGGTGCGAACAGCCTTGAAAATCTCTTTTACTTTTGTCAGGGCCAATGAATACCTTTGCGTTGCGTTGACGTTAATTTGACAGAAAAATCATGATGAGTAGAACCTGGTGTAACGGTTTGACCAAAAAGTACGCGTTTTTTTTCACTTTGGCTTTTGTTGGAAACGAAGCATCACTATGCAACAGCGACTTGTGATAGATAACTTTTTTGTGTTTGTTGATATATCCTTACTAACCAGACAAATGAATACCGCAAATTTAGGTGTTTTAAGTTAAAAATTGTTAAAAAAGTTAAAAAAGTTAAAAATAGGCTTCAAATGGTGAGTCAACAACTTGGAAGGAGCGTCAAACTTAGCTCCGGTCCTCACAAGTTCCTATCTCACGCCTCCAAGAGTCATATGATACAATAGACTACCAGTTAAAACATGGACACAACTGGTTGGCGTTGCCTGGGCAATGTTGTCATCCGAAAATAGCTAAGTGAGAAGGTGCGACGCGATCGTTGGCGCGGTAACCATATCTCGGCGGTAGAGGAAATGCTTCGCCAACCCGAGCGTCTATCCACCAAGATGGTGCGGCTCAAAACAGCGTCTGATCTCCATGTTAGGAGTGGCTGATCAACGTCCTGGTGTCAGCGTGGGACTCTAATCAGAGCTGACACGATGGCCCTCCGGCGAGACAGGGGGTTGGGGAAGGCCCAACAAGCCGCCCCGAAAAACACCAAATGTTGCAAATATCGAAGAAGTTAATACGGATTGGAACAATCGGCACAGACCTAGGCGACGAAATAAGGACTACGATTGGAAACTTGGTACATGGAACTGCAGATCGTTAGGCTTACACGGCTGAGACAGGATCATATATGATGAACTATATCCACGCAACTTCGAAATCGTAGCACTGCAGGAACTTTGCTGGTCGGGACAGAAGGTATGGAAAAGCGGACATCGAGAGGCTACCTTTTATCAGAGCTGTGGCACTACCAACGAGCTTGGGACGGGCTTTATTGTGCTGGGTAGGATGCGCCAACGCGTGATCGGGTGGCAGCCGATCAGTGCGATGATGTGTAAGTTGAGAATTAAGGGCCGGTTCTTTAACTACAGCATCATTAATGTGCACTGCCCACACGAAGGAAGAGCCGACGATGAGAAAGATGCGTTCTATGCGCAGCTGGAGCAGTTGTATGATAGCTGTCCGCAACGGGACGTTAAGATCGTCATCGGTGATATGAACGCTCAGATAGGACGGGAGGCAATGTACAGACCGGTGATAGGGCCGAATAGCCTGCACGCCGCATCAAATGATAACGGCCAACGATGTGTGAACTTTGCAGCCTCCCGCGGTATGGTAGTCAGAAGTACTTTCTTCCCCCGCAAAGACATCCACAAAGCCACCTGGAGATCACCTGACTCACAAGTGGAGAACCAAATCGACCACGTTCTAATCGATGGTAAATTCTTCTCTGACGTCATCAACGTTCGCACCTACCGCAGTGCGAATATTGATTCGGACCATTACCTTGTTGCAGTATGCATGCGCTCAAAACTTTCGACGGTGCGAAACACGCGTCAAAGTCGCCCACCGCGACCAAACATCGGGCAACTACGGGACTAGGTTGCACGGGAGTACGCGCAGCAGCTGGAAGCAGCATTACCAACGGAAGAGCAGCTTGGCGCAGCTACTCTTGAAGATGGCTGGAGGGACATTCGATCAGCCATAGGTAGTACTGCTGTAGCGGCGCTTGGTACTATGGCTCCGAACAGGAGAAACGACTGGTTTGACGTCGAGTGCAAACAGTTAGTGGAAGAGAAGAATGCAGCACGAGCGAGAATGCTGCAACACCAAACGAGGGCGAACGTGGAGCGCTACCGACGCGCACGGAACAGGCAAAACTCGGTCTTACGGAAGAAGAAGCGCCAGGAGGAAGATCGAGATCGCGAGGCGATGGAGGAACTGTACCGTGCGAATGACGCACGAAAGTTCTACGAGAAGCTGAACTGTTCCCGCAAAGGCTATGTGCCACAAGCCGACATGTGCAGGGACCTGGGCGGCAACCTTCTCACGAACAAGTGTGAGGTGATTGACAGGTGGAAGCAGTACTACGATGAGCACCTTAATGGCGATGTAGCAGAGGACGACGACGGAGTGGTAATAGATCTCGGTGTACGCGCAAATGACGACAGAATCCCAGCCCCTGACCTCCAGGAGGTTAGCGAGGAGATCGGCCGGCTGAAAAACAATAAACCCGCTGGAGCTGACCAACTCCCCAACGAGCTGTTAAAACACGGTGGTGAATCACTGGCTAAGGCGCTACACTGGGTTATTGCCAAGATTTGGGAGGAGGAGGTAGTACCGGAGGAGTGGATGGAGGGTACAGTGTGCCCCATCTACAAAAAAGGCGACAAGTTGGATTGCTGCAACTACCGCGCAATCACGTTGCTGAACGCCGCCTACAAGGTACTCTCTCAAATTTTGTGCCGTCGACTATCACCGTTTGCAAGGGAATTCGTGGGGCAATACCAAGCGGGATTTATGGGTGCCCGCGCCACCACGGACCAAATATTCGCGGTACGGCAGGTCCTACAGAAGTGCCGTGAGTATAACGTGCCCACACATCACTTGTCCATCGATTTTAAATCGGCATACGACACAATCGTTCGAGACCAGCTATGGCAGATTATGCACGATTACGGCTTTCCGGATAAACTGACACGGTTGGTCAAGTCGACGATGGATCGGGTGATGTGCGTAGTTCGAGTTTCGGGGACACTCTCGAGTTCCTTCGAATGTCGAAGAGGGTTACGGCAAGGTGATGGATTATCGTGCTTGCTATTCAACATCGCATTGGAAGGTGTGATACGTAGGGCTGGTATCGACTCGAGTGGCACGATTTTTAGAAGGTCTGCTCAGCTCTTTGGCTTCGCCGATGACATTGATATTGTAGCACGAACCCTTGAAAAGATGACGGAGACGTACATCAGACTGAAGGCTGAAGCCGGGCGAATTGGACTGGCCATAAACGCATCGAAGACCAAGTACATGAGAGGAAGAGGTTCCAGAGAAGACAGTGTCAACCTCCCGCCACGAATTCATATTAGCGGTGATGAAATCGAGGTGGTAGACGAGTTCGTGTACCTGGGCTCACTGGTGACTGCTGACAACGACACCAGCAGAGAAATTCATCGACGCCTTATGGCAGGAAATCGTGCCTACTTTGGACTCCGGAGGACGCTCCGCTCGAATAAAATCCGCCGCCGCACGAAGTTAACCAGTTAACCAGTTACAAAACACTGATCAGACCGGTAGTCCTCTACGGCCACAAAACCTGGACTATGCTCGTGGAGGACCAACGCGCCCTTGGGCTTTTCGAACGAAAGGTGTTGCGTACCATCTGTGGTAGAGTGCAGATGGAAGATGGATCATGGCGGAGGCGGATGAACCACGAGTTGCACCAGCTGCTGGGAGAACCACTCATCGTTCAAACGGCGAAAATCGGGAGACTACGGTGGCCTGGGCATGTCGTTAGGATGTCGGACGACAACCCGGTGAAAATGGTTCTTGATAACAACCCGACTGGAACAAGGCGACGGGGCGCGCAGCGAGCAAGGTGGCTCGATCAAGTGGAAGACGACCTGCGGGGCCTCCGCAGACGACATGGCTGGCGAGCTGCAGCCATGGACCGAGTTGAATGGAGACGACTTCTTCGAACAGCAAGGGACACTTCGGCCTGGAGCTGACTGGTAAGGTAAGTAAGTTAAAAATTGTTCCTTAAATGAATGAATATTGGTAGCAAGGTACGTAGCATTGCCATATTTAGAATACTAATGAAGATGCGATAATTTCAATGCACTAGTTGTTTATAAACAAACTTACTCTCTGACAATTTTTTGCTTCAATATGGCTGATTCTGCTTTTGACATACCGTTACACCATGTCTTTATACATCATGGGCTAACTGTCAAATTGCCGCAAACGCAGTCGCAACGTAGCCATTGTGTTTAGGCCTTAAAGATGTACTCTCAACTCACATGTGAATAATGCAGCTCGGATTGTGTGAAAAACTTGTTAATTTTTGTCCCTGTATGGACTTTCTCACTGCGACCAGAACCGTTAATCTATCTATTGTGAGATATGGCCGGGTGCCTGCTGTATCCCGTACTTTCATTATTAGCAATACCGCTATGGAGAAGTGGCATGCTTTTTATTTTTTTTATCAGTGCTTGTGTGTAATGTGATGTTACCCTTTCCTTTTCCACGCTTACTGTTCAACTATATCGAGCCTTGTACCTCCTGTCAAATATCACCAATTATAATTCACTGGAGAAGTTGCGTCGTGCGTCCTTCTGGCGAGTTTTTTTATAAGAGTGGTTTATTCAAGCGAAAGTCTTGCAAAGGTATTATAGGTTTCAGCGTGAAGAAAGGGAAGCTGGTGGGGAGCCTGAGAATAAACCCATGTTCAAGTTCCTTTCTGATATCGAACGGCCTGGTTCTACTAAGATTCGAGCCCACGACCATTCGCTTGACAAAGCGAACTCTGTAATCTTGCGGCTACGCAGATCCCAAACTTGCTAATCCAGCTTTCCACGAGCGGTAATGGCGGACAGTGCACGCAACCCATTTTGACGTTTTCTGTAGGCCCTGTAATTTTCAATCGCAGTAATGGAGTGAAAAACATAAAATTTTTGCAACGTAGTATAGCAACTTTAATAAACAGTTTTGTTTATTATGAACCTCGCATGCGTACGACGAAATCTGAATAACAAAACGCCCATTGTTTGTTGAAGTTGCTACGCTACGTTACAATGTTGTTCTATTTCTATTACTGCGATTGAAAATTCTCTGACCTACAGCAACGTCAAAATGGGCTGCGTGCACTGTCCGCCATTACCGCTCGTGGAAAGCTGTATAGTTTTATTTTCAAAATTCTCCACGATTAAACGTCGATGGTGCGGAATAATCTCCGCAAGCAGATTATGCAATCTGCTTGCTTCTGGAAGCCAATCGAAACAAGAATCAGTGTTCTCGCCACTTCTGCACATCTAAATGTATTTCACGGACGGAGCGCGTAAGTCCTTAAGGAATGCTGTTCGGAGCTTGTTACTTGTAGACAACATCTCTGAGTTGGATGGATCGGTTAGAGTTTTCAACATTACTACAGAAAGCTGCTCTCAACAACAACAAAACAAACGACGCCATATTGGGTTACGACAATACAGTCAGGTTTTTTACGCGGTTTTTTTATACGCGGTTTTTTTTTACGAGGTTTTTTTACGCGGATTTTTGAATTACGTGGTTTTTTACGCGGATTTTTGAATTAACGCGTTTTTTTAACGCGGATTTTTGAATTACCGCGGTTTTTTTACGCGGATTTTTGAATTAACGCGGTTTTTTTTACGCGATACCGCGCTAATTCAGAAAAATTTTCACGAATTTCCGAATTAACGTGGGTTTGGAACCAGAAACGTTTATCTAGTAAAAGACTTAGTCCAAAAAATACTCTCCGCCCACCGAAAGATCCGGAATGACCGTCAAAGAGGACAATTTTAAATACTGGTTCTAGAGTGTCTCGGGTTTTTTCTAAAGCCCTTCTTGCTGGACTACTTTACGCGGATTTTTAAAAAACGAGGTTTTTTTACGCGGATTTTTTAATGAACGCGGTTTTTTTACGCGGATTTTTTAATTGACGCGGTTTTTTTTACGTGGATTTTCGAATTAACGCGATTTTTTACGCGGTTTTTTTTAAGGGTAAGTAACCCCCGCGTAAAAAAACTTTATGTACTGCTTGACATCACCCCCTTGTTTATTTGTTACACCGACGGTAATGTGACGTCAAGGAGTTGTGATATAGATTAAAGGATGCCTTAAAAATGCAACGAATTATACTTTGTAATATCGAATATTGGAAATATTTTGCCATGTATCAGTAATGTCTGACCCCAAATTCAGCAAATTGTTTTGTTGTATTTTCATGAATAATACAATTAAATACTGATTTACGGTAAAAATAAATTTACTGAATTGAATCCAGCTTTCCACGATCGGTAATGGCGGACAGTGCACGCAGCCCATTTAAGCATAGCAACTTCAACAAACAATGGGCGTTTTGTTATTTAAATTTTGTCGTGCACATGCGCGGATCAAAATGAACAAAACTGTTTATTAAAGCTTGCAAAATTTTTATGCTTTTCACTCAGTTACTGCGATTGAAAATTACCCGACCTGCAAAAAACGTCAAAATGAGATGCATGCACTGTCCGCCATTACCGCTCGTGGAAAGCTGAATTTAGCAAATTGTGAAAATGAGTTCCAGCAACATTTTGGAAAAAGTGCTGTGAATCAGACTCTCCTAGTTGGTTTCGAGGTACGATGCTGGCCTAACAAGCCAGTCGTCGTAGGTTCGAGTCTCGGCTCGGAAGAGACTGTTAGTGTCAATAGGATCGTAGCGCTACACGGTAAAAGTCGAAAACCCATTTATGGGTATCGTTGTACCCATTTTTTTCTGTCATATGCGGATGTCGAAAAAATGGGTAAATTTAAAAATGTGGAATGGGTAAAATTGTACGCATTAGAAAGGCATGTTCTTAGAAAAAAAGGGTCATTTGTTTACCCTTTAATGGGTGAAAAAAAAACTTCGAGCGTCGTTTTAGCTCTGTTGATTTGTTCGCCAGTGTTACTGCTACGATCTGTTTTGTTTATTATTTGTCAGCAATTGCCATGGAAGGACTTTAAAAGAGGTTCGATACTGCGTCGTTTAAGAAGTTGCAATGTAAACAGTATGTTATATCTAGTATTGAATTTTACAATGTGAGATTTTTTTTATATTGGGTCTAGAATGTTCACTATCCGTATGGTATTGGCTTTGTTGCAGAGAATAGCGATTCTGACAATTGATGATTTCACTTTCTCTTCTATTTTTTTTTTTTTTTTTTTTGAATGATAATCACAAAATTTCCGTTTATTTAATAATGGGTAAATTTTCACCCATTTCCTTGAGACAATTCGTTTCTCAAAATGAGTGAAATTGTACCCAGTTTTTGACGTTTAATCGGTAAACCCGTTAATGGGTAAACCGAGTTTACCCACTAAATGGGTTAGCTCACTTTTTGGCGAAATGGTTGAAAAAGTACCCATTAATGGGTTTTCCTTTCTTACCGTGTAGGTCCGCAATTGTGCTGTAAACTTAACAGTTGGCTGCGAAGTCTGCATATAATAAACAGAAGGTCGAGTTCCGATACGGAATGTAGCACCAAGGCTTTGCTTTGCTTCTTGCTGAGAATCAGCTAAAAACAGGTTACCTGATATACTTTCAGCAAAATGTTTTGCTGAACCACGAAGAGACTTTTTGGTGTGTGCACCAAACCTACCGTTTCAAAACGTACGGTAAAACGAAGCTACAGTCAGCTGTCATTTATTTTCATATAAGGCATTTGGCAGCATTTGTTTTTGTTCTTTGTTCTTGTAATTTGCAAATAGCAAATTACACCCTGTATTTTTGTCCGGGACAGAAAAAGTGTAGTTTTGGTGCAAAAGGCGAAAAAATAGAAAAACAGCTACAGGACAAAAGTGTGTAGCTACAACGCAAAAACGAATTCTGGCTTGACAGTGTTAATTAGTACTTTTTGGCTGCAATCGCTCGAAGTCTTCGAAGTGTTCCGAGAAACAAGTGATCTGGCATCCCTTCTAGCTACTGTGCTGCTGTGGCTGCTGTTCCTGCTGTTACAAGTTTTCTTCTTCTCTCGGCTTTCTCTCCTCGACCGAACAAGGTGTGTGCTTGGTGCGTTCCGCTGTAGGTTTGCAGCAATTTTCACAAAAGTTTCAAAGTCGAGTTTTGAAACACCACA
This sequence comes from Wyeomyia smithii, assembly GCF_029784165.1. Lineage (NCBI taxonomy): Eukaryota > Metazoa > Arthropoda > Insecta > Diptera > Culicidae > Wyeomyia > Wyeomyia smithii. Next base: position 185,605,256 of record NC_073695.1, on the reverse strand, counting down.
ATTTTGGTGTTAAACTATTATATTCTACTTCCATCAAAGCTCAAGTGTAAAGTGAAACGTAAAGCGAGTGTTTGTAGACGAAAGTGAGGCTGACAGTGCGAAATTCAATTGAACTAGAAAATTTCTTCATTCGACGCCATCTTTTTTTCATCGAGTGTGCCCCAAAGCGGAGCACCAAAAGTGCAGCAGTAGCACCACAAGTTTTTCTTATTCCCAGAAGCCAATCGCAGCATACTCGTTCAACTAAACGTTCCGTCGTGTTGCATTGTTCGAAAATTGCTGTAACCGTGAGAGCACAGGAAATACAGCGCAGCACCAACTACAAGCAAAGCGGAGAAGGAAAAACTATAGTGTAAAGTGCTATAATAGTGACTAGTTGCAGCAGTATTAAAGTTTTTTTTTCTGCTAACTTGTTTCTGTCGGCTTCGCAAGGAAGAGAAAGCCCGAGAAGGTGAGATTTAAATTTTTGCAGGTATTAAGCAATAAATGTAAATAATGATTTACATGTTTTATCTTATTTCACGAATGAGACATTGTATATGATTAGATATTTTCAACTTGTAATTTTGAAAAAAATCTGAATTCAAAAATTAACCAGTGTAATTTATGTTTGCAAGAGTTTGCTTACGAATTACCAATTTTGATACCTTTTTTTGCTGTTTTACTTGGCTCTTATACATAGTTACAATAAAATTAATTTTAGATTCATTTTACTAATTTCATTATATTTTTTAAGTTGGCCAGTTGGTTAAAGTCTGAGTGAATAATGATGTATTATGTTATTCGGAGTTGGTGTCCTTTTGGCATAAATCTTGATTTAACTACAATACTCTAACTCAGCGTTTCTGTTAATTTCACTGTTTGAAATTGGTATCTTCATTATTGTTAAACTATACTTCATAGGGTCTACCTTCAATTTGGGCATGATTGAACAAATTCAGTACTGATAGGTACTTATTTCTTATTGACACTACTTTATATTACATATTCGTTGTGTAATGGATTTTGTATAGTACTACATGAAAAAAATGTATGTGAAGTGAAGGGCGATACTGTTGAGTAGATGGGAACATGACGCGTGGTGAAAGGTAACACCTTTGAAAAATAAACGGCGAGTACTAATCTGAAAGTTTTCGCTAATCATTTCACATTTGAAAGCACAGTAATTCAAATGCGTGTTGGAAGGAACGCTAGGGAAAATCTTATGTTAAACTCAACATAACTAAATACAGGCAAGTTCAGCATTAATAATGCTCTTCAAATGGCTAGAAACTGCTAGAAACTCGTTTGTTATTCTTTTGTGCCCATCTTTGTCTGAGCCTTTTGCAAAGGGAACAGTGTTGCACGACATTGAATCAGACTGCGGTGTTGGAAGGGTGCAACTACCCTTTTTAATTGAGTTTTATACTACATGCGCATTCCGGGGGTAACCTCCAGTGTTTTCGAAACGCACAGGGGATTAAGATAAAATGATGATGGGCTCCTCGCGTCACCCTGTTAGCCGATCTGAAACGCCAGTCTTATGTGCGAGTTCTAGCATTGGAGATATCGTCAGTTGAATTCAATACTGGCACAACTGAAAATTCATAGTTCCGAGAAAAACGCGTTTGAAAATTTGCGTAAAAAATTTCTTTTTTAATTTTCGTGAAAAAATCCAATTTTAAGATTTCCCATATTTACTGAACTTGTTTGGGTCCTCATTTTCCTGTCTTTTTAGGGCTATTTTAGATTTGTGCAATAAAGGCACATCTACTTATATTTCTGGAAATATTGTGAATTTTGAAACGGGTCTTTGTGAGATGAAACTTCATAGTATTTGACATCGTTTATACTTATAAGTAACACAAGTAAAGAATCAATTTGTTTTATATCTTAATTCTCGAAATACCAGATTTAACAACATGCAATTCCAAGGAAACGGTCAACCCCATCCGGGAGGATTCCGTCCACGTAGTGACAAACCGGACTTCTACGGTGGTGGTGGCGGTGGTCCCGGCGGCAAGCCACATTTCATGAACAAACCTGGTGGACCTCCACCAATTCCTCCGTTTAATCCGAATGCGTACGGTGGACCAAAACCAATGTACGGTAGCGGTCCCAATGGACCATCCGGAGGTCCCGGGGGGTTTAACAAGTTCCGCAGCAACAACTTTGGCGGGCCTACCGGAGTTGGAGGAATGCCAATAAAAAAAGAATTCGGCGGACCAAAGTTGTACGGTAGCGGTCCGGGAATGAATGGCAGCGGAAAGCCCTTTTTTGATAAACCGTTAGATTCGTTCGGAGGCCCGAAAAAGTATAACTCTATGCCAAATTCGTACGGCAACCGCAACGGTTACGGACCAAAACCTGATTTCAACAACATGAGTAAAGAAGATCGTGCTAAAATCCAATCGCTTAAAGCGAAATTCCCTGGTCAAGCATTGGTTCCACCAATCTGGGAAGATCTGGAACCATTCCAGAAAGACTTCTATGTACCACATCAAAATGTTATAAATCGATCTCCAGAAGAAGTCCAATCATTCCGTGAACGAATGCAAGTCACAGTTATGGGCAATAGCGTACCACATCCAGCGCAAAATTTTGAAGAAGGCAATTTCCCAGATTTCGTAATGAATGAAATCGAAAAGCAAGGCTTCCCATCCCCGACAGCCATTCAAGCGCAAGGTTGGCCAATAGCATTATCTGGTCGAGATTTGGTCGGAATCGCGCAAACTGGATCCGGCAAGACGCTTGCCTATATGTTACCCGGTATCGTCCATATTGCAAACCAGAAACCACTACAACGAGGAGAAGGTCCCATAGTTCTAGTGCTTGCCCCAACTCGTGAGCTAGCTCAGCAAATCCAGACCGTAGTGAGAGACTTCGGTACACACTCTAAGCCGCAAATTCGGTATACTTGCATCTTCGGTGGCGCGTTGAAAGGACCACAGGTACCTAACAGAGCTTGGTCGTGAAGTTCAAAAGTACATGAGTTTGTTTTTTTGGTCGTTACAGGTACGCGACTTGGAGCGTGGTGTTGAGGTAGTTATTGCAACTCCTGGTCGTCTAATCGACTTCCTAGAGCGCGGTATTACCAATCTCCGTCGATGCACATATCTTGTGTTAGATGAAGCGGATCGTATGTTGGACATGGGTTTTGAACCTCAGATTCGCAAAATTATCGAGCAAATTCGACCGGATCGGCAAGTACTGATGTGGTCTGCAACTTGGCCCAAAGAGGTTCAAGCGCTGGCGGAAGACTTTTTACATGACTACATTCAAATTAACATTGGATCGCTTAATCTGTCTGCAAATCATAATATTCATCAGATTGTTGATATTTGCGAGGAAAACGAAAAAGAGGGAAAACTTCTAGCACTACTGAAAGAAATAGCAAGCGATGCTAACAACAAAATAATCATCTTCGTGGAAACAAAAAAGAAGGTAGAAGATTTGCTCAAAAACATTGTCAGAGACGGGTACGGAGCAACTTCTATCCACGGGGACAAGTCCCAGTCGGAGCGTGATTATGTGCTACAGGACTTCAGGCACGGAAAAAGTACCATTTTGGTAGCAACAGATGTGGCAGCTAGAGGACTTGACGTGGAAGATGTGAAATATGTTATCAATTTTGATTACCCCAATTCGTCAGAAGATTACATTCATCGCATTGGTCGTACAGGACGTTGTTCTTCATTTGGAACGGCTTACACTTTCTTCACTCCAGGCAACGGTCGTCAGGCAAGGGAGCTGCTTTCGGTTCTGGAAGAAGCAGGACAGCAACCTACTACGGAGCTGATTGAGATGGCAAAACAGGTATTTTTTTTTCGTTTTTTAGATTTAGAAAAGAATAATATTAATGATTTTTTTTTTCACAGGTTCCCGGAGGAAAGGGTGGGCGCTGTCGATATAATGTACGAGGAGCATTGACATCCAGTAATTATGGTTATGGTCGCCCGGATCAGAATGGTTTTGGAGGCTCAAGAATGTTCCCGAAAAAACCATTTGAAAATCGATTTGGTGGACCGCCAAGCAACGGTGGCCTTGGAGGAAACCGTTTCAATAGCATGAATGGTCCGAGCAAGTTTGGTGGACCCGGTGGATATCGCAGCGGAGGAGATAGCTGGAACAAGAACGCTAATGGCGGCGGTGGCTATCAACAGCAGCAGCCACAGCAACCGCAACCACAACAGCAGACTGGACAACAGCTTTATGAACCTCATCAACAAATGCGATACCATCCAAAGAACATTTATCAGAATCACAATCAGTATGAAGATTTTTCCAATCAAATGGTTGGCGGGGCACCACAAGCTTTTGGTGGCCATAACGGAACACGTTTTTATCAAAATAAGCCCCATCAGGGTGGTGGTGGCATGCAGCAATCTCAACCGAACGGTCGCTACAATCCGAATAATCAATATAGCACTGAGGGTGGTCCGAAACCCTCGGGAGGACGTCCACCGTATCAACCCAAACAGCAGTACAACAATAACTATGCTACAGCTGGTACTGCTAATCCTTATCCCGCTCAGTTGGCCGCAGCTGCTGCGGCGGCTGCCGCCGCTGTTGGCGGAGGACAAACTATTCCAGCAGCTGGATTCGCCACAGGCTTCGATCCACTTGGAGGAGTTCAGGGAACCATGGGTACATTCGCGTCATCGTATCAGATTCCAGCTGCGACAGCTTACTATTCGTATCCACCTGCAACAGCTCCTCCACCACCTCAAACCCAAGCACCACCGGTGGTTCCTCCGGTTCAACAGTAAGTGTTCCGCTACCCATGACCATTCCCGTTCTCGCCGTATAATTCTATGACTAATATTTTTTTCAACGTAACCAAGCACGTGAATTCCAACTTCACATTAAATGGAAAACAAAAGTTTTCCATTCTTTAATTCAAAGGATTTTAGCGGGATTCTCTTCACTAACCCGATTAATAAGATGTTTGATGACATATTTTTGTTTGCTCTAGAATAACGTAATACCTATCTACTCTAACATTTTTTTACTGATTTGTCTAAGGATTATACTTTCGCGATCAGTATAACGAAACTATCGTAAATAAATAATTGTGCCGATTATTATAAATAAATATTAAATAACCAATTGAAATTTGAACAAGCCAGTGAAGGTTAATCTTCAAAGTGTTTGTCTTAATGACTTAAACCTTAAATCATGCATGTTTGTTAGAACTATAAGTGAATCGGAAAAGCACACTACACGTTTACATTACTAACCAAAACCACATGTGTGTATCATTCTAAAAACACACTTCAGAAAAGGTGTTTATCGGTCGAGGGCAAGCCTACTACATACTTAAGCAGATAGTAACACTATGCATTTTCCAGCGCCTAATTTCGGTCTTGTGTATCTGTCCGTTACTATTTAGTAAGGGACAAAGGAAAACAATTCGATTTATTTTTTGTGTTTTTTTTTCTTTTTCTTTCGTTTTCTTGCCTTTTCCGTTTCAGAGCTGACGACGGGCGACAGATGGGTTCGTACTCGCCGGCCGGCATGATGCCATGCCAGTTGGTGTCAGTGGAGGATTATCCCCATGGTTGTTAAAGCCTTTAGGGTGGATATGAAAGGCAGGAGGAGTAATGCTTTCGTTTTTTTTTATTTGATGGCGTGATATGTATGTATGAATGTGGATGACGGTGAGATGAACTGTCAGTTGGTAAAAATTGTTATTCTCCCGAATAATTTTCCTTGTGGAGCAAAAAGGACAACCTCTTGAACATGGCAAGCTGAATGAACAGATGCAGGTGTGTACGAGTTGGGATATTGATTTCACCTTCACTAGATTGATCGTGAACGAAAAAAAACAAAAGAAGAATTATTTTGTTTAATAGCTAACAGCTGCAGTTACGTATTTTTATTACGAATGTGTTATTCATCAAACATGTTATGTACAAACAGCATTTCTTAATGAATACAAAATGTCGAACATTATGTGAGCGTGGAAAGTTTTAGCACAACACTTGTACGCTGTGTTGTGTTGCAGTTTTAGGTATATTGATAACGTATCTAGTTTTAAATCTCTCCGATGGTGTTAATGCCACTGCTTTTTTTGAAATAATGAAAATGTGCAAAGCAACAACAACATTCAAGATAATTAAAGCTGTATTCAGCTACCTTGCAGGTTCTAATTCCTTCTATTTTTTTGATGACTTAGTTTATCATCGAATGGCATCAGAAATGTAACTCGATTACGGAAAATTATTTCGATTTATGAAGCAGGTATGAGCTAAATGATTGCTTTATTTCTTCCGTTAACTTTACACAGAAAAGTAAAGAAAACTCATTAATACGGGCTATTGCTGTATAAAAATGGAATATTTAAAGCTTCCTAATAAAATTCTACAAATGATGCGCAGAGTACAGCAGTAAAAATTACACCATTTGGAGTAGATTATAAATTTTTACGTTAGATATACGACAGTACGAACCCACTCGTCGTCAAGTTTTGTTTCGTATAGGGCAATGTACGAAATACATATGTGATATCCAAAAAAACGAATATAAGTCGATCAACCACAGTATAAAAGTCCGCGTCAACTGTTGCAATCAATCATTGAACAATTAAAAAATGAAACTTTCTTAACTACACATGATAAGTAAACGGAAATCACATTACGTCCTAGTAGGATGTTTTATCACACAAATTGGAAGGTTGATCGACTTCATGTAAGCTACAAATCCTTCGTGAGAACGCGAGCAAAATAATATTACTTGTACTAAACATTTTCTACAAATATGTACGTAAAGCACCAGCGAGTAACCAACACGAAACATCATTGCTATCGTTTTGTGTTAGTGGTGTTTGGTCCATCGTGCAATTGCTGCGGTGGTTGCAATTTACAAAGGTAACCTGAAGCAACACCATAAGAAATAAAATCAGATAGGCAAACGTATCATGTAAAAGGTAGATTGATCCAAACAAAAGTTAGAGCAATAGAGATGCCGAGCGTTTGAAACTTTTCATGAGTATATCGCGAGAAAACTATAAAAACGAGACAAACGAAGAAGAAAGTTGATAAATAGGGCAATAGATAGTCTCCACTAAAGCAAGAGATAAAGGTATATGCGAACGCAGATAAGGAAATACAATCAATTATTGAGTAAAGAAAAACAAACACACAATGAAGGCAAGAGACTTGAAACTTTTTTGTTTTATTTTCTCAAATTTGTGATATTCATCGTTTTTATTGTTCGTTAAGTTATTAGAGACATACGCACATACGCTGACACATAAAAAACGTAAAATGCGCGAATCGAATAGCCTACGTTTTTAGGAAGTTTTGAAACGAATTGTGTGAAAGCTCTTTCACATTCGTCTCTATCTCAACGTAAACTACGTAGTAATTTTAGAGGTCACATTCCTTTAAAACAAACGATCATTGTTTAGCTGGGTACGGCAGGGGATGCTTTCCAAAGAGCCGGCCCTCTTTCCGTACACACACCCAGCTGAGAACAATGCGTCATTTTCTCATTAATAAAACTCTCACTTCAGTACCTGTCGTTAAAAGGAAAACAAACAAAAAGAGCGCGCGCGAGCATCCAGGAAATCTAATAGTAAAAGAAAACCAGCGAATGATTAGAAAGACGAATTTTAATTTAAGCATCAATCTGAAGATGAAATGAGATATTGAAACTATTTCAAAAGAAATTATATAACATTAAACAAACAGTAATCAACAGTCGTCAGTTGAGGACAGTAGTAGTAAAACAAGAAAATCGCGAGCAAATCAAGGATTTCCTTCACACAAATCTAGTCTGATTCCATGTTGTTTTATTTGTATTTTCTTTAATAATATTTATCCTGCATGGGAAATCCAAAATGTGATAAAAACAAATCGGACAGCCGTTTTGGCGGTTGTGACATTATAAAGATTCTTTATTTCGTAAAGAAAAATGAAGAGATGAGACTTAAATCTCGTAAAAAATGCGAAAAGTTCAAAACTAGTATAACCGAACCTATGAGTAATTTAGGAAAACGCGATCGACACCTGCGCGACAGTACTGTTAGAATATTCCTACGTAAGCGAAAACTTGGTGCGTTTTTCCTCTCCAAAGGCTAAACAGTATTTTCACATGCAATTCGCAAACGCAAATGCTATTAAATAACAATCGAAAACGATATTTAATAGCATGCTACATACAAGAACACAAAAAGGAAAGAAACCCATAACCAAATTGCCTTTAATGAACTGTGATCGATATTCAATCTCTCGTCTCGTTCCTTTTTCTCTCTCTCATCACTTTGTTGTGTAAAAGAAAAAAAGTATCGCAACCAAGAGAAGAAACTCATTTTTACACACTCTCATTTGTTATTATCACTTACAAACTACATGTTTCGTTAATTTACAATGGCTAATAAGTACTAGAACAATACATTCGTGTGTGATTCGGAGTTGTTTATACTCTGGCTGACTGATTATTGTTGTTTATAACTACTAGTTAGAAAATGACAAAATACATTTAATTGACACGAGAAATGTATGCCAAAAGTATTTATATTGATACAAGAGAAAAGGAAACTGATTAAATTATGTTTAAATCGAAAAATTAAAATTCGTCAAATTGTTCCTAGCAAACCACGTGGTTTATATTTTAGTTTTCTTTAAGCTAGAATCGTTAAACGAAACAATTCGGTCGAAATATCTCAACTAATTGAGACCCGGTTTACAACCAAACACAAATGAAATGCAATAAAACAAAAAAGTTAACCACCAAACTTTCTTTCATGGCTGATGCAGGTACAACAGTTGAAATTAAAGCTACAATTGTTGCTTTTTGGATCAATTCAGAGAGACCAGAAACAGTAAGAAATATAGAAGAAACAGCCAATCAGTAACAATTTTTGATACCGCCCAACCCAATCAAAAATTAGTTGAATGAACAATTTGCTGTCAGATTTGTGCTGTTACACTTTTAATGCTGGTAAAATTCTGTGATCCATGTGATAGGTAATAAAAACGACAGCGTGAACGAATGGGGAAAAACGAAATTATTATCAACTTGAAGAAGAAAAATCTCGCAACTGTGAAATGACAAACGCGAAAATAACAACACATAAGATACAAACGATTCGGGTAACCTTGTAATATTGTTGTATAATGAGCGGTCGTTCCAAACAGACAACCTAATTCCCTGAAAACTTCGACCCCTTACATTCTTTTAATTTCGGTTACATTCCCTGGCATTATGACCTTTCCGCGTTTCAAACCAAATTAGTTGATCCTCTTCCTTCAGCAATGGTAGTCTTGTTAGAACGACCCAATACCAGGAAAGGTAGATCTATTGAAAGTCATCCAATTTTTCCAAATGTAGGTAAGTCTTGTGCAAATTTGGTGCGTCAGGATAGCCGATGCTATTGAATGATATAATCAATTTTACAAATGAAACATAAAAATGAACGCTCGCCTCTCTATACACAGAAAACACATAAAATCAAGAGACAAACATATGTAAAACGAGGAAAAATCTGATGGAAACAAAAAAACGGGAAGAACACTTTTTATTTACATACATAAGGAGAAGGTATCTTTTTTTCGTTGTGATGCTGTTTTTCACAAGAATACAGACATTTTTTGTAACCCGCAGTGAAAGTTTATATAACGTTAGAAAAATATTTTTTAAAAATGCATAAAAATCGTATCACATGGTGTGTTGATTTGATGAACACGACGAGGCACGAAGGGGTGAAACAATAGTATGCTTTCGAACACAAAGAAGTACCGTTACAGCGCTCCTTGAGAATACGTCAACGGACTGCAGCATGCAAAACGTAGACCCCTTTTGGCTTCTATTACTATTACTACACACAGATACTGCTTAGAGAAATAAAATATATGAAGTTCTTTAATGTAACCGTTTAATGAACTGTAGGAAACTAATAAAATCTATCATATTTAATGGGCAAATTGAAGCAAATATCATTTAAATTAAAAAAGGAAAACATGCCGCATAGCGATGACAGACCATTTAACTAACAGCGAGAAAATTGGTATAGGGATACACTGGAAGATACACCGGATTCTAGGGTATGTATAAGACAAGGTAGTCTGGACTAGAAGAGTGTCCAAACATGATTTACTCATGCGCTCTGTATGCCTTTAACTATGACGTCTAAGTTTTGACAGAGTAACCGTACAAAATGTGTAGTTCGTATCATTAAAAAAACATTACATTAGTTCAAAAATAATCCGCTTTATTGCGGAGCAATGTCTTTTGTTGAACGTTCTCTCACACAAACATTTATTGGCAGGTACAATTAACTCTCCCAGGCTCTCGCCTAGCTCGTATATTAGGGTGGGACAAATATAAACGTTAGCTCCCATGCACTTTTCGTGTTCCTCATTTGTCCTATAACAACTGTTCAGATCGATCGGTGGAACTATATTTTCGCGCCCAATTTTGAAACTTTCCATACGATTTTATACGGGAAAATCCACTTTTTCAAAACTTATTCTCTAGAGATGTCCAGTTGGCTCCTAGTAATATATCGAAACATAATATTTGTAGGAAATTTTCCCGGGAAAAATTCTAAAGATCGGAGCCAACTGTACATCTCTAGAGAGTAAGTTTTAAAAAAAGTGGATTTGTCCATATAAAACCGCATGGAAACATATAGTTCCGCCGATCGATCTGAAAAGTTACACAGTTGTTACAGGACCTATAAGAAACACGAAAAGTGCATGGGAGCGAAAAAATAACACAATCGCTTAGTTTTCATATAACCGTGTCCCAGTCTATTTTATATGAAGATGGGCGGACGCGCGCTGGTCTTCCAGGATGAGAACCGATAAATTACAAAAACAACAATAATAGTTAGCTTGTTTTAAATAAAAAAAACTTTATTTGATATTTATGGATAAGTTAGTTTAAATTTGGATTTCATTATGAATGTTTTGTGGTAAAAACAGTGCAATATTGCAAGTTCGGCTACAAAAGGCATTTGGTTTATTGTTCTTAGCTTAGTGGTACTCGTTTTTGGTTCAAAAACTCTCGTTCCTGTGACGAATCTTTGGGGAGGATGAAAAACACCAGTGTTCCTTCGTAAACGTAAAATCTGAAAAAATATATTCATGGATTGTGACCAAAATATCTACATGACAGAAGTTATTTGGTTTCTTGGCAGTTGATACCATGATTGTCGCGTTTCATTGACAAACAACTGACCTTTTCTCTTGAACGATATCTTTTATTTGCTTTTTCGTGTCCACCTTATGTACACAGCCAGCTAACCGGTCTTCATAATAAATATTTAAATTATGAGGCAGATACACACCATCTTCGTCTCCGTTTAGCGGTTCCTCAAACATGTTGATAAGAACTTCTTCCATTCTGTAAAAAGCGAAGATTAATTTTTGATAATAGTTATGGAATTGCTAATTTTTACGTGTATTCTTCAGATAACTGTTGTTGAAAATCGGTACTCAAAAACTGAGGGTAGCAAAACACTGTTGGCCAGTGAAGAACTCCATTACTATCAGCTTCTACCATAAAATCTTCCAAAGGAGCAAGCCGAGGTTTCAAGCGTTTAACATTTGTCAATGCATCATGTTCTTCGAACTTAATTTTACGCTTTCTTAGCTGTTCTATCGTCCTCATCTGTTGAGCCTGGTTATTGCGTTCGGCCTGAGCGGCTTTACGTGCGTCACGTTCCTTAGATGCTCTTTTGGCTAGAGTAGTTTTTCTAAGTTCAAGTGCTAGTACATTTCCCGGGTCTCGATCTAAAATCTGATCACACAGACAAACGCACTGTTCATACTTATTCAGTAGACTAGCACATTGAGCAGCTCTCCAGCGGGCTTTGTCGTAGTCTGGCTTTAATTCGAAAGCTTTTTGGGCATCCAACAGAGATGACCGATAGTTTTTGATGAAAAAGTTTGCTGCGCTTCGGTTGTTATACAGAACTGCTTTGTACTCCGTATCCGCCAGTTCAAAGTTCAATGCCTCCGTGTAACTCAGAACAGCCATGCGGAACTTTTTGTGTTGCATATAGAATTTCCCATCGTCCTTGTACGCATCGGCTAGCTCTTGGGCTGTATTTTCTGCGGGGTCATATTTGAGCTGCTGCAATCCTTCCATCAGTGGACTAAGCTCTTCACCTGGTTCCGGTGGCTTTTGCATGAAAAATGGGTGCTTCGCCATTTCCTGGATTAAACATAGGAACATTATAAGATCATTTTAAAATTCGTTTGAAGTTTTACCTCCTCCCAACGGTCCTCTGGCCAACCTTCCGTGTAACGTCGCTTTTCTAGTGAATTGATGAATTGATCCAACTCGTTATCCAGTTTTGCAGCCAGCTGCAATCGTTCTTCATCTGACATTCCTTTTTTAGCCTTTTCCATTTTGGACCACTGTTAATTGTTTTTTTAATAGAAGTATTTGTAGATAAATTTACTTTGAGAATTTTTGTTCCTATTATACGTAGAGAAAATTTGAATATACTGCAAAAAACATCACAACAAGATGCGCACATGCACGAAATGTCATAACAAACAGTTCTACAGTTAATGCCTTGTAGTTTGGACTGTAATTTGGCTGCGTGCAGAAACCCTTATTTGGGATCATTCATATAATACTTAACGCGCTCAGGGGTGGGGGGTTATTCAGCGAAGCGTTATTTTGCGTGTGTAAAACATGTAAAATTGCGTTACGTGAGGGTGGGTGGGTATTGAAAACTGCCAAATTCCGCGATATGTAATATTTGAATGGTTCCTTTAATATTTGAAACAGGTCCGGCAGACGATTACTTCCTCGTAACTTGTTCCGGATGCACGCGTTCTTGTCAGTGAACGTTTTCTCCCTAATCGTTGCTTAAATTGTAAGCGGAAATCACTTATATCGTTGTTCTTGTAATAATATTTATCAACAGAAATCCAGTTTTCACGAGCGGTAATGGCGGACAGTGCACGCAGCCCATTTTGACGTTTTCTGTAGGTCGGGTAATTTTAAATCGCAATAACGGAGTGAAAAACATTAAAAAAATTTCAACGTAGCATAGCAACTTTCATAAGGGGCCATCCACATACCACGTGGACAGATTTTTAACGATTTTGACCCCCCCCCTCCCCCTCCGTAGACAACTGTCCATATAAATTTTAGAAAAATTGTATGGACCGTGGACATTAGCCAACCCCCCTCCCCCCCAAGCTGTCCACGTGGTATGTGGATGGCCCCTAAACAGTTTTGTTTATTTTGATCCGCGCATGTGCACAACGAAATTTAAATAATAAAACACCCATTGTTTGTTGAAGTTACTATGCTACGTTACGACGTTGTTATATTTTCTACTCCGTTACTGTGATTGAAAATTGGGCTGCGTGTAGTGTCCGCCATTACCGCTCGTGGAAAACTGGATAGAGTTAAGTAGACAGAAATAGAACAGAATAACATCGCCAAACGAATGAAAGTGCACCCCCGAAAAAAATACCATGTAGTATTCTGCAGTGAAAACAGAGAATGGATAAGGTAGATTCAATTATTTTTGAGACAATTATCTTGTAAATTTGTGCAAAATTCAAGCACGGAGTTTCACTTCAAGACGCATAACGGGGGGTTTTTCATTGTAAAAATGACAAAAACAACGTTTTTTTATTGTTCTGGGCAATAATACTTGATGTGAATATGATGTATTTACAATAAAAATATAGTTTAATCACAGACAAACAGACGTGCCACTCGATGACGATTTCATCGACCAGAAAAATAACGAGCATTTTGAAATTTTGCTTATTAGGCAATAATGCCGCTAGTGTCGCTATAAGCACATCCATTATCAAAGACAAAAACCGTCAGTAATGCCACTGATGTTAATTTAAGCAAGCGCGCACAACCATTATTAAAGACAAAAACCGTTTTACAAAAAGTAGTTAGTAGGCAATAAGCTCACATTGTGGCGCACGAGTGTATCGTTTCGAAAAAGGACGAAGATTTTTCAGGATTTTTCTTCGAAGAGGCACGTCTGTTTACCTGTGGTTGAATTATGGTATCCAGCTTTTTTGCTACGCCACGTTACGATGTTGTGATATTTTCTACTTCGTTACTACGATTAAAAATTCCCTGACCTACAGAAAACGTCAAAAATGGCTGCGTGCACTGTCCGCCATTACCGCTCGTGGAAAGCTGGATAGCTATGAACAATAATAGCAATTTTTGAGTTTTTTCAAAGGTGATTTTATTTCGGATCTTCTCGATGCGCAAATGTTATTCTACCATTTGTTCTGTGTGCGATAGCCAACAGTCGTTCTATATTTCTGAGCGAAAGCCTACTGCGACACTCGACGCACACTAACGATGCGAATCAAATGAAAGTGTTGGCCGTTCACAAACCTGATTGTGACTCAGTTTTCTTGATTTTCTACTACTCACGCCCACACTGCCGCTTTTCGCATAACTGTCCTAAATAAAAAAAAAAAAAAAAAAATTTGTGCTTTCTTGTTTTCAGCGGGAATTGGACCTTTTCGGCGTGCTCTTCAAGACTAGCCATAAAAACCGAGATTGTGGCAAATCTTACTTTTTTAATGGCTATTCTTGAAAAGCATGCCAAAATGGACCCATTCCCGCAAAAAAAAAAAAAAAAAAAAAACAAGAAAACACCCAAATTTTCCATAGGACTGTTATGCGAAAAGCGGCAGCACACATATTTCGAATAACGAACATTTTCATTGTAGTAATATTATTGCGGGAAGCTGGGCCTAATTTAGTGTTGCGGTGGTCTCGGAGTCAAGCAACTCGTGGGGGCTCAAAATTTAAATTAACAAATATGTCGTACAAAAATATAAGTTAAAGGAAGGGTGTCGAAGGATTGATATAGTTTTAATAAAATTGAAATAAAATATATCCAAAAAGTTATCTGAATACTTGAAATGCCATCTTGTATAAGTTATTTTTTTTATGTTGACAAGTGTTGTATCGTCAACACCAACTTCTTTCAAGATTGAATTCTCAATGTTTAGCAGCAACAAACTGGTGAACTTAGTGTTGGTCATTTTGTTTTTTTTTGCTCGTTTTTGATGAACTTCAGTTTGGAAAACGATACCTATCCAGTTGCATTTGTTGCCATTTTTCTCCACAACCCAATTTCTGCATTAGGCAAAATTAAATCGTACAGAAATGTCTCGGCCGGCTCATTTACTAATTTATTTCTTTTTTTTTTCTAAACTCTTTCCAGGAAATTTGACATCATTTGATTAGTTTGAGAGAGTGTTTCTCTGCTCTTCTCTCTTTCGCACGTCAAAGTACGTGCAAAGATAAAGCAAATCTTTCCTTGGATTTTGTTTGGTAACCAAAGCATATTGTAGATACGATTCGTGACGTCAACATTTGCAACTTTTGTGGTGGCCTCCAAAGCATAACGACCAGGTGCCAACAACTAGGAAATTTAGCAAAATATTTTGAATGTTTTCCGCAGTAATTCTGAGAGTTGCACCATTTATTAGAGGAGCTCGTAACCTCAAAGTTACTGAGTCTGCTTTTAAATCGAATGGTCATGAGTTAGAATCCAAGTAGAATCAGACCGTTCGATGTCGAAGAGTTTTTCACGCATGGTTTGTTAATTCTCAGGTGTTCTCCCATACCCCCACTTTATCCCTTTCCTCACACTGAATTCCAGAAAAAAATCACTTAGTTGAATGAATATTTCTCCAGGTACTAATAATTGCCGATAACTACTATAATTGCAGGGTAACTAACGAGGCTCGGCAAAGAAGAGCAGTAGAGTCTATATAAAGGCGAGTAGAAAAAAGGCTTACCACGGTGACAAAGAAACCTCCATTTTCGTTAAAGTTGTTAGAGTACTGAGGCAAATTTATATCGAATTTTTTTATTCCACATGCGTCAGGGCAAATCTGCCGAGGAATGAAGAAACGACATAGCGATTTTCGATGCAAGTAAGAAAGACCAGATAATGCAGATAATGCCAGTTAATTGATTACGTACTAAGTACGTGCGGTGGTGGGTTGAAGATGTTCGGGCAGCACCCCAGGTCAATACTAGGTCAAAATCGAGCGAATAAAGAAGGTACAGCAGCTAGGTTGCTTCTAGGTCAAAACGAGGTGAGCTGGTGGAATAAAAAAAATCGCTATTAGAGTGCCTACACACAGTGATGCCACATTAGTGTGAGGAAAAGTGATCGATTTTCCAGAACCAAGTTTTTTTGGTTCCTTTTAGGGTCCCAAACAACCCTAAACTTACCGGAAGTCGATTGGTTTTGTCTCCGCTTGGCGCATTGCATGTCAAATTTGTATGAAAATTTATATGGGACCTACTTTTTTGCATTTGCCTTTCTAGAGAGCTCAAAAATGCTCTAATCATGCACTACATTATGTTAAAGTATAGTATTTTAGATGCCTAACAACTTTGCAGAGGACACTGAAGAGCCAGAATGTCCCTAAGAAGAGCTATAGCTGTTCAATGTTGAGTATGTCGATTTAAATGCAGAAAATCTTGTTTTCTGCCAACATTATTAATGTACCGGCGTCAGTAGGAGTTTGTACACTCAGCTGGATCAAGCAAACAAATTTAGGTCAATATTCTAGGCGTAGGAATAATCTACAACGTGTTTCAGAGGTTACTTCTGATGGAAATCTGACTGAAGCCGGTACACTGGCAGTGTTGGCAGAAAAAATGATTTGTAACATAAATTTCGACATACTCTACTTTGAACAGCTCTAGTATTTTTTGGGACTCATTAGCTGTTTGATGTCTTCGGCCAAGTTGTCAGGCATCAAAAAATCTACTATTTGAAGTTACGAAACCTATGGTTTTAGCCATTTTGAGCTCTTTAGAATGTTAAATACATAAAAGTTGGTTTTTTCATACAAATTTCCATATAAATTTGAAATGCAATGCGCCAAGCGGAGACAAAACCAATCGGCTTCCGATAAATTTAGGATTGTTTGGGGCTCCAAACAGAACAAAAAAAACTTGGTTCTGGCTTTCTGCTATCAAGTTTCGTTTTTTCCATATAACGATTTCCCACCCTATGCCACATATAGAGATTTATCTGCATTTTCACAGATTTTTTGCGTATTTTTCATACAGACATCTGCACATACAGATTGCAGATTTTCTGGAAATAATACAGATTTATACAGATTTTTTTAGTTTTCATGGGGTCGTAAATTAAACGTGTGCATGAATGAGTCACGGGATAAATGTTAAACAAGCTATAATGCGTTTTCTTCGAGAAGGATATGTCCAGTACATATGCAAATTTTTATACAGATTTTTTGAAATTTTACCAAGGTGACAAGATATTTTGAGCTCCGAATTACAGACGAAAATGTGGCATCACTGCCTACACATCGAGAGAAAACAAGGCGCTCACCGTTATGGCAACTGGCAACACCAGAACGGATGAACTGTATGATTTAGTATTGCCGTTATTCGTTTTGGTGTGACAGTTCCCATAACGGTGAGCGCCTTGTCTTCTCTCGATGTATAGGCTCCCTAGGCAAACTCGGTCTCTGGCAACAACGATTGTAGCACTTCCTTCTTTTCTTCTCTAACCGACCGTGAGCACATAGCCGGCGCCGTTATCTATCTATGCAAAAGCGGAAGCTACTGAATTGTTGTACATTGAAAGATGGTAAATCAATCTCAAATTAGCCATTTTATAGTGTTTTTTTGTGCAAATTCACTAGCTCATATCCACCACAGAGGATCAACTACGAAATGTGTGGTCGTCAAAGCTCAAGCTCAAGCTTAAGAATTATTTGGAAACGTATATAACGTTTTTATTTACGGTTCTCAACCTGGGGTACGCGAAAGCCTTCAGGGGGGATGCGAAAGAAAAATCAGCAATAGCGAACAAAGCCATTTTTATTCACAACACTTCATTTGTTGCTCAAATTTTCTCTTAAAACATGACTGTAGCAATAAAAAAAACATAGTACAATTTTTTTAAACCTGAACTAGACTGCCACAACATGACCTATTACTACATTCCAACATTCCACAACATGACCTATTACAGAACATTCCAAACCACGGGGTACAATTGATTCGAAAAATATCGCCAAGGGGTACGCGGACAATGAAGTTTGAGAACCGCTGCACTAGTGCGTAAACATCTATTATGGAAAATGATATCAGGTGTCTATTTCGATTCAAATTAACACTTATATATGAGATTAACTGTCGCAGTGTATGGTCAGAAAAAATTGATCCGAGAAAGATAAATTGTTTCCAGTTGTTACGAACTAACTCATATCATAACATTCTCGCTCTAGATGTTGAATATCCGACTCCACGAAGCAACTCAATATGTCAATCTGGCTATTACCCAATGTTTTTTTTTCATATTTTTCATAACTACAGTTCAAGTGGAATCGACCTGTAGTTATGAGACAGGTGACCAGGGCAGATAACGCCCCACGGGAAATATGCTCACGGCATACCGTTGGTTTTCCCAAAGCATTATTGCTGTTTAACCGCTCGTGTATACATGTTAATTGCAATTTATTAGACGATTTTATGCGCTATTTTGCTCGACGATGGCGATCGGTTTTTGAATAGTGAAAGAAAGTAAGAAAAAAAGGAACTTAACCGATACTCATTTCCACTCAACGCGTTAGGCGTATGCTTCGACAAGTTGCTGAACGAGTATCAGCATGAGCAAAAGGGTTAACAAATGTTTTCTTTTTGTGGACCCGTGTAATAGACATATGCTTAAGTATAATCAGCTGGCAGAAACTCACCCTGATGTTGACGTGGGCGTTATGTAATATTGTTATCAGGTGTTTCCGTTTTGAAAAACATACGAAAACAATAATTGGTATAGGAAAGACTGCCATATGCTTTATTTTTACCAGTAAAATAGACAAATAATTGAGAATGAAAAACAACAATTTAGTTCCTTCCGTATTCCGTATGCTACTACCGTATGCGTGTACTTGTTTTCAAACCTACGCGCCAGTTTCATTTTTAACGCGTATGTTTGGCATGTAAACAAACTAACGAAAATTGTTGAACTTGCTGGGCCAGAATACTTAATTACCTCTGAGAACAAAAAAATAAAATATAATTAAATATGATAAGTAATATTTTAACCTACGTTTCTGCGGAAACATCGCAAGAAAGCATCTTTTACGCATGATTTGGCATTTAGAGTCGCCTGCCGCATATGGTATGAGCAAATAATCGCACCATGTTGCAAAAAGAATTAACCTTTGCAAAAGAGAAAGATCTCATATCTCTTTCCTCTTAGTAGCTATGAGTTTCTTTGGCGCCCCGGAATAGGTCACAGAAAGCACTGCACAGTGGTCCAAAAAGACAAAAAGTGGAACTAAATTCTATAGCGCCTTTCACCTTCATCCTAGCTTAAAAGTGTCTTCGGAACAATTGTTTGTATAAATGACCCGCATAATCACAAATTATCAAAAAGTATGAAAAGTTTACTATACTAAAAATAAAAAAATCAACTTTCTTGTGTTAAGAGATAGAAGGATAGTTTATTTAGCAAAGTTGTAGAGAATTCAAAAATATGAAACTTTGTTGAACAAATAAAAATCCGTTCTATCTGTCCGTGTCCGTTCTATCAGTATTGTACGTTGTTAAAGTTATCGAAAAAATATGCTGAAATGTGCTATAACTTTGTAAGGAAAAGTCCTGGAGATGTGTGGTCTTAAATAAAAACGTGTGTTTTGTATGCCCAAATGCTTCTTTCGAACAATGTTTCCTTGTAAAATGTAACTAACAAAAGTTAATTGCAAAAAACTAACTTTTGAGTAACTTTCATAGAATATACTCTGTAACTCTGTACCCAATGAAGATAGAAATTTTATTTGTTCAGCAAAGTTTCATTTTTTTGCACGTTCTAAAACTTTGTCGAATAAACCATTCCTCTATCTCTTAACACAAAAAAGTAAGTATTTTTGATATATGAAAACCTACTGAAAGATATGCTCGCCGTGCTCTAATATGGGTGGATTGGGACAAATGGAACCTAAAGGAGTTTATAGTACTTCAACTGAACTTCAAGGAAAAGTATTGACATCATGATTCCATTTGCCCCTTTTTAACCTATACGTTGTTGAAGTTATCGAAAAAATAAGCTAAAATATGATATAAGTTTGTAAGAAATAGTCCTGGAGATATATGACCTCTGGCAAAAATGTGTGTTTTGTGTGTCCTAACAATTCCTCCGAACAATACTTTCGCGTAAAATGCAACTAACAAAAGTTAAGTACAAAAAATTAACTTTAAGGTAAGTTCCATGTAATATACTTTATAACTTTGTACCGGAAGAAGGTAGGATTTTCATTTGTTCAACAAAGTTTCATATTTTTGAATCTTCTACAACTTTGCTGAATAAATTATTCTTCTATCTCTCAACACAAAAAAGTTAATTTTTTATTTTTAGTATAGTAAACTTTTCATACTTTTTGACAATTTGCGATTATGCGGGACATTCACACAAACAATTGTTCCAAAGATTTTATTAAGCTAGGATAAAGATGAAAGGCGCTATGGAATTAAGTTCCACTTTTTGCCTTATTGGACCACTGTGCACTGGAGGAAAGCCAAAATTAATTGAATTTGTACATACCAAACCGCTGTCGTGTCCATTGCACGGCTTCAATGGAGTTCATTAAACTGCTTCTAATACACCAGCTGTGGTAAAGAAAAAACGGTTGTAAAGTACTGGTAAAGTCAGTGATGGCATAGCATTGTCACGTTACCTTGTAAAAGCACTGCAATTCCATAAAAAACACATTTTAACGATCATTTTAGATCTGACTGAAACTTTTCACAGAATTTTTAGTATTTTTTTTAAATCACGACTAATTTTTTAGGAGCAAAGTTTCACAACCTCAGGTCCAACTAGGGTTTGCAATATTCCCGGGAATTGATTTCCCTGAAAACGGGAATGAAAAATCCAATTTCCCGGGAATTCTCGGGAACCGGGAATGACAAAAACTCATAACATTCACCTGTTCCGCCCCGTCAATAATTTATGCAAATTAGACGTAGCTGAAAGTTTAGAAATTTATAAACAACACTCATCCACGCTTCTCAACAAAGACGCCGGTAACCACCCCTCATGGCTATTCAATCTTCTTCCCAAAAAAACCCCAGACATGGTACGGTAAACAACCGACCGCATAATTCCCTACTTAACTCCAATTAAGAGGAAAAAAATCGCAGGAAGGTTGTATGCAAAGCCACAACCGCAAGGTTGAAGTAGAATACTTTTACAAGAAAGATAACCCGGCTGCTTGCGTGTCAGTCATTTTTTCTAGTAAATAAACGTTGACCGTTCATTGGCAGTATTGTAATTTTTTTTTGTTTGATATTTTGAATGAAGTTCATTGAATATTTTTAAATTTTGTGCAAATGAGAAGTTGAAGTGCTGCCGAATTGTAATATGTACATTTAATACGAAATCATTAAACGGGAACGGAACAAGGGCTACGGTTATGCAGAACGCGAATGCCGGTGCGATGCGATTCGCCTTACCGTGGTGAAATGTACAGCTCTTTTTTAGGCGAAGAAGAGCTATACATTTCAACACATTCCGTCTTGCCGAATCGCATCGCGCCGTATTTGCGTTCTGCATAACCGTAGCCAAACACTAAGCGACACAAACACGTAATAATAGTCAGAGTATGCATGTAGATGAAGATAATTATAATTAATTTGGATTATAGCGCAAAACGAGAAAATATTAACTCTTCAAATATTATTTTGTGTTCTTCAAATTTCAGTTGTTCAATTTTATATCCGATGAAATGTCTGTTTATTATCTGATGAAGCTCTTATATAGGCCAAATGATGCATTCCCAATTTACTAGGTCCATAACTCTGTCGACCGTGCTTGGGAAAGCGCGGTATAACGACCAATCAGAGGTCGAATTTTGTGTTTTGACAAGGCTTAAGAATTTTCAATAGTACAATAGTTCGAATAATAAAATTGCAATTTCATGCATTTGGTAAGAATCTTAGAAGATTTTCTAATCGATTGCTGCAAAAACGTAGGAAATCCATCGAAAACTAACCGATTTATTAGCATTTGAAATTGGACATATTTCTCACTTTTTTCAGTTTTAGATTTTCATTTCACATCCCTATGTAGCCGAACTTCATGAGAGAAGTATTCTACTTCAAAAATCATTTTACCTACAAATAATAACAGGAGAGTTGTGTGCAAAGCCACGACCGCAAGGTTGAAGGGGAATACTTTTACAAGAAAGATAACCCGGCTGCTTGCGTGTCAGTCATTTTTTCTAGTAAATAAACGTTGACTAATCCGATCAATCGACTTTCGCGCTTCAACAAGGATTGACCATTTTCAATAATATAGTTAGTTGCTTGTCATGGTTGGGGCTTGACAATTTTTAAATTTTGAGATGAAATTTTTTTGATGTCGTGCTCCTGACTAAACGAAAAGATAATTCAGTACGTTCTTAGACACGGAGATAAAGTAAAATTTATAACTTTTACAAATTTAAAAATGTGTATTAACTCATTAGAAAATATTAACTCTTCAATCAAGTTTTTATTTCATCCTGAAAAGAACAATCACATCTTTGCGTTATCACTGACAGTGTAAATAAAATATTCCTTGTGATAAGACAAACAGTGAAAAGCTGATTTAACACTCAAAACTAGACGGCTCACGTGTTGTCAAAATGAGTCAACTTTTCATTGAATGCATTTACTAGTGCCCACTATCGCACAGAGACTGCATTTCACTAAAGTGCCTGACTGCATCAGCCGCTATCGATGCTGAGAACCGCTGCAACTAGTGCGCTATCCATAGCCATGCCACAGTTGTGGCCGCTATACGCTGCCATTGGTATCAACTGTCCCTGCATCAGCTGGCCCAGCTGCTATCGTTGCTGGAATCCGCTGCAACTAGTGCGCTATCCATTGCTACGCCACAGCTGTGGCCGCTTCCCGCCATCGCTGGTATCCACTACACTGCTAGTGCTGCTGCTAAGGGAGGACGACTGCTGTTGTCGCTGTCTAGAACTATTATGAGCGGCTTCGGCTGAAATAGGCTCTTATATAGGCCAAATAGCATGTTTTAAATTGCAAGGTGTATGATTCTGTCGACCGTGCTTGGGAAGCATATAACGACTAATCAGAAATCGAATTTTTCGTTTTGACAAGGCTTGACTATTTTCAACAGTACAATAGTTTGAATAATAAAATTACAATTATCTTCTTTTGGGAAGAATCTTAGAAAATTTTTCAATCTATTGCTGCAAGAACGAAGGAAATCCATCGTATACTAACCGATTATCATTTCACATCCCTATGTAGCCCAACTTTCTGAGAGAAGTATTCTACTTAAAAAAACAGGATTTACGCTTTGCTCTTTACCAGTTCACATAAGCACTGATGATGACTGTATGTCACAGTCGAAATACGTATTTTTTTTTT
This sequence comes from Wyeomyia smithii, assembly GCF_029784165.1. Lineage (NCBI taxonomy): Eukaryota > Metazoa > Arthropoda > Insecta > Diptera > Culicidae > Wyeomyia > Wyeomyia smithii. Next base: position 185,581,871 of record NC_073695.1, on the reverse strand, counting down.
TTCTTCACATAAAATAAATACGTATTTGTTTGGACTAAATTTAATATTTATCTCTCAAATTTCTAGTAGAGTCTAACGGTAACTCATAATTTTTTCTTCTGACGCTCAATATAGGTTTTTCAAAAAAAACTGTTTGCAAAAACGAGATTTAAAATAAATTTATTCATAAAAGGTAACAAAAAAAAAAAAAACGTTTACAATTATCTTCTGGATAATATATATGCTACATTCTTACACTATAGCAAATATTTGCTCAAAACTCTATTTTTAAGACCGTTCGAAGCAAAGCCTCTTAGATCATTTTTATCAAGTATATTTGCTATGCCATTACACAATGTGAGTTTTAAGAAGAATAACTGCTTAGCAAATCTACTTTTCATTGACAGTACAATAGTTCATTTGGAGTTTGGTGTCATCATTGATTAGAGAGTATGAATCCGTGTAAGAATTTCGTTTGATTAACTGGAACGTTATTTTGCAATTTGCCGGTTTTCTGTGAAAGACCAAGACAAACCGAAAGGAAACGATAGAATACTGAATAATCAGTTCAACTTAAAATAAGTTAGTTTTAAAACTTCCTGCAAAAATAATTCTAACGTTGAAATTTCGGCCACGACCGAAGCTCGCTGACTTTGAGTTTTGATAATTTTATTTCAGGTCACATTGATTTACGGGTTTAATTTTTTTTATCAATTCACAGGTATCAATTTTTCTTCAATTCAAAAATTCAAGTATCCGCTCATTGACAACCTAATTAGCAAAGAACGACATTAAATGAAGCAAACATTGACAAATAATTGCAGCAAATCATCTGATGTTACAAGGCGAACAAATATTGACCGTCATTTTAAGCAAATATTGCTTCGAGTAGTGTCCACTTTGGTACTGCTATACAGATTGATGACGTCAGTTTCGTGTTTTGATAGAGTATTTTTAAGTGCACTTTTGCATAGAAAACTATAGTTAATCTTGCGAAATTTTTCAAGGAACCCGGGAATCCCGGGAATCAATGTTTCTGTTCCCGGGATCCGGGAATCCCGGGAAAAGGTATTTCCCGGGAAATCATTCCCGGGATCGCAAACCCTAGGTCCAACTAAAGATTTTTCGTTTATGTGAAAAAGTTAGTCTTACATATTAACGTTTTGTGAACGTATGTGTTCACGGTGATTGATTTGAAATTGTTTAGATGATGCATTAGTATCCTCACGACTGAGATGATATCAGTCTTTTACCGAAAATACTATACTGAAACTTCTTCACGTGCTCTTCACTGCTTTTCATCATGACTAGTACCAGTTTCGCAATGGTCCTGTACACTAATAGTTGGCTACAAAATCGGTAGTCAATGAACAGAATGTTGAATTTTCGACAGCGACATGTTATAGTACCCTAAGGTAGTAGAATACAGCCAGAGGCATTGCTATCTTAAAAACATCATATCAAGAAGACTGGGAACTCTGCCTGAAATCGAGCGACGTTTTTGGTAGCGCAGTCTTTTGAAGAAAAGTGGAACTGGCGCATGCTAGTGTGTGTGCTGGCGATGCGAATGCAATCCGAACGCACAGGCAGCATCATTGCATATGCACAGAATGTCTTCGTAGCCACCACTTTCATAACAAGCTTCCACGTTTTGATATCGAGAACAACGAGGCAGATACAGCAGTTATCAACTGAAGCTTAGGCGTCGTACACAAATTACGTAACGCTAAAACCCAGATTTCAGACCCGCTCCTTCCTATGTAACGATAAGTAACGTTAGATATGACTCCCCCCCCTTAAATTACGTAACGCTGGACAACCTGTCCCTCCCTCCAAATTTGCAATTTTGAGCAAACATCACAGTTACGTAACGGGATCAACTACCCCCCCCCCCCTTCCCCCTATGTAACAATAAGTAACGCAGACTTAACACCTCTCCCCCCCTTCATACGTTACGTAATTTGTGTACGACGCCTTACTCGCAGAAAGTTGATGATCCATTGGAAGAGCAAGTTGGAAGAAACTTGAACGAGTAGTGGAGACCTATCCACAGTACCACAACGCGAGAAGTGTTGGGTACAGCGAGAGTGTTGGGTACCCGATCAGAAAGAAAAAACAAAAATGTAACAGAAGCTGTTTGTTTGTTACGGGAAAAACCTTACAGGCTGTGTTTTCAATTTAATCCCGTTAGGTGTTAAAATACCAGGAATTATAACAGAAATGATTCTACCAGTATCAAACACATATCAAAATTTGTTACTAATGTATCAGCTTTCTAACAGAATAAGATAGTATATAGAACAGTATAATAACAAACATTGTTAGAAACAACAGGTTTTGATAGGAACGAAAAATTAGTGAGACTTGTTTCAGAACTACTTCATTTCGGGTTTTGTTATTATAACTCATTCAGATTCTATTTTGTTATCAAAAGTATATGGAAAAATACAAAATTGTATCAAGATGTGTTATTTGTATCTTGCGTTGATAGAATTTTGTAATTTTTTAGTTATGCTCTCCTGATCGGGTACTGTTACGGCGACCACGTGTAATGAGTGATTTGAAGCTGAGTTCCAGTGAGCGACGGATGAGAAGAACCGCACCAGAGGTCACATGTTGACTACGGCTGCAACATGTCAGAACGGGACCCATCGCCATCAATGAGGTATACAAAGGTGAGGAAGAAGAAAACATTTGTCTGTATTAGTAACGAAAAAACCTAAATTAATCCACCTAACGGTCAGACCTAGCCTTTCTCATTCAAACTTATTATTTGTAAAAATAGATTTACATGAACGCTTCAAACCAATAAAAGAATATATTCACTCTTTGGGTTCTAAAATATTGATGTTGTAATTGAAGCATAAAATATGAAATTTGACGTAATGTTAGTGCTTAGGAAATAGCGAAAAAAAGTAATGTCTTTTAATTTCGAACAATTTCATCACGAGCGATACCGGCAACGTTCAAATAGTACGAAACCGCATTTAAATTATGTTGAGTCCACGTATATTGATCAAAGCAGGTATAGTTTTAAATAGTCTTTGAATTTCTTTTCGTTCCATAACTTTTCAACCACTTATCAAGTTGTTATGAAGTTAGTTGTTTGTAAGTTTAAGATATAACTCGTTGGTATGACGCTAGTAATGTTGAATAATTCGTGTAATCTTTGAGATAATAGACTCGTTGTTTTAACAATTTAATATATAACGGTTGCTTAAGTTCGATTATAATCGAATGAAATGGGAACGTATAGAGCAGCCGAATTATGAAACCGCATGTTCAATCATAATTCATCAGTTAACCCTTAACTAGCCCGTTCATCTGATAATACTATTGATCAAATCGGTTGTGTACTTTCTGAGATAATGAAGTTTCGTGATTTTTACATTTCGATACATTACAAACGAAGTTACAGTCCGATTACAGTTAAAATCAATAGGGTGTTATGAGGCAGCTGGACCTCTCATTTGACACTTATTTAGTGGAAATCGGTTCAGCCATCTCTGAGAAAAGTGAGTGAGTTTAAGTAGTCTTGTAAATATTTTACTTTTCATAGCTGGATTTCACGTGTCAAATAAACTAATCTAAACCATAGCTGGATTTCCCATTTTTAAACATAACATGCAAAGTAATAGTCCGATTGCAAAAAAAAATCAATAGAGTCTTATGGGGCAACTAGACCTTCCATTTGACACCGATTTTATGAAAATCGGTCCAGCCATCTCTGAGAAACATGAGTGAGATTAAATAGTCTCGAGAACACGTTTCTTTCCATAACTTTTGAACCACATGTTCAATCTTAATAAAATTCAAAAGTTAAGGGTTTTTTAGGTAGCCCGTTCATTTGAAATTATTTTGTTCAAATCGGTTGCATGATTTCTGAGATCTTGATGTTTCGTGATTTTTACATTTTGATACATAACCTCTAAACTAGAAATCCGATTACAAAAAAAAAATCAATAGGGTCTCATGGGGCAACTAGACCTTTCATTTGCAATTAATTTCATTGAAATCGGTCCAGCCATCTTTGAGTTTGGGAGAGCGTTACACACACACACATACACACAGTCGATTGATACACGACATTCGGCCCTTTTGGTGCACTTATATACCTTTAGTTTTTTCAGTGATTGCTATACCTTTCTAGGAGAAAGGCAAAAAGGTAAACAGAAGCACGTGTTGGGGTTGTGACGTAGATCTCAGCCGACTGTTAAGTGTACAGGACAATTGCGGGGCTAGCGCTATGATCCTGCTGACACTAACCGTCTCTCCCGAGCCGGGACTTGAACATATGACGACTGGCTTGCTAGGCAAGCATCGTACCTCGAGACCAGCAGGAAGATTAAAAAAAATATTATAAAGCATTTAATATTACGATGCAAGACTAATAGTAGTCTACCCAACGCTTCTGAAATAACGGGTTTGTTTTTAGGTGTTACCTCTAATTAGGGAACATCTATAAATGACGTAGCTATTTTTAAGGTTTTTTTGACTCCCCCTCCCCCAGCGTAGCATTTCGTCATAAAGTCAAGACCCCCTTCAGATAATTACGTAGCTTTATAGCAACCCCCCCCCCCCCTCTCCCTCTCATGAAATTTGTTTGCCTGTTTTTTTTATCAAATATACATGAATGAACAATAAAAATAACCCTAAACAAACAAAACAGTGATAAAATAGAACGATAAAAAAAAACACTTTTGATCTTAGTTTCATATTTGCTACGTAGCTTGGCTTGACCCCCTACCATCCCCCTCGTCACATTTCGTCACAAACTGCAAGCCCCCTCCCCCCCTCCTCGAATGCTACGTCATTTATGAATGTTCCCTTATGTGAATATAAATACGAGTGCAAGAACCGCGCTCTTAAAGATTTTTATTATAGAAGCAACGACTCAATTAATTAAATCGACGTAAAAAATTAGCTAACCTACCTTTAAACCTAAATAAACGGTTCGTTTATTTTGGAAGCTATGAGCCGTTCAAATATCTATCATACGAGGTATAAGTTGCGTTGCCAATAATCGTAGCCGCCTCCTGAATGTACGAATCTGTGCTTCATGCAATCAAAATGTTTTAAAATGTTGTGCACGGTATTAGAGGTTATTAATAAAAACTTTACTTGTACTGAAAGGGCAACGATCAATGATTTGCATGTCGATAACGAATATTACACGCCGCTTTCATCATTTTACCCTTAATCTAAATCTGGTTGCTTAACTGCGCGAAACAGCTCAGTGGTAATAGGTCAGCAATTATTCTGACCGTAAAAAAGCACAGGATACCACTCTTATGGGTAATATCTCGTGTGCAACATCACACCTCGCAGCTATAATGAAAAAAAAAAAAAAACAAGTACGAGTCCGTTTGAAAGTTACTAGTTACGGTAACATAAATCATCCGAATAGCTTAAACTGTGTTGGTAGTCATACACTTAAAAATTACTTTAGCTATGCAGAGTGTCATCACTACGTTAAGTTTTGTTTTGACTCCTCAACATAGCATGCCCGTTAGTAAAGTAACAGAAAAACGTGTTCGCAAATTACAGTTAATGAATCAATAATGGAAACGCAGACATAGGATTGCCCAGAGATTATGGTTAATTTTACAGGATTAGCTATTAAATTGGGAGTTGAGGCTTAAACATTCTCTACGAAAGAACTATACTGCTAGCATTTATTTCAATTCACAGCCGCGGCAAGCTACATCTGTGGTTAAGCTAGTGCACGGTTCAGTGGTAAACATTACTGTTGAGCTGATGACCAATGCGCAAAACGTTGATTTTATAACCATGTGTATTTCAGAAGACAGCCAACGGGTGCCACCCCGCTATTCGACCAGTTACCTTGCAGTTAATAGTCGCATCATATAATCTCCTGTCTCCTGCACAAGGATGGCCGATTTAATTTTATTCGTCTCCTGAGGTCGCATCTTATATGACCAAATGCTGCTATCCAGCCAACGGTCATGAACTAGTCACGCAAAACAGCTACTGAAGGCGGTACTGTTGTTGCGTCGCTATTGCTCCCATATTAATATATGTAATGATTATCTAAACAGTTTACTCCGAGGCTGCCTGCCTTAGAGCCTGGGATTCCGTAGAATGCACCGCTTGTATGACGTTCAAAAGTCGCTGAAAGCCTTGGCGTAAATACGCGCACTTTCCGTTCATGTTTTTATTTATCTTGTTTTATTACTTTAGTACTAAATTCGAAGTGGCAAAATGAACATATCGCACTATTCTATAGACCCAATAACAGTTTCTATCAAATACATATTGTGTGATTATTTTGAAAATGGTAATACAATTTTTAGCTAATATGAAAGATTCTCGAACCTCACATTTTAAAACTAAAGATTTGCAATTGAAGATTTCATGCCGACTTTAGCTAAGTCAATTGAATTGGTTCTACTAGTCGTCACGTATGGTATTTTATCAATATTTGTCAACTCGTTTCTCCTTCATTCGTTTTACTCGTTTCTCCTGACAAAGAGAGTACTTTGTTATCTTCAGCGATCATACGTCATATCCTTTTTTTTTTGGTTTGTTATGTGAAAACAAACAACGAATATATTTATGCCCAAACAGTGCTTTCAGAATATTTTGAGCTCTCAAATTGATTGAAACATAGAAATTCCCGGTACAAATCCAGGGTCTTTTAGACCAGGTGTTTGACCACTGCTTGTTAGATCCTACTATTTTTCGATACACTACAGGGTGAGGCGGAAAAAGAGCGAAAACGTTTGAACTTTAATATTAATTTGTGAACTCAATATTAATGTTTAAACAGTTTCGCATTTTTCCACAAGTCGGATGAGAGGAGTTCTTTCGTCCCGATATTGGTAGGGGAAGCCTTCATTATACCACCATCGACAACGGCTTGAGTTTAGTAAATTTCACTAGAGCTAAGGGAATGGCCATCTGTAGTACCCATTTTGCCCGTCTGAACATTCGGGAGCACTCCTTGAGACACCCCAAAGGAGAGGCCTGCTCCCATATCGACCACATGCTGATCGATGGCCGGCACTTTTCAGACGTCATAGATGTTCGGTCCTTTCGAGGACCAAACATCGACTCGGATCACTATCTCGTTATAGGCAAGATTCGCGAACGGCTGTCCAATGTATTTAAGACGAGATCGGCGAGGTAGAAACGTCTGGACATCCAGAGGTTATACTCGGAAAGTTGGTAGACGGAACGGTGAACCAGCTGGAGTGGCATTGGAAGTACATCCATGATGCGGTCAGCGAAACAGCGTGAGAAGTGATAGGCATGATAACGGGAACCACGCATAGTGGGTGGTTCGTTGCTGAGTGTCTAGAGATGACGGAAGAGAAGAACCGGGCCTACGCCAATACGTTCGTAGCAGCTTATCGTGTGACGCGTCAGATACGGGAGGAATACCGGAAGGTAAGAGCTGCCGAAAAGAGGCTTCACCACCGTATGAAACGATCGCGTCCTCGCGAAGGCGGAGAATTGTTTTACCAAGCACGACACGAGGAGATTCTACAGAACGATTAACGGAATCAGAAACTGGACCGTGCCAGTACCTGCCATGTGTAATGACAGGGAGGGGAACCTGAATACCGATAAATCACAGGTGGGTAGGCGTTGGAAGCAACATTTTGAAGTGGTGTTAAACGGTGAGGAAGGTAGGAGAGTCATCGAAGGGAACAGGATAGAAATTGGGAAGACGGACATGATGTGGACCCACCAACATTGGACGAGGTGAAGAATGCTTCACCTGGTGAAGAAGAAAGAGCTGGAGAGCCACAAAGCCGCTGGGAAGGACGGCTTACCGACCTAACTTTTCAAAGTCGGGAGCGAGCCGCTTAGTAGTGCAATTCACCAGATTATCCTAAGTGTATGGTCTGAGGAACAACTACCTACGGACGGGTTGGAAGGACACATATGCCCTCTCTACAAGAAGGGACATAGACTCGACTGTAGTCAATTCCGCTTATAAAATTCTCTCCCGTATCCTGTACCAGCGACTCAGGCCGTAGCAGGAAGCCTTTTTTGGGGAATACCAATGCGGTTTTCGAGTGGGACGATCTACAACGGCCAGATGTTTACATTGAGACAGATCCTCGACAAGTTTCGAGAACACAACTTGCAGACACATGATCTGTTTATTGACTTTATGGCGGCGTACGGTACAGTGAAACGCAACGAGCTGTGGCAAATTATGCTTGAACATGGTTTTCCATCAAAACTAAATTAACTCGCTCTCGATTTTGCTGTTCAACATAGCTTTAGAAGGTGCAATACGAAGGGCAGGTGTGAAGAGGAGCAGCACCATCATCACGAAATCCCACATGCTTCTAGGCTTGAGCTCTTGAGGTGGCCTTTACGGGCTCTCAGAAAGGAAGCTGCGAGAATTGGACTTACCATAAACACTGCCAAGACGACGTACATGGTGGCTGGCAGAGAGCGTGGGAGTTCTGCGGGTGTTGGTGCTGCGGTAAAGATGGATGGGGATACTGTCGACGAATTTGTTTATCTTGGTACTCTCGTGACATGTAACAACGAGGTGAGCCGCGAAGTTAAGAGATGGATTGCGACAGCGAATAGGGCTTATTGCGGGTTAGCTAAGGTCCCGTAGCCTACAGATTCGTACGAAATTTGCGCTCCATAGGACTCTGATTCTCCCGGTGGTGCTCTACGGACATGAATCGTGGACGTGGAAGGAGGCCGATCGACGAGCACTTGGGGTCTTCAAGCCTAGACTCCTGCGATCAATACTCGGAGGCAAACTAGAAACTGGGGTATGGCGCAGGCCCATGAATCACGAGCTGTACGAAGTATACAAACACGGTGATATAGTCAAGCTGATAACACACGGCAGGTTACAGTGTATTCTGGATTCGCCTTTAAAGTAAGTAAGTTGTGTAACTAATAACTTATTTCTGTTGACAGTGTATATGGTTAAGCTTACTTTGAACTGCTGCATCAGAACATCGAAATAATTTTATCGCAAATTTGTGAAAAGGGAGGCCTAAGGAGTAGCCAAATTTTCTCGTTTTTTGATCAATACAAACGAAATCTCCTCTTACCAATAAGATTTATTGATAAAAGAATTTACTCCTAATCAAACAATTTTATTTGTACGAGTAGATTAAGCTTGTATTCATTGAAAAGCGTGAAATTGTGGCTTATTTACATATGGCACATGGGCCCTTTTCACATGTTTAGCGAGACTTCATTATGGAGCGAATAAAGGAGCTACGAGTAACTAGTTTGCTTTGTGTTATTGAAGGAAGAAAAAAATAGTAGGAGGGTGGTATCCAAGACACGACCACATAGTTGACGTAGGATTACAACAGTTTTATATTTCCTTTTGAGGCTCTGTTTGATTTGAGCTCGTTTTACTTCTGGCACGGCTCGGTTTTCGAAAAAGGCTTGTAGGGAAAATGAATGCGCCCTGGATTCTCGCTCAGGTCGACTTGAACATCATCCCACGACCACTACGACAGCGAAGCTTCCTTCGGCTTCAACGCCATCGGACAGACTATGCGCACCATGAACTGATAAGATGTATGTAGGTATTTACTTTTCAATCTGTGTTACCATTCGTTTGATTTCAATATTAGTACTAGAATATTTTAATCTCCCAGATGGTCACGAGGTACGATGCTGGCCTAACAAGTCAGTCGTCGTAGGTTCGAGACTCGGCTCGGGAGAAACTGTTAGTGTCAGTAGGATCGTAGCGCTAGCCCCGCAATTGTCCTGTACACTAAACAGTCGGCTGCGAAGTCTGTGTATAAATAAACAGAAGGTCAAGTTCCGAATCGGAATGTAGCACCAAGGCTTTGCTTTTTTACTAGAGTATTTTACGATCGTGTGACCAATTATAATTTTGAGGCGTTCTTAGCAATTAAGTGTTCATGTAGACAATAATGTCCGATGAATGTAAATAAACAACAATAATAAAATTAAAAATGGACATGAGAAATACAGAGTGTAGAGTTCAAAAATAAACAACGTATTTTATCTGTACAATGAACCTAATTTATATATCTATCTTATACATGCTATCTGCCTCTACCAACACGTACAGAATTTTGTTGTTCCCGGTGGCGCAATGCATTATGCGGCACCCGAATAATCATATTGAATTCTGATATTTTCCACTCTACGAAACAAGAAGAAGAAGAAGACAATTCAAACGGCAATTCGATTGTGTTCCAGTTCGCAAAACGACACCTATGCGTTGACCCAACACGCCCCACTGTGCGTCGACAGCGGCAATGTAGTCTTCACTTGGCTTGGTTGCACACAAATAAATATCGAGTTCTACTGCACTGATAGACGACGGATGACCAGCGCTCTATTCATACATTGCTCGGTGCAGTACTGTTGCCTGTGCCAGCATGTTTTTCTTCAAGACATCAGTTTTAATAACATTCTAACAGCAGAACGTAAAACTGTTTGATAGTGGAGGTAATTACGAACATTTCGAAAAAGCTTCACCTTCAAGACATCAAAATAGTCTAGGCTAATGGAAGCGAACATTAGTTGACCTATTGAGACGAGAAAATTCTGTCAATTTTTTTTGTCACTGCTATACAGGATATCACAGTAGGCAGTTGGTGTCTACTCATGTCTGTGCCAGGAGTGCTCGCATGTGATTGGTACATTGTTCGTGAAAATTCGACCTTGAAACTTTTATGAAATTTGCACTGTTTAACAAAGAAATGATAATGAATCACAGAATTGTCCATCATTTTATCAATCCAACGACATATTGATTATTGTTATCCATCATGTGGTTACATCAGTATTACCGTTTGAAATCTTTCATTCCAACGTTACACCTTGGTTTTAGTTGCCGCAGAATGTATCTCGATATAGTGCGGTTAGACGTAGTCCTACGTCAAAAAAAAGATGATCCTATTCTTCGACGAAAAGCTTCTCAGCATCTATGCTGTGTCCTACAGCCACAAAGACTGGTTTATTTCACTGAAAAAAATTGGCATATTCCGGTAAAAGTGATGTCTGAGTTTGAAAACGAATATCCGGCTGATTCCATAATATTTGGCTTGGCGGTATCCAACGGCTTGAAAATGCCGTCTGTTTTTTAAAAGTTCTGGTGTTGAAATCAAAACCGAAATGTTTAGCGCTACTTGAAAGAACCGAGTGCTTCCCTGGTTAAAGGCCAACTTTTCCCGGGTCCCGTCTGGATACAGTATATTTTTTCAAGTCTGCATCATATTTTCAGTTCGCTTATTTTTTGCCCCCCCAGCTGCACCCACTGTCTGCCATCAATGAACGTGAATGTCAACGTATAAAAGTCGTTGTTGAAAATATAAATTATTTCGGAAAAAAATAGTAGGAGGGTGGTATCCAAGACACGACCGCATAGTTGACGTAGGACTACAATAGTTTTATATTTGCTTTTAAAGCTCTGTTTGATTTGAATTCGTTTTACTATTGGCACGGTTCGATTTTGGCACACAAGTGTCATTCTAATACAGTCAATTTTCCCTAATACGCGAAAAGGCAACCTTCTATACAATAATAAATTGAGTACGATTTAGTAAAAATTAAACTTCTTTCTATGTCTATTTTATTATATTGTGGAAGACGGCTCACTCACCAATCACAAAGCGCAAAGATGTCACGTTATTTTTTCTCATGCCAGTTACAAGTTCATGGAAAAAAATATCGATAATGAATTACAGTTTCACAGAAAATTCAAAATTGATATAGAATTTTATGAACATGTTAACATTCAATTCAGGTAAATTTAAACATTTTATCAATATACAGAATCAATCAAAAAAAAAATAATCAGTTCCAAGATACCAGAAAACAACGAAGATACCTAATTTGAAAGTCTGTTATCTTCAAAATGTCTAAAAAAATGTCTTCAAAATGTATATGTCTGTTATCTTCAAAAATAAACAGGGCTTGAGTGATGCATAACATTAGCCTCAGCAATTAATATTTACATAGTGTTCTTCAATTACAAGTAAGGTTATGGAATGTAATATTTTCTTGTTGATGCTAATGCAAAACAAAAAAATTAATTGAAAAATACAAGTACAAATGTCGGAACTCTAATATCAAGATGAAATGAATTTGGTTTTCCCCTATACCACCACCGCGGGATGCAACTAGGATTGTGATATTGAACTAAATTCATTTAGGTAGCAGCATTTTGTTTTTTTTTATTGTCTTTTAAATAGGGTAGAGCGGGGCTAGTTGGTTACGGGGTAAGTTGGTCAATGAGAATATCTTCGAATCTACGTATCTAAAAAATCGTGTTATATGGGTGATACGTAGCAGATAACCAGAGTAACTAAATGACAAAATGAAGTACAGTTTTAATTAGGACGTATAATAAATACAGGTTGGTGCCAAATTGGCCATCAATTCTACTCGGTTTTCAAGTTGAAATTATTTGTCTAAACAAAGCTAGCCAAATTGAATTAAACCTGACTAAACGTATTATGAAAGTCATTTTCGTTAGTTTTAAGTTGTGTATAGCAAACTTTCGCCGAAATTTTATTTTCATATATTTCAAGTAATTTTCATATTTAATACATGAGGGGCTAGTTGGTCACATACTAGCGGGGCTGGTTGCTCATATGCACATCATAAATGAATTCAAGTAACCAAGTAAATGCAATTTCAGGAACAGTGCATTTCGTGATGCAAACTCAATCCAAGCGAAAACAGCATGTGCTTTGTTTAGCAAAACTATTTATTTGAATTTAATAAAAGTTATCTCAGTTATCTCCATTTCATCGTCATTTTGATGAATATTTTATTGCACACTATAAATGCTGATCTAAAATGACTTTAACGTACACTAATGCATCGACAAATGCCTTCTACCTGATGAAAATTTCGGCGAAAGCAAGCTTACAACAACAAAAAAACTAATGTAGCTATAGTTTTGTGCTTGTGATTGCAGTTGCGAATCTAAAATTTGGCTCCAGTTCTCAATTTAATCCTTATTGTCTTTGATTTAGTTCCCAACCAAACTACTAGAGAGATTTCAACATACACTTCTCTTCGGGTATGAAAGAGTAACACGATTTTTTACATGCAATTATGAGTTACTTTTCTCATGGTTTGGGATTTCGGAAAGCAAACGTATAAACGAAAAACCGGATGCGGTTTGTGATCCGCTGAGACTGTACAGGCTGCCGCAAATGCAGTGAGGATGGAAAACTGAATTGTCCTTCCGAAATATAAATGGTCAATTTACCCCACACCCTGACCAACTTTCCCCAGCTGAGGGGCTAGTTGGCCAATCATATCCGCGAATATCCGCAAAATCATAAACTATTCTGTACAGTTTATATTTTTCCTAGATGCTATAGACATAACACAACATTTCCATGTAATGAGTTTTTGCCATAATATTTCCTACAAAAAGTTACAGAACATTTTGGTCAAAAATGACCAACTAGCCCCGCTCTACCCTACCTTATATTTAGTTTTTTAATGAATCTGAGAAAAACGGAGTGTACAATTCAGAAATAAACAACGCATTTTATCTGTACAATGCACCAAATGCTCGGTGCAGTACTGTTGCCTGTGCCAGTATGTTTCCCTTCAAGACATCAGTTTTAATAACATTCTTACAGCAGAACGTAATACTGCCTGATAATGGAGGTGGTTACGAACTTTCCGAAAAAGCTTCACCTTTGAGACATCAAAATAGTCTAGGCTCATGGAAGCAAACATTAGTTGACCTATTGGGACGGGGAGATTCTGTCAATTTTTTTTTTGCCTTTGCTATACAGTATATCATAGCAGGCAGTTGGTGTCTACGCATGAAATCTGTGTCAGAAGTGCTTGGATGTGATTGGTACATTGTTCGTGAAAATTCGACCTTGAAACTTTTATGAAATTTTCACTGTTTAACAATGAAATGATAATGATAACTGAGGAATCACAGAATTGTCTATCATTTTATCAATCCAACGGCATATTGATTATTGTAATCCATCGTATGGTTACATCAGTATTAACGTTTGAAATCTTTCATTCCGACGTTACACCTTGGCTTTTGTTTTCACAGAATGTATCTCGATATAGTGCGGTTAGACGTAGTCCTACGTCAAAAGAAAATTACCCATTGGGTATTGTCTGTTGAAAATTTGGTCAAAAGTAGCTCAAAGCATATAGTTGACACTGTTTGTTTAGCGCTGTCAGTTTTTTTTAAAAATTGGAAAAAGGGCATCACCCGAAACGACTACGCAATGTGTCCCGTGCAAAGAATCGCGCCTGTTGAAATACGTTTGCTTTCTCGAGGGTATTCTGGGCTGGTATTTGACTTGCACTATACTCATCAGTCGTCTTTGTAATGAATTAGCTTCGCGCGCAAACTTTACTCGTTTCCGACATTTACAGCGGTGATACAACATTTTCTTTCTGTCGCAATCGCGGAGATGCAGAAGTAAACTCAGTCTCCGACAACACCGACTGTTAAATCTCCTTCCTTAAAAAAAGTGAAATCTGTTCAAGTCTTTCGTCGAGAGAGCAAAGGACCGAGAAGGGATGTAAAAGTATAAAGTGTAGAAGGCTCCAAATCATGACAAAAGGCAAAATACGGTGGAATAGTCAGGGGCCCAGAAATAGTACATCCAGATGCTGACGAAGCCTTTTTGGATGATGAGACCTACGTCAATTAGTCGAATACCACCCAATATGAGAATTTCCGGAACCGGGATGATGCACAGAGACCGGACATCAACTCCAGACGCCATCTTCAAATTTATGGTGATTACTTCTGGTTCGTCACTATCTGAATTCCAAAATGGCATCTGGAGTTGATTTCCGGTCTCTGAGTATCATCTCGTCTTCGGAAATATCCATATTGAGTACACCCAACAGAAACATGCAATGTACGTGTATCGAGACTTCACTCGCTGAATTTGTATTGATGCAACGATTAGGTCCATTTCTGTCCCCTTTATTCACACATAATCATAATCTCAACTGTCAACCTCAAATGTCTAATTAGAAACACTTTCGTTTCGTTCCCCAGTGTTTACTTGAAATGGAAATATGTAAAACCATGTGATCAGAATAATTATTGTCGGATTTGCGAATGTTGTTCTAGACGGGCACAAGTTTTGTATCTTCAAACTGGTCCAAATGAGTTTCCATGAGCCAATGAGAGTGTGTTTTAGATAGCTTGCAAGAAAGCGAATGTTTTTGTTTTCTTCTAACGTCGTTTACAGATCGTGATGTGATTTCAAGACGCATTTGAAGTCTTTGAAATCATCAATGTTTGCATACTGTATGACGGGGAAAAATGCTGCTTGGCAGCTCTTGTCGTATTTTTTCACTACACCGTATGCATACAACCAGCGAACTAATACATGCACACCGGATGAATTGGAGGTAGAAGAAACTTGTAACATGTACAACATATGCGACAGTGTGTGATTTTTCTTGACTGGAGATGGAAAAAGAGCATTTATCGACAGAGAAAATTTTGCATGTGGTTGAAACGACCATTGTTAGATAGTCGTACTCCCGTAACACGTGCAAAATATATGACAGTATGTGTTGTTACTTGACTGGGGAAGAACTTTATTGCCTTTTAATTAACAGATTTGTTACCTAAAGGGTAATTTTGCGCTATTGCTTTTAATGTAATAAGGAAAAGTTTTGCGTGTATTCGGTCATTTTTTGTTCTTTTTCAGAAACCTAAGTTGCTATCTTGAATTTTGAAATGGCATCTGGGATCGTTCTCCGGTCTCTGGATTTCATCACGGTTTGGAAAAATTTATATTGGATGGTGTTTGGCCTTATTTTATTACATTATTTCATTAGAGGAATCTTTCCGGAAGGACCATTTTGGGTGCATACCGCCATAACACCCAAAACCATAAAAATTGCCTGTATGAGTAATTTTATGAACTTTTAACCAATAATTGCAAGATTCGAAAATTCATGAAATTCTTATGTTTCGGAACATCTCCTCGGAAAACCTGATTTCTAAGAACGAGAAAATTCTTTCAGGGCATCGGTGACGCTAATTTTCATTGGTGCTAAAACTATCGAAATAGGATTAAATTTGCAAAGGTACAAGTTCAATTTGTGGCTACCTATTTTGAAAATTAGAACTAATAAGTTATTCTGATTTTTCTAAAAAATTGTGTTATTATTCTACACTAAGAGGCAAACTATGGCAAAGAGGTAACATGACTAAAAAAAAAAAGATCAATTTTTAAGGTCTTTCTACTCTTCTCAACATCGCTAGCAAAATGAATAATCACTCTATCTTACCAGAACTACTCATTTTACCAAAAAATGAAAAATTATAAATTGGCGAAAATCTGTGTTCGAAGCCGTGATTTTTTCAAATAATTCTTTATTTTAATTGATTCAACATGATTTTTTGGCCAACACTCTGATAATAATAAGCGAAAAATGCATTGAATGATCAAACGATGACAATACAATTTAGAAAGTAGGTTTGAATTTAAAGAATGAACATGAAACCCAAAAAATAACGTACTTCGTTTGCTTCAACAAAACTCAAAATTTTGTAGTCTTCCAGCAACCGTCTAATCGATAATGTCTTTTATCTTGTTTGATGCTTATCTTGAAACTTAAGGGGTAATATCTACCAAAAAAATGTTTTGTTGTCATTTTTTTATTGGTTTAAATCATGCTAAAACTATCCTAGAATCAAAATCTACATCGCCCAAGTACTGATCTATACTCAAAATTCGTAAAACCAATTTTTACCGAACAACTTTTATGTTTCAAAATAACATTTTTCGTTTATTTTGGCGATGCTCGTTTTTCTTTTTATTTCGAGGCTTTGTAAACTAACAGAGGTTACCTATGATCGTTACAGTGATTCAAATTTGAAGTATAAAGGTCGCTGCATCAAGTTTCGACTGTTATATGGTCTCTACAGCACGTGTTTACTCACAATTTCCATTTGTTCAGTCGATCAGCCATTCTCGTTCTGTGCGTTCTTTGTTTGAGTTTTTCTATACGTTTTAACTAAAAGTGCTTAAATGTGATTGACAAGTTTGAGTTTCGCTCGAGATCGGACGCCAACCGCGTCAAAGTCGCTGAGCATCGCATGTCTGATACATATCTCGAAAGAAGCTAGGCGCAGCCTTACATCAGATAACAAAAAGGAAGAAGGGGAAAATAAAGCCCATGAATGACAACTTTACGGCGCAGGGATAGCTGACTGAAGATAAAAAAATTATTAACGTGTGAGGAAAAAATCCGAACAACTTTTAAATTGGTCTACGATTGCGAAGTGCTGCACAAATCGAAAAATCCTTTTCCACAAAATGAAGATTCACTTTTATATAACTGGTAACACGACTAGTCGATTCTGTCAAGTAACGCTTAGTTGGGAAAAATGCGTGATCAAAAAAAGATCGTCGTAAATTGATTTGCAATTTTTGGGAGCGAAATGAAGAAAAATCTATAAGTGAAGTGTTCAACTATTCTCAAGATCTTGGGTATAGAAAAAAAAACATTTATATACATTACTGACAAACTCTTCGAGAATGGAAATACCTTTAAAAAAATTTGGTTCCGGACGAAAATGCACTTTGCAAGAGAGCAAAGTTCGAGCGATATTAAGGGTGGGAACGCCTGGTCGGTGCGCGTAATCATATCATGAGTTGGGCAATAAATAACCGATTGATTAAAAAACGATGAACTAGTATCTGCATAAAATGGGTTTAAAACTATAAATATAAGTACCATAGAAATGACAAAGTAGTGTTTTGGCCAGACCTTGCATTGTCAAACTATGCTAATGCAACTTTAGCGGATTTGCGGCAAGGTTTGTTCGGATTTTTTCCCTCATACGTTAAGGGGCTTTATTATTGCGATTCTTTAGATTTATAGCATTTTGAAACTTTGAACGCGTTTTTCTCAAAACCATGTTTTTAAAATCGGCGAGCAGTAGAACTGAGAAAGTTTACATCCGATTGACTTGAAATTTTAACTGTAGCTTCTTCATTAGATTATCTAGTGAAATAAACACAGGGCCGGATTTAGACGCTGGGAGGCCCGGGGCAAATTTGTCTGTGAGGCCCTCTTTTCTTAAAACTTTCATAGGTAACGTTTTTGGAAGGTGACGAGCAAAAAAAAAAAGATCGCCCAAGGACTAGGGGGGCCCCTTGCATCGGGAGGCCCGGGGCATTTGCCCCCTTTGCCCCCCCTCAAATCCGGGCCTTAATACACACGATTTAAGCGATTGATTAACAACAACTAAAGTTATAAACAATCAAAGTCGATTTTTTTGCCGAAACATAACTTTTTTTTTCAAACTGTTTCCATTTTGCGAAGGAAAATTCTAAAAATATAATCATGTGTACTTCACTAGCGACACTTATGTAGATAATGAAAAAAAAAATTGTTTTGGTTATGGGTGGCGACTTCTACTGCTCGCCGCGGAAGAGCTTTTAAAAAAAGCGGTTCACGGCAATCGCTGTACAGCCGCCATTTTGTAAAAAAAAGCAATTATTTGTTTTTTTCCATTCTCCAAGAGTTGCTTAATCCAATGATACATTATTTATATACCTTGAATCTCGAATGTCCTTTAAAAAAATCATGAAAAAAGCCTTGTTCTGTTTTGAGCATTTGGTAGATATTACCCCTTAATGAAAGAGTCAGGAAAAACTTTAGTTCTTTGTTAGTCAGTTTCCAAATGATGCATCTGGATTTGTAACCAAATAGAAGCTCTTTTAGAAAATGCTACTTTCTGGTTCCGTATCATTTTCGGTAAAGAAAACAGCACGCCGGGAATCGCCAAGTCATTTCCAACAAATTTTTTTTCGTCATATAAATTTATTTGTCACTTTTGTCACCTTGCCATTAACGTTCTTATTTAGCTAGAGTAATAATCTAAATTTTCTATCAAGTCTAACCCGAGTTTTTGCAATTTTGGTGATTTTGACGGAATTTTGTAGAAAAAAATTTTCATGGAACGTTTTACCCCTAAGGTGTATCTTCTGGTAAAAACGGTAGTTTCGGTAAAGTAGTGTGATTATCCATTTTTATTTTTTTTTTATTTTTTTTAAGGGTGGGATTTGTTAGTAGCTCAAGTATTTATAATAAATATTAGTAAATAATGAGTATGTGTGTCCAATCACAAATGGTGACTTCTCAACACTGTTAGAAATTTGTAATTTTAATTGTTAGGATTTGTTTGCCTTCGCAATTAGGACTTATCATTCGTAGGGATTTAAACCTACTTGTCAGAAATGGGGAAGTAAACTTACAACTAATTTAATTGCTAACTTATTGGCTATAAAGAGAGCTTATCGTAGCAATTGAGGATTGCAACGATTTTTGTCGAAAATTGTTAATAATTTTATTTGACATAGTTTCTAATGGTTCAACACCAGTAAGTCTATGTAATTCGAGTGTACCAAACCAAGGAGGACGCTTCAAAATCATTTTTAGAATTTGAATTCTGAATCCTTTGGAGCGTTTTCTTTGTTGTTGAACAGCAACTTGACCAGATCGGTACAGCATAAAGCATTGCTGGTCCAAAAATTTGTTTGTAAATCAAAAGTTTGTTCTTTAAACAAAGTTTAGAATTCCTGTTAATGAGAGGATATAAACATCTCGTATATTTGATGCACTTGGCTTGTATACTCTCAATGTGCTCTTTGAAAATAAGTTTTTTATCATAAATTAGTCCCAAGTGCTTAACCTTGTCAGACCAACTTAAAATAACCCCATTCATCTTGACAACGTGATTTTTGTTTGGCTTGAGGAAAGAAGCCCTAGGATTATGCGGAAAAATAATCATTTGAGTTTTAGAAGCATTGGGCGAGATTTTCCACTTTTGCAAGTAGGAAGAAAAAATATCTAAACTTTTCTGCAATCGACTGCATATGACACGAAGACTTTTTCCTTTTACGGAAATGCTTGTGTCATCGCAGAACAATGACTTTGTGCATCCTGGAGGCAAATCAGGAAGATCTGAAGTGAATAGTGTGATTATCCAAATTTTCTGTCAAATCTGTAATATGTGATATGTGATTTCAGCGATTTTAACTGTTTTTGGAAAACATATTCTAGAGCCGTTTTACCCCAGTTGGTGCACTTGACTTATACATGGAATTAAAGTTTTTCAGTTGCTCCACAAAACGCTATATTCAGATTTTGAGATGTTGAGAAGAGTAGGAAGAACCTGAAAATGCATTTCTTTTTGTCAAGTTCCCTCTTTGCCATATATTGTAACCATGCGTTTTGAAGTACTCTTAGTATAGAATAATAACACAAGTTTTTAGAAAAATCCATCAAATTTAGCAGGAGTTATTGCACTTTTTGTTATTTGGACGTTTTAGGACATATCATCTTTAAGGGCCGTTTTAACCTCAATGAAAAAAATTGAAATTTTACAAAACTTCCTACCTTGAATAGACAAACAAACGCTGAAAATTTCAGCTCAATCGAAGAACATCAAAACAACGTCCCTCGCGAACTGGCTCTAAACTTGGATTACAGACTGCTTAACAATTATATTTGACATTTTGAACGATAAAACTATTCAAAACGGTTAGAGAAAAGATCGATCTACAATACGCAACCCAGTTTGTGTCATTTGTACATGTAGTTGTTGAGTAATAAGAGCTTGAAGGTCATTTTCCGAGGTAAACGTAGCGGAAGATTTTGTCAAAACGACGCCTCAATCGCGTACGGACGCTTCAATCGCGTAAAAATAGAATCCAGTGTATATGCTAGGATTTATAAAAGCAGACCGTGTATGTGGCTAGTGAGGCTGGAAATAAGCAAACTGAAAAAAATACAAACTTGGAAAAATATACGGCATCCAGGCGGTA
Source organism: Wyeomyia smithii (assembly GCF_029784165.1). NCBI lineage: Eukaryota > Metazoa > Arthropoda > Insecta > Diptera > Culicidae > Wyeomyia > Wyeomyia smithii. The sequence goes on along the minus strand of NC_073695.1, from coordinate 185,561,085 downwards.
CTTGAACCCGTAGTCTCTATCTTCTTGTCTCCGGTATGGTGTTTAATCTAATCAAACTACTGTGATGGTGGTATCCCTAGAATACATACGACCTTTCAGAAAATCACTTTGAGTCTAAAGTTTTTTTTCACCGCCGGAAAACCTGTGTTTACCATATCAAATATAAGTTTAAAGTTTCATTAACCATAAAAATGGTAGATATTTAACTACAGGCTATTTGTCATGGAATGGCTCTATGATCTTAATACAAATGAATTATACAATGTGATTAAAGTCGAGTTGTCAGACAGTGTCTTTCAGTATCGTAGGCCGGGGATATATTAATGACACGTTTCAATTACAATACTTTCAATAAACGGATTTAAACAAAAGTGTTCTAATAAAACATAATCTGTATCAAGGCCATAGAGTTCACTTTATCTTCTAGATTTTGAGCTAAACACTAAACAAGCGCAGTAATAGTTGTAAAAAAAATCAACAACATGGAATAATTCGCATTTATCCGCTTCCACTTTCACATCGACATTTCGGTAGATCACGGTCGCCACGCATGTGGCACTCCCTCGGCCAAGTTAGTTGACTATGGATAGAAACGTTTAGCGGAGCCGTGCAACTAACCAGTAGCATGGTGCAAATGTCGCGATCGCGACCAAGAACTCCGATCGACCGACGTCCAGCACGAGCCGTGTACTAGACGAGAAGTGATGGATGTTGAAATTCCTCTACGACCCTATGGTTTCAGATCTAATCGCAGGCGCTTTAGTAAATTCCTCGCCTTCGCTTGAACCGTTCCCATTAGGTACGAGGTCGCCTACTGCTAGTGAATGTGGCCCGTCGTGGCTGCGAATTGCCGCCACTTCCTGGTCAGAGGTGTTCATATGAGCTCCCGCTCGTTACACCAGACATAAGGAACGCTCATCGATGCGGCAATCAAGGCTAATAAATTAACTCACCGTTGCACATAAGACGGTTTCTATATAAAAGAGTGGCCAAAATTACCAAAATGCGAATTTCATATTCAGGATGTTTTGAGCACATGATTTTGTAGTATTTTATCTATATTTTCATAATTTTTGAATGAAATCCTTATACAAAAAAACGGTTTATGTTGAAAAATGCCTTGAAAGTTACCTATTTCAGAAACGGGGAAAAATAGTTTTCCTGAATATTTTGGAATATGTAAAAACCTACTAAAGCTATCATGGTATGTTTACATATGATTGAAAGCTTATTAAATTACTTTCCTGAAACAGGATGGGTAATGGATTTCAACCCTACAGTCAGCCGCAGGCAACATTGAAAATATGGGTAATTTTCCTAATTTTGACCATCAAAAACATCAAATGTAAGCACGTGTAAGCACAGCACCTGATAGTGTGTCTGAGAGCCCTAATTGTGCTCTCAAGAATATGTGTTAAAAGTTTGCGGAAAATTTGCGTTTTGGTAAAAAAAGATGATTAAAATTTTTCCATTTTTTTGCCATTTTTGAAATTTTGGGTGATTTATCAACAAAGTTTTTCGTATATTATAGCGATTTGGACAAAACACACTAAAAACGTAAAACGATTAAATTAATTGGTTTATTAGAATATACGTTGTTTAAAACATATGTTAAAAGTTTGAGTAAAATTTGCGTTTTTGTAGAAAAAGATAATTTGAAATTTTAAATTTTTTATGTAATTTTTTGGAGTTTTATGGAGACTTACAAACGAATGTCATAGCAATTAGGTTCAAACATATACCTAAGTTAATAAGATCTATTAAGTGAGTTTGTTCATACAACCTAGAACCGAAAATGTTATAAATGATTGCATTGAATTTATCAAGCACCGTTTTAAAACAGTTTTCTACAAACAAGACCATAGAAAGCTGTATCAACATTTGGTGGCTCTACAATCGAGATTTGTTAAACCGTTTCGTCTTTAGTAGTTTTGTTTGAATTGAATAGCTTTACAACTTTGCTTAAGAAACTATATCTCTTGGATGTTCCTATCAAAAGCTAGTTTCGTGCGCCATATCTGCGGAGAAATCGCGAACTAACTCTCAAAGCCATAAGAAGCGTTTTACTATTATGTGCATCTTTGCTGAAAACAGTAATCGTTCATCTCGTTCCAGTAACGAGCTATTTACGTTTATTCGAAAACACTTCAGTTTACGCAGTTCATAGACAGCCCCTTGTCAGTACAAAACTTTTCTTATATGTCATAATCGTCTACAGTTGAAAACCAACAATTTGGCACAAAAAAAATGAATTTTGGCCGGAAATTTCAATTTTCCGACCATTGTGCGTTGGAAGAGCGTTCTCTTTATTATTGACTCCTTGTGCGAATAATTGTGCGCATTTTCCAGTTTATGACTCCTTTTACTTTATTAGAGCAACATCGATAAAAAGTGTCTGTTCACGTTTAACGGTCTCCGTTGGTGACTGGTTGGGGATTAGCTTACCAAACAGCAGTGCAAGATAGTTTGAAAAGTTGGCGCAAAAAAGTGCTTGGAATAGAATTGGTAATAAGGGTTAAGTAATCATCACCACTGAATGGCCAAACAGTTTTGTTTAGTTTTTTAATTTATTAGGACTTGTTGCAAAAAAACAACTCTGACGGTAGAATCAGAAAAAAATCAGACGGTTCATCTGGTCCTATTTCTTTAAGAAGGAGCAGACTAACACCGGTCTATGTGGAGGGGTCGCACTTAACTTTCCAAGGATGAGAAAAAAACTTCTCTCTGGTTATCGTTTATGTGAAACTGAAGGTTGTTTGGTTCGATTATGATGAACTTTAATTACTATCGTTGGTAATAGGTAAACGCGGCACTTATATCAAAAGCGCTAATGAATCTCAGAACCCTTGTAGCATAGTTATAAAGCGCTACTAAATAAATAAAATTACCCACTGGTTTGTTTGCAATGATTGAAAAGTGAACTATAGCTTCTATATAAGCAGGCTAGCATAAATAATATTGCCTGTTTAGGAATGTCTTATAGGTAATAATAAGATCATAACCACTTGGTGAAGATAAAAATGTATTCATATTAATTATTTGTCAACTTACAGTACCACGTTGCTCTTAGATAGCATAGCTTAGCTTAGACTGACTGCACATATCACTATTCACATATCGACTATTCTCATTTTACAAGTTTTAGAGACTCGATAGTTTTTGAACGATCAATAACGGCTCCAGTCTTGTCCTTGAAATCAAATGGTAAGAGGGAAGGGATGTTAGTATGACCTTTGCTTAATTTCAAACCTTGGGTTTTCTCGTTACATAAGAAAGCTGAATATATATTCTTGAACCCAAACTTATTATCTCCAGTGAACATCAGTTAAGCTATTAGCACTATGAACTGATATACCTTTTTTTAAACAACGTTTTTCCATTCAAAACCAGCTTTTGTGGGAAAGTGATTTATGGTAGATAATTTCTTTTCCAGTCTTTTGGCCAGGGTTGTCCTCCATTTGTTGGTAATCAATATTCTTATGGAACAATCATTTTTTAATTAAAAAGTATTCGTCTTGAGTTTTTCAAGTCTCGCTCAATCGTGCAATCTTTCAATAGGGTAGCAGAAAGCGAGATGGAAGAATACCCCTCTATCCGCATGAAATGGGGTGATATGATTTTATGTAATGCGCGAAAGCGCTGTCGTGAATCTGATAGCGACGAAGTGCATCGCAAATGCAATCCATTCGGAGTTTGTTGGACATTTTGCTGGAGACCCGGTGCACGACGTAAACCGTGCAGCAAGACGCGACGGTGTTGTGCGGTGATCAAAGCATGTACGATTCAGGTACCTCTAAAGTACACTATATATCCAAATTCAAATACAAATACAAATATATAGTATGCATAATGCTAAGCAATAAACACCTCCAAATTGTTCAAAATTTGGCTACTATTCATCCGTCTATGCCTTGGGATTTTTTTTAATTAATTTTTGCATCTGTTAATATTGTTTCTCGGTTTTTCAAAGCTGCTCCAAGATTGGTGGTTACGAACAATGATCAAAAACGCATTTTTCTGATTGAATCTAAAATAGCAATAGACCCTCGGCAAATTAAAAATTTGGACAAACAAAATAATCATTTTTTCACTATATCGATTTTTGGAAAGAGTGCTTTGCAACAGATTTGTGTTTCCTTGTGGCGAATGCTCGGCACATTTAGAGAATTAAACTCGAAGATTCACCATAAGTTTCAACGCAGCGTACGATTCAGGTTAGCGAAATGTAAAAAAATGCCACTAAAAGAGATGGGAGACTTTGTAAAAGGCTCCAGGTTCTTTGGATTTGTGATATCGACGAGATCACCAGTTCAATATTTGTCTAAATATTAGCATTGCTGCTAGCCTGTTGTTAATATATGAAATGAAGCACCTTCTTAATGTGAGCTTTGGTACAGAGATAAATTTAACGTTCACAAATATTGGCACTATTGGTTTGATTTCTGTGAAACATACTGAATATAAATCGGAGTTAATTACTGTCGAACGACGTTCGTTTGTCGGCTCGTCAGTCGTCTCGGTTGACACGATTATTGTGCAACACAACTATTGAGCGAGATATCAAGCAAAAAAAATCTCATTTATCCAACCCAGCTTGGGAAGATCCAGACTGTCGGAATGTCGGCATGATGGTATACAAATAAATCCGGATTGCTATACAACGACGCGACCCTACCGGGAGGGGAGGCCTAAACGATGTGAGGCGAAAATTATACGGTTACCTCCGTGAACCATGTGCAATGCATGCATCGCCAACTAAAACTGTTCGCTTCTTGTGGTTCGGGTATGAGGCAGAAACATACTGAATACGCTGATTGCGCAGAAAGAAATGTGTAATGCAATTATTTATATGATGCCATTTATCATTCACCTGTGGATACACAATCAGTGTGAGGTTGTTGTTCTTGCTGACAGAGCAGTGACTTTCGCGAGGAGTACCACGTCAGGTACCGCGCAGTCTGGCGAATGGTTTAAGCGCATTGAAATATTTGTTGCAATCAGACAATTAACTTCGCCGTTGCGTTCATACAAATATTTCTCATATTAACGATAGTCGACTAGATCAGACGAAATATTGTAACCAATCTGCTACCTCTGCTTATTCCAGTAAGTGGGTTTATACTACCACAAAACGTTGATTTAACTCAGGTAAACACCTTAATAAACCAACCGAACAACTCTATTCATATGAGATAAGTGCCGTTTATTTCACTAGAGTTTGTCTCCATTCAAATTATATAGGCAACATGCTGGCAAAAACTGTTGACAGTATCGGGTCACTTTAATCTTCCGTTGTTAGGCGTCTTACGTGTTGAATTACTAGCGAGCGGAAAGTCCCTACAATATAATTACGTTTAACGTTACGTTGAACTGGTGAAATGGTGCGCAGTGAAAAATTGGTTCCATCCCAGGAGTGGTGTATGGCTGGCTGGCCAAAAGGGAAACGGGTAATTATGCTATATGTAGAAAAGATATTTGTCGGCAATTTTTCTTCTATTCCAGTTTGTTCAACAGAAATGGATACACCTTGTTAAAATTAACCTTATAATGTCTCACCACCTTCCAACGTAATCGTTCTGCGTGGTTGGATTTACACTACATGTGTACTGGGTAAAACGTACATACAGGGTATGTGTATGTTGGCTAGCAAAGCTTTCTTCCGCCTGCCAATTGAGTCGCATTGTCTTGTGATGCGTTCACGTATTTGGTTTCGTATGTTTTTGCCCTCAAGCCAACTTGTAGTAGGATAAAAAACAGCTTCCTTGCTTTTGTTTTCGCTTACCATGGAAAACTAGCAAGTTATCGTGGAGGTAATCTTCACTATTGTTGATGGGTTGATTATCGCGGGGAGCGGGTCACTTTGTAGATTACGTATGCTTGTTTAGAGCAAGTGATACATGTGTCACACACTGAAATAAATTAACTTATTTGTAAAGTGTTGAAAGCCGTTTTTTTAACCCGAATACACACAGTTTAATGGCAAGGAATTTAATGCCAATTTACCCAGCGCCCAGATTAAAGTAAAATTTTGTAAGTTTGATAATATCGCCAGTTTACATAACTTTGCATACTACAAAGACAGTTTTTCGAAAGAAGTCGACATTTTTTCCCGATTATTTTTCATATTTTTAAGCTTTAGACAAACAATAAAATGTGTGAAAGTGTTTGCATATTCTAGAAAAAAATATTTTTTCTTCAACAAATAAAAAGATTTGTTGCGAGAGTTGTTGAGAAAAAAAATTGATTTACAATACAATTTCCGAGATAAATTATCTTTAACTCTGAATTTTTCAACGGTAGTCTATACAATAAGGTATCGAACGTCCTCGTAAGTGGTTTTCTTCGGCAGTTTTTCTGCAGCAATCTTATGCAAAAGGGAGCCGAAGAAAACCACTGACGAAGACGTTCGATACCCTATATAAAATATCGCAACATTCTATTTTTACTGAGAAACTGTGTTTCTCACAACTACTTCATCATTTTTTTTCCCGAAACTTTCGTGCTCTCGAACTATTAAATCTGCAAAATCTTGAGCTGAGCAAATTAAAGAGAAAAAATATCTTATCTTGAATACCTGCAAAATATGTTATAAAAAACTCTTTCGTTCCTCCGACATTCGTGCCGCGTGACCAGCCCACTGTACTTACTGCTTTGTTGGCCGACGGACCGTTTACCGGTCTAAGGCCGAACGAATTAGAGATGTCCAGCTTCTTCTGACTTGGGCAGCCGTTCTCCAGTCACCTCGTACACCAGCAGATCGCGCATCTATTTTCACAGCGCACATCCACCGAAGAATTCAGGCCTGCTGGCTACATGTCCAGCCCATTGAAGCCTGTAACGCTGTATTATCTTCACTATATGAGCATGCTGGTATACCAGGTACAACTCGTAGTTCATGTACCTGCTCCACACTTTAATCTTCAGTTTTCGCGCAAAGGATTGAACTCTAAAACTCAACAAGCGCTCGTCGGTCGGCCTCCTTCATCGAGCAACACTCATAGGTAGGTGTAGAAAAATCAGCGTCATATAGAGCAAAAATTTCGTGGGGACATGCATACTATGGGATCTAAGCTGGCTGCGTAAGCCGCAAAAGGTCTTCTTGTGCTGTCTCTTCATATCGCGGCTATAAACAATTCCGAAGGTTATAAATACACTCTTATTCTTAAGTAAAACAAAATATATATGACATTTTGGTCATTGAATTCTCAAGTATGCTCAAAAGTAATGTTTTCTTTCCAATTTTTATGAAATTTGTATTATTTTTGGTAGTGCACGCGAGTTTACAGAGGTTACAAGCTTACAGAGTCCGCTTTGACAAGTAGAAGAATCAGACCATTTGGTTGTCAAAGGACTTTAATATAAACCCAAGTTACCCATGTTCTCAGGCTCTACCACATACCCTTCCTTCAAGCTGAATTTTACAATACCCCTGTTGACATTTTTCCTAACAAAAATAAGTCCGTCTCATAATAAAACTGGTCTGAGTAACGTATAGTAGTTCTCTTCAGGAAATGGTAATAGTTTCATGTACGTCGATCCCGGTTCGTCTACGTTTTCACCAACCTCTAACGAACTGCTAGATTACTACATCACTGCCACTCTCCAACAAAGCAACAAAATTACCAACGGACGTTTCTTCGATTTCTGTTTCGTTAGTGTACGCTGCCAAGCCCCAGTAGTGACCCTGGCTACTTGTCCACTCGTTAAACACGTTCCTCATCACCCGGCCCTGCTCATGGCAGTCCATCAGAGAGTCTCTCACAACACGACTTCGGTATCGACAACCGTTTACTACGATTTAGTCCGTGCCGATTTCGATAATTTCAACGTATTACTAGCTGGAATCGATTGGGATGCTGTCCTGGACATGGATGACGTAAATACTGCCGCCTCAACTCTCTCCCACATTTTAAACTGCGCCATAGATCGACACGTCCCAAGAAACACCATCTCTGTCCAACATAAATTGCCCTGGTTGAACCCCACATTATGATGCATTAAATCGGAGATATGGAACACTACCTCTACGGAACCACTACTTATCGATTAATACTCACAGTTAAGTCGCTACTGTTTTCGTAATGTCGAACGTAGGCTTAAACGTAACCCCAAATCGTTTTGAAAATATGTTAGCGAACAGCATAAAGATGACGGCCTTCCTTCGAGTATGCACTTAGACGGTGACACTGCGAACTCTGTCGAGCAAATCTGCCATTTGTTTTCGCGGAAATTTTCCAGAGTATTTGTGGACGAACGTTTAACGACGGACGAAATTATGCCCTTTCTCGGCCGTGCACTGACTAACCTATCCATTGACGATAGCGCGGTAACATTAACCGCCTCGAAACTCAGGTCTTCTATGTCCGCTGGACCAGACGGTTTTCCTAAAAAATGCATTGGTAGTGCGTTGGCTTCCCCCAATGAGTCGTCTATTCGCTCAATCGATTCGCACTGGCGTCTTTCCCTCGGTCTGGAAGTCGGCGTACATGTTTCTAGTACACAAGAGAGGCCATAAAAGTAACATCAACAACTATCGTGGAATCTCCGCTCTTTGCTCCATATCTTCGAGCTCGTCGTGTTTGACCCTACTTTCTTGTTCTTCAAGCAGTACATCGTCGATGAACAACATGGACAGCTTTGACGACCACTCTCAAACGGACGTCATCTACACGGAGCTATCCGTAGCTTTCGATAAACTGAACCACCAAATCGCCGTCGCGAAACTCGCAAAGTTTGGCATCGGAGGCCTACTGCTTTACTGGTTTCAGTCGTATTTGTCTGACCGGCGTTTAGTTGTGATCATCAATGGAGTTTGTTCGACATCTTTCTCCGTTTACTCAGGCATTCCGCAAGGCAGTCATCTCGGGCCTTTGATATTCCTGATTTACATGAATGACGTCAATTTTCGACATCAAGGCCCTCGGCTGTCATTCGCTGACGACCCAAAACTGTTTGCAAAAGTAAAAACTCCGTCAGATGCCGCAGCGCTCCAGGACCAGTTAGGGGTTTTTGGTGAATGTTGTAGGTTTTCTATATGCTAACCTCAACATAAAAAGGCTTTTCCCAAAACTGAAGAAAATTGGCCACAAATCTACTTAAACAACTTCTGTGTATTTTCCTTCCTCCTTCATATTGTCCCGCTCTAATCTCCTATGCTTTTCATTCCCTGTCAACTTTTGTCGCCAGGCATTTCGCGCTCCATGCGACCCACGTTGCTTAATCTAGCTCACTTGACTGCCATCCGGTCTTCGCGGCGTCCATCCAGCAACACCAGTCCGCCACCGCTCCAAGCTACCAATCCTCAAGCCGCTCCTGTCCTTCCCGTGCCGACTTGCACGTTTCCGAACAGTCCGTTCGAATCCGATGCCGCCGAAATTCGGAACACCGTACCGCAGAACAAAAACAGTAAAAAAAACCTAAATTAATCCACCTAGCGGTCAGACTCAGCCTTTCTCATTCAAACTTATCTATTAAATAAAAATAAGTTGGTGTCTGTACAACGGCGTTTCACTCGAAGTAGAATCAACGGATTTGAATGATTCTTTTTGTGTTTGTTTTGTCTTCATCTTCGACGAGTTGATAGGCCATAAAAATAACAATAATCAACTGATAAAGTTAGAAAAAAATTGAAATATATTTTCGGTTTTTCCCGCCTTTTACTCCAAGAACAACGTTTTTAGATTACTATGATTGTAGGCTATGACCGGTAGACAAGTTGTTGTAGCGTCGTTATTGAGGCGTCGTAGTTGAGTAAACAAGCACCAGCACACGTATTAGGTGATATTCGTTTTCGCTGCCTACTACACCTTTTCTATGCAAAAGCCCTATAGCGTGGTAGCAGCAAACTCAACATGCATGTGAATACTCTCAACGTGGCTTTGATTTTATTCAAGGGCATATACTTGATAATGTAAATTAAATTTCTGGCTTATTTGAGCAAAGTTGCATATAATCGTTTTATTTATCTGATAAATGAAAAGAAAGAACAAGAATAACACTACATGTGCGATGATTTAATTTACCATTGCTCGGATCTAATCAATCTGTTCAATTTTCTCTAAAATGCACACTGACTGTCAATGATCTAAACATTTGCTCATGCTGCAATGATTCTGTTAGCTGGTAAAAGAAACGTGTAGTTTTTGCTTCTCAAAAAACATTGATTTCTGTTCATGTTTCGTTAAATAGGCACTATTGCATTTCTACAAATCTCTGGATTTACAATTAATTGTTGAACTGAAAACTATAATGTTGCGAAGTGTCAATTGCACTGTGCTTAGGCAGCAGATTTGCCTCAAAAAGCAGATGAAATATTAATGTCATTGAAGCGAAAATTTCGAAGCTCCGTGTACCTACCAATTTACCATTTAATTTCAAACGTCTGTATGTACCTTCGCGCTCCGCAGTTGGGTGATATTCGATAATGCCCAAAGCCCTGATAACTGGTGGCATTAAACCTAAAACATGCATATTCTCGCATAAACAGCTTTATGTCACATGGTCACGTGAAAAACAATTGGTATCATGTATGTTTGAAAAAAAAGATACCCGAAAAATGGTTGGCCATTAGGTTTTGCGAGAATTTTTGTTCAGGACAAATCCATATTTTCACTATGCCATGGCAATAACGAAAATCAACTGGAAAAGTTATAAAACGTTAAAAACCAACCCTTGATATTTCCCGCCCTTCTGAGATTCTGAGAGGTTTTCTGTGAGTTTTAGTGAATAACGATATTTTGTTGCCTTTGATCGGAAAAATTCGACACAAGTTTTCATCACCGGGGCGTACTTAAACGATAGCCTTCATTTTTTTTAAATATTTTATGGAATAGTTCTATGCGATTTTCGTATTGGTTTCTGTTGACGCCACCTCAATTCAACGTCGGTTTCTGTTAATTTGTGCTGTGACTGTGTATCAAGAAAGAAGAAAACACTGTCGGTACGTAATAAACATAATAGATTAAAAATAATAATGTGTTTTTGCAAGAATTCTGAGGAGTATTCATACTGATTTCAGTTGGTTTCAAATAATTTTCTTCCACATGTAGTGGGAATGCTTTCTAGCGAATATGCCGCTAAGGGTATTTTATAAAAGGAATGTTCCCTAATCTACATGATCAAACTGATTCTTGCATATCTTCCAGTTGACTTTGACAAATTTCTGCTGTGGTCGAAGTGTTTTTTGTTCAGATGAAGTTGTTGTAAGTGGAATGTTCAAATACTTAACATGCCGTTGAATTAAAATTAAATTCGTTGTTTTTGTTCCAGTTTTGCGAATTAAGACACGAGTAGTAGGTAGCAGGTCAATAAGAGTGTCAGGCTTCGCAACACTGAAGATAGAATATTAGAAAGTCAGGAAATCTACGAGTCCCGAAGGGAAGTTGATCGGTTAAGAACAAGACGAGGTCGAAATGCGCCGACGTTCGACACCCCATATATCTCAGAATCGTCAGTTACACACTTAGTTTCCATAGTCTTCAAACGAGTCTTGAACAAAAGAATAAATAAAGTATAGTAACTTAAACACTCAATTGAGTGAAAAATGCTAATCAAATATTTTCAAATACAACTACTTTATAGGTCAAATTTTCCACCGAACAGATGCATTGCTGCCACTACCCGATGGCAAATGTCCTTGAAGCGACAATTCTGACTGGAAACTACAAAGGAGAAGTCGTAATAATCCCGCGTATCTCGATTACTCCTACCGATTTGCCGTTAAATTTTAAACGTCTGCAATTTCCTGTGCGTCACGCATTCGCGATGACTATTGATAAAACCCAAGGACAGTCACTGAATATTTGTGGCATAAACTCCGAGTATTCAGCTTCTCACATGGACAGCTCTATGTCGCATATTCACGTGACCCTGACCCCGACATGGTGGAATATATAGAAGATAGTGGCTAGGACCGCCTTGACCACTTTCACATGTTTCGTGTATTCCGAATTTTAAGCTTGAATTATTTAGAATTCTGAAGTTTTTTATAAAATCTGTTCCAGTGAGATTGGCCAAGCAGAAGCCAAGCTTTTGAATAATTAAAAAAATAAAATAATAATTTCCTTCAGAATATTTAAAAGAATGACTGCTTATTTTCAGAAATGTATTGGAATGATTTGATTATGGTTGAAAGGGGCTTCATAATGTTCAATGAAATAAAAACGTAGAATTTTACGAGCGCAGGATTGAGAAAAAAAACTAAAAACAAATCAGAGCCGAAACATATCGTAGGTATGTTTTTTAGCAGCAGTTAGATATTTCAGTTCTTGCAATACAACAGTCAATAAAACTCAAGGCGGCGGTACGAAGTTTGCCGGGTCAGCTAGTAATTAAAAAAAATAGATTTACATGAATGCTTTAATCCAATAAAGGTATATTCACTCTTTGGGTTCTAAAATATTGATGTTGTAATTAAAGTATAAAATATGAAATTTGACGTAATGTTAGTGCTTAAGAAATAGCGAAATAAAAGGAATGACTCTTAATTTCGAACAATTTAATCACGAGCGATACCGGGAACGTTCAAATAGTACGATACCACATTGAAATCATGTTGAGGCCATATATATTGATCAAAGCAGCTATAGTCTTGAATAGTCTTCGAATTACTTTTCTTTACAAAACTTTTCAACAGTGTATCAAATTTTTATGAAGTTTGTTATTTGTAAGTTTGAGAGATGACTCGTTTGTATGACACTAGTTATGTTCAAATAAGTCGTGTAATACTTGAGATAATAGACTTTCGTTGTTTTACAAATTAAAACATAATGGTTGCTTAAGTTTGATTACAATCAAATAAAAAGGGAACGTATGGGAGAGCCAAACTTTGAAACCACGTGTTCAATCATAATTCATCAGTTAACCCTTAACTATCCCGTTCATTCGATATCAATATTGTTCAAATCTGTTGTGTAGTTTCTAAGATAATGAAGTTTAGTAATTTTCACATTTCGATACATTACAGACGAAGTTACAGTCCGATTATAGCAAAATTCAATAGGGTGTTATGAGGCAGCTAGATCTTTCATTTGATACTAATTCTGTGGAAATCGGATCAACCATCTCTGAGAAAAGTGAGTGAGTCCAAGTAGTCTTCGGAATATGTTTTTTTTTTCATAGCTGTTTCACATTTTTAAACATTACAGGCAAAGCAATAATCCGATTGCAAAATAAATCAATAGGGTCTTATGGGGCAACAAGACCTTCCATTTTACCATTGATTTTATGAAAATCGGTCCAGCCATCTCTGAGAAACATGAGTGAGATAAATAGTCTCCAGAACACGTTTCTTTCCATAACTTCTGAACCACATGTTCAATCTTCATAAATGCCCGTTCATTTGAAACCAATTTTGTTCAAATCGGTTGTATAGTTTCTGAGATATTGATGTTTCGAGATTTTTACATTTTGATACATAACCTCTAAACTAGAAATCAGATTACAATAAAATTCAATTCTTATAGGGCAACTAGACTTTTCATTTGCAATTGATTTCATTGAAATCGGTTCAGCCATCTCTGAGAAAATCGAGTGAGATTGGGAGAGCGTTACACACACACACATGCAGAAAATACTCAGCTCGTCAAACTGAGTCGAGTGGTTTACGACATTAGGCCCTTTTGAGCACTTTTATACCTTTAGTTTTTGCAGTGATTGCTATACCTTTCTAGGAGAAAGGTAAAAAGTGAAATGATAGAAATGACTTTTAATATCAACTTCAATCCCGAGCAAGGCCGCAAACATTGAAATAGTACAATATCGAATTTAAATGATGTTGAGGCCACATATTTTGATCGTAGCTATAGTTTTAAACAGTCTGCGGGTTACGTTTCTTTCTATTTATAACTTTCAAACCACATGTTTAAACTTTATGCAATTCATTTTTTAAGGGTTTAAAAGCCCTTTAATTTGATTACAACTATGTTCATAATAGCTTCTGAGATATAAGAGCGTTTTTCACATTCTGACGCAGCGCCAAAACTAAAAGTTTGATTACAATGAAATTCAATAGCAACCTAAGCGGCAAATAGACCCTTCATTTGACACCAAGATAGAAAGAATCGGTCAGACCATCTCTGAGAAAAGTAAGTGCGAAAAAAGGTGCACATACACACGTACACACCCACACACAAACATATACACCTATACATGCATATATGCAGAAAATGCTCGATTCGTCGAACTGAGTCGAGTAGTATATGACGTTCGGCCATTTGGATCACTTTTCTGCCTTTTAATTAGCCAGTGATCGTTAGGAGAAAGTCAATATGTTTAATTTCATTAAATGATTTCACATTTTTATGAACAACGGACAAAGTTACAATCCGATTGCAATGAAATTCAATAGAATCCTATGGGGCAACTAGACCTTTCATTTGACACTAATTTTGTGAAAATCGGTTCAGCCATCTCTGAGAAAATTGAGTGAGTTTAAACAACCTCAGGATATCTTTTCTTTACATAACTTTTGAACCATAAGTTCAATCATAACGAAATTCAAAAGTTAAGGGTTTTGGAGACACCCCGATCATTTGAAACCAGTTTTATTGAAATCGGTTGTGTGGTTTCTGAGATATTGATGTTTCGTGATTTTTACATTTTGATACATAACCTCTAAACTAAAAATCCGATTACAATGAAATTCAATAGCAACCTATGGCGCAACTAGACCTTTCATTTGCAATTAATTTTATGAAAATCGGTCTAGCCATCTCTGAGAAAAGTGAGTGAGAAAAAAAAGTTGCACATACACACACACACATACACATATACACACATACATACATACATACATACAGAAAATGCTCAGTTCGTCGAAAGGGGTCGAGTGGTATATGACATTCGGCCATTGGGACCACTTTTATACCTTTGGTTTTTCCAGTGATTGCTATACCTTTCTAGGAGAAAGGCAAAAAAAGGTGTACATACACACGAACACACCCACACACGTACACACCCACACACACTCACACATATACACCTATACATGCATACATGCAGAGAATGCTCAATTCGTCGAACTGAGTCGAGTAGTATATGACATTTGACCATTTGGATCATTTTTCTACCCTACTTTTTTATACTTAGCAAATAACACACAACTATTGAGGTTACAGCGTTTGCAGAATAGAATAATGCGTTTGATTTTGAATGGTGATAGATTAACTTCCTCTGTTTTCATGTTGGACGCTTTGCAATGGCTATCTGTGAAGCAGCGAGTTGTTTATTTGTCTATTGTGTTCATTTTTAAAATAATTAATGGTTTGCTACCTCAATATTTGAGTGATCGAATTGAAAGAGGAAGAGATTTTCATAGATATAACACTAGAACCGCGGATGAAATAAGAACACCTTTCTTTCTGACGAGAGCTTCACAAAATTCATTGTTTTATAAAGGTATAATTTTTTTCAATTCGAAGCCAAGACATGTTGAACGTGCACCAACACTTGCGGAGTTCAAGAGACAATGTATTTCACACGTGAAAGTTTCTATTGTATAGAACGATACTAAGTTTTTCAAAATGATGACGAAGTTTGAACAAACGGATCTTAAATGACGAAGTTTTAACAAACGGATTTATTTTAGATGAACTATTTGTTTTAGTTTCTTTTCATATATTGATTGTTTTATTGAAGCTTGTAAATGACGAAGTTTTATACGAACGGATCTGATTGTGTTCCTTCATTGTGTTGTAAAATGTTATTTATATGTTTATATTAAATTGGACTTTTCTAAATTCATAACAACAAAACTACTGTGTTCGTCACGGTGATGATGATGGTTTTTTTTTCCTTTCATTATTGTTGTTGTAGCTTTAAAAATAATAGAAAGAGACTACAAAAGCTTGAGCCTCGCGCGCGGTTTTCAGATATAAATGATTTCTTTTAGCAAATTAAAATTGTTATTTGAATGCTTAGAGAAAATCATGAAATAGTTGTGGTTGGTCTGGCTGAAGGTCATGAAAACCCTGTACTAGTTTTGTGTGCTCTATGAATCAAGTATACAGTTTTTGAAGAAGTTTATATCTGGAGGTAAAATCAGTTCCTTTTTTTCTTTGTTTTGTATAACTGATTAAAATGTGATCACATTAATTATCTATAGATAAATCGTCCAGCTCAAACCTTTGTAGGGGTATGTGGCGGGACCATCATCATCATCATCATCATCACCTTTTAATTAGCCAGTGATTGTTAGGAGAATGTCAACATCTTTACTTTCATTATGTAATTTCACATTTTTTTGAACAACGAACAAAGTAACAATCCGATTTCAATGAAATTCAATAGCAACCTATTGGGCAACTAGGCTGAAAATCGGTTCAGCCATCTCTGAGAAAAATGAGTGAGTTTAAACAACCTCAGGAGAGCGGGGGCCTAGTGTGGTTGGTAACGTCTCCGCCAACCACGCTCGACGCCTGGGTTCGTATCCCACCGCCGACATAGGTGTCGATGGTTGTGAGGTGGCGTGATCCACTCACAACCAACCCAACTGGTCTAGATTAAATCCTAGCCGACACCGGGAGATTTTCTGAGGCGAAAAATCTCTGGGATCACGCCTTCCATCGCATGAGGAAGTAAAGCCGTTGGCGCCGGTCCGTTAATAAACGGGTCGTGAGTTAGGGTCCTGGGTGTGGAGTCGCCTCCCTGGGCGTCGGTGATTGGCCACAACAGTGGCGGAACTAGACCGACGGAAAATAAGCGAGAAAAAAAAAACAACCTTAGGATAACTTTTCTTTACATAACTTTTGAACTACATGTTCAATCATTACGAAATTCAAAAGTTAAGGGTTCTGGAGACAGTCCGATCTTTTGAAACCAGTTTTATTGAAATCGGTTATGTGGTTTCTGAGATATTGATGTTTCGTGATTTTTACCTATTGATACATAACCTCTAAACTGAAAATCCGATTACAGTGAAATTCAATAGCAACCTATGGCGCAACTAGACCTTTCATTTGCAATTAATTTCATGAAAATTGGTCCAGCCATCTCTGAGAAAAGTGAGTGAGGAAAAAAATTTGCACATACACACACACACATACACACATACATACAGAAAATGCTCAGTTCGTCGAAAGAAGTCGAGTGGTATATGACATTCGGCCATTGAGACCACTTTTATACCTTCGGTTTTTCCAGTGATTGCTATACCTTTCTAGGAGAAAGGCAAAAAAAATAGTGCGCGAACAACCGGATGCAATTGAACGCTGACAAATGTGAGAAAATAACATTCTCCAGAAAGCTTAGTCTACTGACTTTCAACTACAACTTGTCAAATACACCTCTGCGACGCACAAACTGTGTCAAGGACTTGGGAGTGTTGCTTGACTCAAAACTAATTTTCAAACAACATATGACATTCATCATTGACAAGGCTAGCAGAAACTTGGGATTTATTATGCGCATCGCCAAAAACTTCAATGACATCTATTGCCTGAAGGCACTGTATTGCGCTTTGGTGTGCTCCAACTTGGAATACTGCACTTCAGTGTGGGATCCCTACTACCTGAATGGAGTAAACAGAACCGAGTCAAAACAGCGGAGATTTGTTCGTTTTGCTCTCAGAAGACTTCCGTGGAACGACTCTTTTCGACTACATGTTACGAACAGCGATGCAGACTCATCGACTTAGATACACTGCAAATCCGTCGAGACATATCCAGGCCAATATTCGTCTCCGACGTGCTGACCTCACGAATAGATTGTCCGGCAATTCTCGAGCAACTCAATATTTATGATCGACCACGCATGTTGCGAAATAGCCTCTTTCTTCACGTTCAAAATAGGCGAACGAACTACAGCAGCTTCAGCACGATAACCGGTCTCCAGCGCCATTTCAATCGTTACGTTACAAGCTTTGATTTCGACACCAGCCGCGAGGAGCTGAAGATCCGCTTTTTGACTTTAGCACGTAATTTTAGTATAGGAAGATCATTTGGGCCACAAGGCCTGTTGATGTAATTTTTACAAATAAACAAATAATTTCTTGATTGCTGTCAAATTGTAATTATGGCGCGATATAGACTGGAGAAACGGGATTTCGATAAATCTTTTTCTTCTTAACAAAATATAAGTCCTTCTTTTAGTAAAACTAATTAAATGAATACTAATCCTCTCCAGGGAATTGTAACTGGCGTTATCGGCACGGGGAACGAGGTTTCGATAAGACTCCCTTCTCTTGATATAATAAGTCTCTCCTAGAACCTGGCCAAAGAGGAACGTTAGGTGAAGTCTTTCTCCAGGGAGCTGTAATTAGGCTAAATATGGGTAGGATGCAAATAGGCTCGATCTTCCATTCTCTTTGGCGTTTAAAATTGTGGTTCTGGTAGAGTCTTACAGTCAAATTTTATGTAGGCTTCGTCATGCATAATAACACACCACGATTTCTTGGTCAGAAGTTTGTTACAACGCTTACTAGCCTTCGGATTCACAGATTAAGCCTGTTTGGTGCTTCGTTTTGGCTGCTTCTTAATCTGAGTTGTCTGCTTTCCTTGCCTTGGCACATATAACGTTAGGCGATTAGGTACGTATTTCTACCATTTTTCGGGTCATCTCCAAACGTGTAGTCTCCACTATACTTCCGTAATACAGTTTGAACTGCACCGACACTAACACCTTCTTCTTTGGCTAATTTTCTGAATGAAATACCACTCACGGTGCTCCATTTGTACACAATTCGTTTTCTTTGGTGGGGAGAAAGGCCACGCATTTTCAAACATCTACACAAAACATTAGGAAAAATGACAACATCTGTTTCATGTGGATGTATTTATTATTTTCGGAACAGTCTATAACATCGCTATCACACGTCACGAGAGCACCAAGGTACACAATTTCATCAACTACTTTTTAGATACCCCCTTCTATCACTATCTAAATATCAAGACTGGACGAAATTTCACTCTTAAAATGCACGAATGCCTCTTCCAGTGCTAAGCGTCAAATATCAATAGGGTAAGAACCCCAAAAATTGGTTATCATGTTCATATAATTCAAATTTCATGAAACTACTGTAATTTTATACCTAAATATAACTGGCGAAATTTGGATCCCATATTATAAGCTCGACCCTAAATTCGCTAGATGTTTTGATTTCACAAGTGAATTCAATTTTCGACTCGTGGTTAAATTGAAAACATATAAGAATGTTTTGAAAAATTGAAAACATTAAAGACGGTTTTGAATCTAATTGAAAAATGGTAAGAATCTGCTGAAGTTCTTAACAATCATTGGTTCTATTAGTTTTCCTCATTCCATTTGCAGCAAAGAACTAAGAAATATCGGTATAATTACTCCGAGACTGAGATTTCCGCCGCTTTTCTCAAAGTACGTGGTAAGCAGATGGGAGCAAGTAAAGCTGCTAAACATTATGGAGTGCCTCGATCGACGATCCGGTCTCGTTTGGAAATGCAGCAACGAGAAATCTGCCGTTCTGGCCGAATGTCAGTATTGACGCAACAAGAGGAGGATGATTTAGAACAGTGGATTCATGACATGCAGCGTAGAGGTTTTCCCGTCACAAAAGACATGTTGCAAAATAACGTTAAACAAATCCTTGATGAAAATCCCAGGGATAATCCATTTATTGATAATCGCCCAGGTTTATATTTCATGGTAAGGCCGTTTCAAATTTGTTATTTTCATTTTATGTAACGAAATGTTAAAAATGGGATACCCGAAAAAATGTTCAATGCTAAGAGATGGCGCTGTAGTGGTAGTGGTAGTAAAATCGAAATTCCCACGAGCATTTTGCTTAATGACCGGAAAAACTGCTATTAGTTACCCTTTTTTATAAGGAATCAGTGGTTGATGCTAAAATGCCCCAAAACAGCGCCCCTGACCCACTCAATCAGGCATTAAATGATTACTTGAAGATGTCACCCACTCTTCAGAGAGAAAACAAAAGGGAATATAGGTCCAAACGGTACCACGTTTTAACATTAGATGAATTTGATCGTGAATATTCTCAGAAGGAGAAGGAGAAAAGACGCCTCGAAGAAGAGAAGGAAGACAGGAAGCGAATTCGAAAGGAACGCAAACTCGAAAAGGATTTGAAGAAAGAGGAGCAAGCGAAGAGGAAAGAACAAAGGAAGAAAGAAAAGCAAGACGTGTAGTTTCAAAGAAAAACTAATGTTCTTGAAAAATGACCTTGCATCACATATTTTTGTTATCACAATACACACAATAAATTAAAAGACATGAAACGGCGTGTTCTATAAATTATCTTGTTGTAAAGTTTTATACAGATTGCCCCCTGACTGACAAAATGATCTTCTTACAATCCAGTTTAAAAATATAAGTTCAACATAAAATAGAATATTTTCAAAACCACCATATATTGAATTCCAAGTAAGGCTGGATACTCAGCTAATGTAAAATAAAATAAATGCTTCTCATTGCTGACCAGTCAATTGCATAACATCATCAATTTGAATCTATTTTGTATGTGTTGATTTGTTTCATTTTACAGCTGTCTTATAACATTTAGGCAGCAACAGAATTTTTTCAAATAGTTTAACGATCGAGTATTATTTCCATTTCCGTCCTGTTTCAAAGGTGGCGAAAAATGGGTCTTAGGGTTGGCGAAATTATGATTTCGGGTGGCGAATTTAGGGGCTTGGGCACCCATCAGGAAATTTCTATTTAACATGACTAGATAAGTTATTTTAGCTGTGATGCAACCCGAATATGTAACACAATGTTTATACTGTATACTGCAGTAAATACTGTACATTGTCGAAGTAACACATTAAAATGTATCACGTTCAACTTGCTTGTCTTGAATAAAAGTGTCGATTTATGGGACCGTTACCCGTCAACTTGCTTGTCTTGAATAAAAGTGTCGATTTATGGGACCGTCACCCTATCATGTCATCCGCAAAGTAGAAGAGTATTTGAGACTTCGAGATAATGGAACCGCTTCTTTGAATACCAGCTCTCCGCACTGCACCCTCGAAGGCAATGCCAAACAACAAATCTGAGAGCCCGTCATCTTGCGTCGAACCGAAAAGTGTCGCGTAACAGGACGCCATTTCTATGAAACAGGATGCGGAAGAGATTCTCCAAAGCAGAATTGAGAAGTGTTATATCTCGATAATTGCTTTATTCGAGTCTGTGGCCCTTTTATTTACTGGAAGAATGAGTCCGTCCAACTAGTCCGCTGGTAGTTTTAAGATAAGCCGATGTATTGCACACAACAATTACTTAGTTCGGCTTTGACAAGTTCGGTTGAGAGGCTAGCTACTACTATCTAGCTACTTTACGTTTTTTGGATCTTTAGAAGCTTGTCTGACCTCGCCCAAGCATGGCGGATACACAGCTTGTTCATTATCCTTTAGCTCTGTCCTATTTATGTCGGCGGCTCTATCCTCTACAGTTAGAAATGTTGTTTCCAATGCATGACCATGCACATGGCCACATGTTACCTATAGTTCTGGTGATCGGGCTCAACACCTTTCGCGCTATAATACTGATCTATTGCGGATGTATCTCCACTGTTCGTTCAGGTCAACAACTTGCCCATCAACTTACCGAGCGTACTCAGCAGCAACTCTGTCCATTAGTTGGCCGGCCGGGCGCAAATCCTGTCTACCGATCTTGGTCGACGGTTAAACCTCGGAAGGACCGCACATTGATGACGTCTAGAAATCAGAATATGGTCGATCTAAGAACAAGCCGATTTAGGTTAGGGTGTTGTCATGAGTGTATCCGAAAACATCTTTTCATACAAAGTAAGTGATACGGATTTCCATAGCTCTGGCTACGGCCATGTTCGCCAACCGCTGGCCATTCTCATTACTGGTAGCATGGAGGATGTGTCTACCAATAATAGGACGGAAGAACTGCGCCCGTTCAACCTGTGTGTGTTTTGAGCGCTCTCCATCGGTTTTATCGAGAAACTCATAGAACTCCTCCTTCACGTCATCCGGGTTTATCGTTTGTCAGTGCATATACATAGATCAGGCTGCCCTTGATTCTCAACACGCGTAAACGATCCCTGATGGGCCTCTATCTAATGACAATGATCTGTTCTTCTTGTATGACCGACACCTCATTCATCTCTGACACCGCCACTGTAGTAGTTGAGGTATATAAAAGTCGTCGATAGTATCTGCCGCTCGGTACTCACGCTCATCCGTCTTCGCTCACCGCACTTCTTGGATGGCTGCGACTACCAACTTCACTTTTCGCAGTTTCCTGACTGAGATACCCATTAGACTGGGACACGGTTATATAGGAAAAAATCGATGGTGTTATTTTTTCGCTCCCGTGCACTTTTCGTGTTCCTTGTGGGTCCTATGACAACTGTGTAACTTTTCAGATCGATCGGTGAACGATATTTTTGCGCTCGATTTTTAAAGTTTCTATACGATTTTATATGGGAA
This sequence comes from Wyeomyia smithii, assembly GCF_029784165.1. Lineage (NCBI taxonomy): Eukaryota > Metazoa > Arthropoda > Insecta > Diptera > Culicidae > Wyeomyia > Wyeomyia smithii. Next base: position 185,538,700 of record NC_073695.1, on the reverse strand, counting down.
AATCAACTTTTTCAAAACTTATTATCTAGAGATAACCAGTTGACTCCTAAATATACATCAATACTTGATATTTGTAGGAAATTTTCCTGGAAAAAACTCTTCTGAAGATCGTAAGCCGCTACGATGCTTGTAGAAAAAGTTATTTCCCTCAAATCGATTGAATATCTGACAAACGGCTCATCATTGAATTTTTCTAGCAATACTGCTGCAGCATGCTGATGTTGCAAAGTTGCTTAAGGATGAGAAATAATTTCGCATGGAATTAAGCTTGAAAGTGTGTTTTTGCTCATAGGAGTCAACTGGACATCTCTAGAGAATAAGTTTTGAAAAAACGAATTTTCCCATATAAAATCGTAAGGAAACTTTAAAAATCGCACAAAAAAATATTGTTCCACCGATCTTTCTGAAAAGTTACACAGTTCTTAATAGGACCCATGAGGAACACGAAAAGTGCACGGGAGTTAACATTTATTTTTTGTCCCACCCTAACACCCACGCGTGACGGCTCGAGTAGCGTTCTGACATACATAGTTCCAAGTACATAGTACCTAACAGTTTTTATTGTCCAATTATTGTTTTTTTTTTCAATCGTAATTGCAATCGATACCAATTGTTCCAATTCGTATTAATTTCTGGATTGTTTGTAGTAGGGTACTTTCGACATTTTGCCTTACTGAGGCCGCGATGCCTAGTGTCGCGACGGGGCTGCAGTCTTGGATATAGCTGGTGAGACATCGCTTTTCATAGTTCAGCCATCAGCTCCGGATGAGTCGCTGTTCGAGTCACCCGTTAACATGGAGAAGCTGCCCTCTACGGGGAACAGCCTTCCTTTCCTGTCAGCACGCGATCAAGTTCCGGTTCACCGTTCTGTTGCTCATATTCCAGTCGGTACCACGTGGAGGCAGTGATAGGAGTTGCTGGGTAGTATGCTCTGAACAACACTGGGGTCTATTTAATACTAACTAGTCCGGGTTGTACTGCAGGTACACTTTGCCCAGCCGTTCATAAACCAAAATCAGTATGTTTCTTGAAAACGTGATTTTATTATTTTCTCGATTTTTATTGAGATTTCAAGTATTACGAGGAACTCCGTCTGATGCTAAATTTACTATTTTTTTTATTTTATCTTCAATTGGCGTAGTCTCACTAAAATAAAAACAAACAATAAATTTGCTGTAATTAGATAGGAATACACTGGTTGGACTGAACTACATTACTTTAACCTATAACCATAATCAAATGGACAAGAGCATAAACCTACTAGAAAAAAAAAACTACAGCATTTCCCGCACCAAACGTGTAAAACAATGATGAGCTTATAAAAACAAAATTAAACGATTTTCTCATTACCGACTATCGGACTTGTTTTGTTATTTTGCTCAGACAAGCCGCAGTTGTTTGCTGTTTCACTTTCTTTCGCAAAATGAAAAAATGCATCTTTAGAGGTTCCGACGACGCTTATAACTAAACCGCCTGCCTGATTGAGAGGGGTCTTCTACAGCGCTAAACTCGTTGGAACGACACCATTCGCGGTGGTTCGGTTGGTGCAACAGTGCAACACACTTTTTCGCAGCAGATTTTGCACTTAGGGACCGTTCCTAAACCACGTGGTCATATTTTGACCACTTTTTATACCCCCCCCCCCCCCCCGTGGTCTTTTGTGGACTGTTGGTCAACCCCCCCCCCTCCCCTTGCGACTTTAACCACGTGGTCCTTTCATTTGTCAAGTGCCAAAAATTTGCTTAAATTTTTTAAATTTTCATTATTAAACTTCAGTACATTCTATATTTCTAAAATACAAAAGCTTCTTTCTTGACTTAGTGGCAACAAAAAAAAACCACAGGAAGGTTGTATGCAAAGCGACGACCGCAAGGTTGAAGTAGAATACTTTTACAAGAAAGATAACCCGGCTGCTTGCGTGTCAGTCATTTTTCCTAGCAAATAAATGTTGACCGCTCATTGGCAGTATTGAAAATTTTGTGCAAATGAAGTTGAAGTATTACTCAATTTCAGTTTGCACATATAAATACCAAGGTTGTTAATCGATAACCTATCGAAAACGCCGATAACGATACCGTCTGTTATCGTTATCGACGATGACGCTTACGTCTTCAAACATTATCGTCATTGTCAAAGGCGATAACTGCTGGATGGTATCGAATCGATAACGTTTGTTTTGTTTATTAACAACCACTGCAAGACCAATTTTTGCATCATTAAATATATCATTTAGATGCATTTCAAACGCAAATATGACAATGCAACATACCTTGCTATTCAATGCCTTGCTATTTCGTGCTACAAAAAGTGCCTTAAAAGCTAGAACAATCAAAACTCGGACATTTATTTTCCTGATGAGAAGCGAAACATAAACAAATAAGGAAAAGTTTCTTTCTGTTGCCTAGTGATGCTTCGTCTCCAACCCTCCGTAGTGAAAAAACGTTTCCTCACCCCGTGCCTGCTTTTTGGTCAAATCGTTACATCACTCGCTACAACAGCAAACAAAATTGACATAAGACGTTAGTGAGCTGATAACGTCTAGTGACTATCGTCATCGCCGATAACGTTAATGTTTGAAGACGGTATCGTCATCGTCAATAACGATACCATACGTTATCGGTAACGGCGATGACGATTGTCGACGATATTCTATCGTATTAACAACCTTGATAAATACGACCTCACTAAACAGGAAAAGAACAAACTCGTTGCGGCGCAAACAAGTTTCAACTGTTAGAGTATATGTACATGTAAATTCAAATTAAGATAATTATCTTTTGGTTAAAGCTCAGAACGAGAAAATATTAAATCTTCAATTCATTTGTTTGGTTGTCCTAAAAATGACAGTTTGTTGTTGAATTTAAAATCGGATATGACGCTGATTGCATCTCTGTGTTGCGCCGATAGCGGGAGTTATGGTGAACTTAAAATCGGTTGCTGATCGCAACCTTTGAGCTGCCCTAACAGTACGGGGATCAAGATACACGGACAACATGCACTGTGGAAGCTATTTCACATTCAGTAAATTAGACTGGTGCGACAGATTTCAATTGCTAGGATCCAACACAGAATGCTTGCTTGCGTTGTCAAAAATTATTAACTTTCAATGACTTCAACAGTGGGGGAATAATGGCAGTCTGGCGACACACACTGAGAAGAACCGCGCTGCTTCTGAGACGTGGTGACCAACCACAGGGCAAGTGTTTAATTTGAAGCCAGCCACAGGCGCGACCCGCTGCTATGGTCTGTTACTGCCGAGTGCCGATATCTGCTGCTACTGCTGTCAACGTTGTGGACGGTCCATCCAGTTCACCTTCCGACTAATGAATGTAGCTAGTTTTCCCAGAAACACTCTTTTATAGCCGAAGGGTGCTACGTAATAGGCCACGCCTTTCATTCCAGTTTTACCATTTCCTAATGTTCTTTAGACGAATTATTCCACAATTCGCATATGATTTCTGTATCCAGCGAATAAACACCGATGGTGCTCTCACACACGGTACGGTTTTAACCCGTATCTTATTGCGATTTGTAACATCAAGCGATTTCGTTTGCTCGCTGTTGCGTGTTGCATCATGTTGCAACTTGGCAGCTGGGAGACGACGAAATTCTGTTCATGCTGATTGATTGAATCGACTTCATATTGACTGCATAGTCGAACTAACTGCTTTTGTGAATGCGTTCTAACAGGACAGTTTGTTATTCAAAATCGGTTATGCTTATCACAGCCTTTGCGCTAAAATTGTTAACTTTCAATGACTTGTTTATTTGCCTTGGAAAAGGCATTTTGATTTCCAAATTTGGATTTCCTGATGGCAATCTTCATGCTGCCCTAACGTGGGGGAAAAAATGGCAGTATGGCGACACACGCTGAGAAGAACCGCGCTGCCCCTGAGACGTGGTGATCATCCACAGGGCTAGTGCTGCTGCTAAGGAAGGACGACTGCTGCTGTCGCTGTCTAGAACAATTATGAGCGACTTCAGTTGAAACAGGCTCTTATAAAGGCCAAATAGCATGTTCTCAATTGCAAGGTATATGATTCTGTCGACCGTGCTTGGGAAGCAATCATAGAACGACCAATCAGAGGCCGAATTTTTCGTTTTGACAAGGCTTGACTATTTTCAATAGTACAATAGTGTAAATAATAAAATTACAATTATCTTCTTTTGGGAAGAATCTTAGAAGATTTTCCAATCTATTGCTGCAAGAACGAAGGAAATCCATCGAATACTAACCGATCTATTAGCATTTGAAATTGGACATATTTTTCACTTTTTTCGGTTTTAGATTTTCATTTCACATCCCTATGTAGCCGAACTTCCTGAGAGAAGTATTCTACTTCAAAATTATAAGTCAGGAAAAAAGACCACGTGGTCATTTCGTTAACCCCCCCACCCCCGTGCGTGGTCTTTCGTGGTCTTTTGACAAACCCCCCCGTCCCCCTCTTTATGACCACGTGGCTTAGGAACGGCCCCTTAACAGGAATACAATCGGTTGCAACGTTCTGTCTGGCTCTTTAAATCGCTCAGTAACTGCTGAACTGCTGCGCCACTTGAAACAAACGGGGCACAAAAAAAAACCTTTTAGCCATTATGAATGCGAGCGAAGTGTGCAACTCGGGCGTGTCAGCATTCGGCAGATTAATTACCGTTTTTATGATTTCGGTTGTGACTTGTTTCCTAGCGTGGGTGACGAGATGTTGGTGGGTTTATGATTCACTAATTTTGCGGCACCGCAAAGTATGTAGGTACTGTGTGAATATTGCAGTCGAGAGTAATTACAACATTCGCTGCTACCTGTCATTGTTTACATATGAACCGGGGCTTAGAGGTGACAAATTTGGAAAGTGCAAATGGTTTGTTGACTAGTATTTTACACATAACACTCGTAACAATTGCAAGAGCTGGAAATGACAAGATGTCGGTTTTATAATAGCTAGTAAAATGAACTTAGATACAGAGCCGTTATTTCATTATTTTTATTTTTAGGTGCAGATTATAAATAGAACAAAAACCACAGGAATGGAATTGAAAACGAACAATAAGTACGATCACATGCATGATCAATAAGCATAAAACCTTTTTCAATTAATTTTATTTTGTATTACAGTTTTACCTTGTTGGTTCTGAACAACTAGGTGCGCAACCCTTAAATTTAAAATATAAAATATTAGTAAAAAAATACCAATGCTTCCCGATATTGGTAAAATTTTTGCCAATATCTTATGAACACTCATTAACTTATTAGGAATGCTAGACCCAAATATTTATTTGAAAATCGGGTCGATTTATATGCCAAAATAATGCCGGTGCCTGGATCTCCGGGATTCGATTATCCGGAATGTTTTTTGCTGTTTGTTTTAAATATTTATTTTGAAACTTTACTTTTTCTATTCCTTCAGCACTTTTTTTACCATTGCTGTCCTTCCTGGCATGTTTGGAACATGTACGAGTTGAGTGAAACCAATCAGTGTCAAACTATTTTATTTTGCTTCTCGAGAATTTACCCCTTTTTCCACAAAAATGATTTCTGGTTACACCACTGCATCATTCGAGAAACATAACGAAAGAAAAAAATATTTTACGTTCGTTAAGCCTATATTACACTCTTTGACCAATGTTTTGACCTTTTGACATAATGGTCAAATCTATTTGACATCATGATTGTTGTTTGCCCCATGTAAAAAATGGAGAGTGAAAAAAAATTATCTTTGACCAAATTTTTATCTGTCAAAAAGTGACAAATATTTGACGCTTGGTCAAAGAGTGTATTACAACCTTTAAAGGCAAATTTGTAAGAAAGAATTGGTGATTCGATTATCCGGAATGAAAAAAAATTCAACCCTCCGGATAATCGTGTCCAACCTGTATAAGCATTTTATTTGCATATGAGCAAATCCATACCAAATAACCTATTGTCCAATATCAACCATTTTGCATTTGAATGTAACTTTGCACATATTAGGTTTAGCATACTGACTACTTTTCACAGGCTGGCATTTTTTTCTAAGAAATGATAAGTTCTTGAATTATTGAGAATACATTCATGTGTTTGTTCTTTTTTATTGTTTTCGCTAAAAAATTCTCGCAAATACAACTCTGACCATCAAATAAACAATTCGTTAAAAAGGATGTTGCTTTCAATAACAAAATCTCGGATATAAAAGGTAATTAAATTTCGGCCATTGAAGAAATAAATCATTAAAAAGACCAAAAGATTGAATTAAAATTTATACATTGCATAATTATTTGCAAGTAGGTACAATAAGCTATTGATTTATGTCTCCGCTTAATTTTAAATCGTGTAATACGTATAATTTCCTTGATCACAAGTGTACCGAAAATCGCTACCGTCTTTTCTATAATAAAAAAAAATACATTTAGCAAAGTAGTTACGATCATGCAGTTAGGGCTCATAAAATATTAATTGTGGCGTCCTTTCGCTCGCCATGAAGCGTGAAATACCGTCAAATGGGTCGTAAACTTCCCCAAAAAAGCTTTCAGTTCATTAAAAACCCATCACGCTGGTGAAAAGATCGCATCGTATTTGGCAGACAAGTAGGAACAGTATATAGGTAAGCAAATTAAGCGTTCACATTTTAATCCGCCTTGCTCAACTAGGCAGGCCTTCGACGGCGCTCGTGACCCGGGTCTCATTTCAGCCCAACCCAAACAACCGGCAGGAACCTTCAAGCAGTAAACGTCGGCGCACAACGTGATACAGACGCAGATAAAATCTGGCAATTAATTTTTCTCGGTTCCCCAAAAATGCACCCGGAATATCAACTCAGACATTCGAACGCACTTCCGTTTTCATGTTAGTCTGAAATGTCAAAGCTAGTCGAGAGGAAAGATTTTGGGAGTGTAACATGGTTTTGTAATAATCGAGAATGTTGTTTTGGATCATTCCTATTTTCATTTTCGACACGGATCGTTACAGCTAATTTGAATCGATTATAATTATAAATACCTGCTGCTCCACACATTATCGATATCCATAACGAACAGAAGAGTTATCTACGTTCATCAAAAAAAAAAACGCTGAGCCCGGTGATGTTCAGTCGTCTGGGCATTTTATTCACCAGGCACTACATTCATCGATACGAACCGTGCGATCAATGAACCAATAGGGCTTCTCTTTTTCTTTCTTTTGTACAAATCGAAATGCCATGAGAGCATGACAGCAACGGTAAGAGCCGGGCCAGTACTTTCCACGGTTGAGCACCGGTGCGCTTTAACACTTGAACCTCCTGCTGCCAACGGTTCTCGTCAGTTAAATCAAGCACAAAGCAACAATGTTTCCATGTTGCCAACCAATGGGGGAATCATATCAATTGATGATCATCGATAGTAGTGCCTGCCCAATGCAATTAGTTTTCTGCGGTGGGATCTTCTTTGTTTGAATATTGAATTGGATGTTTCCACAGAGCATCTCTGGAGGTCGTTACGCAACACAGTCATAATGTTGGTGTTTAGATTAGCCATCTTTGGTAGCTGCGGCTAGTAAACCCCAGCAAGTGAATGGTTTCAGAGGCCTCTGCTGAATAGGCCCTTCGAGCCTCAGGTGTAACCGCTTTGACTTGTTAGAACACGGCTATCTACTGTTTTGGTTTCTACGGCGGCACATTTAGGGTTGCATAAGTGTAGCTATTACTGATGATTGGGTCAGATATTGGCGGTGTGGAAGTAATTGGATAAGGATGAAAACATCCACTGGATGTCATAAATCATATTGTCAAATGTGGCAATTTTACAATCATAGAATGACACTTGTCGTTAGTTATTGAACGTGAAAAACTGCTTTTATAATGCTTTAACCAATTTATTTCTTTGAGTGGTGACTCTTCGCCTGCAATCCCGCTAGTGTCCAGACGAGAAGTGCTTAATAAAAGGGTTGGATAATTGAATTGAGATTTTTCCAATTGCTCTGGGCACCGGTTTCTTGCCGACCGCGTATTTGATTAGCTATTGAGCCATGCTTGGTATTTTTCTAACCAAATCACCGATGGATGGCTACAAATTAAGGTGCAATTTCCCAACCACTAATTTAGAATTGCTGCCCTGTAGCGACTCGCTGCTGTCGACTACCGTACGTGATGCGAATTGTCAAGTCTACTTGTCTGGAACGAATCGAACATGATATCCACCGCTCTCCTCACTTATGCCATCTGTTTCTGGTATGTAAACGAAGGGTTGAAATGATTCACGATGTGTTGCATTTCATGACGTTTGATACTGATTGGTTGCACTCGGTGGCTTGACAGTCAATATTGAGCAGTTGCTTAATCGGCATAGTTAAATATTTGCATAAAATAATGCAATTGGTTTTGTTATCTTCGTGTAATGTCATCGTACAGAGGCAAAGAAAACCAGCGAAGCACTTGCACCGGAGCACTTGTAGTATAATTAGTTGCAACCAAACAAAAAAATCAGGTTTTAATGGTATCAGAATGATTTGTGATAATATAAGTACTTATTGCAATGCTGTAATTTCGCATTGATATAGCGAGTTCGATTGTTCACCTAGACAGGATCTAGATGAATAATGGGGTAATTTTGCTGCTATTCGACAGTACTTTGTAAAATGTGGCTTTTCGCAGCTGATCGTTTGCGCTTGTTAACAGTATAATGAGTAAACGTGTACACGTGACAATCATAGAAAAAGTTATAGACAAAAAACTGATTTTGAGGAAGGGTGTTCCACAAAAAACTCTATTTTGTCGTGTCCAACGTACAGATAGGACATCGCAGTATTCAACAATTGTTTTTTTTTTTTAAATTTTCCACAACTTTGCTGAAGTAAGCTACCTGGTATATTGAAAATTAGAAAAAAAATTTTGTTTATCTAACTGTTAGGTGGATTGATCGGAAAACTAAAAACGCCAAAAGTAAGGCCTTGTTCTATGAAACAATTTTGCTGGAGATATGAGTACATAAAATCAATTTTTCACAGTCAAACCAAGGATGATCACGATTTTTCGAGTTTAGACCACTGTGCACTGTGGGATTTTCAAATAAATCTTTCCATCAATTGTTAATGTCTTGAAATATAACCCTTGGAATGTGTAAAAACTATTTTGGAAGTAATTTCATAAAATGGTGGTTGAAAAACGTGCTTTACAATGAGTATTTCATCGTTTTTATATCACTTTTCTGTACTTTACGACCTTCAAAAGGGCATTACTCAAAAATGTACCGTACGATGATTTTGAAATTTTGACCAGACATTCTGGACGTCAGACCGAATCGAATGGTGTACTCAGATTCTTTGATGCATTTTTTTTATAATTACGGTCTGTGGGAGCACCGTGGTGTATGTTTATCGTTTGGTTGGTAGGGTAACGGGGGTATTTTAGCCAGCTTTGGGAAGTGATCGCACAATGCATAAAAAAAAATTTGCACATAAATACTTACTCTATCATACCATTGTAAAGAGCTAAGTGTCTATTTTAACATACATTGTTCAACAGTGCAATATATTGAAAAACATCCTAGAAATATCAAAATTTTTACGAAGTACTAAAGACATATTTTGGTCCACCATATTTTATTTAGAGCCACCTCTATATTTAGAGCCACGTATGGAAATATTTCAGACTAATTATTATATTTAGGATCATCATCGGTATTTTTAGAGTTTAAATAGTGGGTTTGAGGAGGACATCCTTCAGCTGTTAATTTTTGTAAATTTTAGACATCTAAAAATAAAAGTTTGGGCTTATAGCGGTTTGATAGGCACCCTCAGCAAACTGCATTTCGTTTAATGTGATAAATTAAGGAGTAATTACCTGTAAATAGTCACAAGCAGCTTCTTTGTTAAGCGCGCAACGGTTCAATGGCTGTTTAAACTTGGCATGGCCAGAATATGTTCGCTTTAGAAAAAGACAAACATATTTCGGCCATGCCTTAAACTACTATTTTAAGTTTTTCCAACTTGTTACAGTATACAAACTGTTTCTATGATATTTTATTGATGTTTTTTTTTTTTTTTTATTCTCGCTTATTTACCGTCGGTCTAGTTCCGCCACTGTTGTGGCCAATCACCGACGCCCAGGGAGGCGACTCCACACCCAGGACCCTAACTCACGACCCGTTTATTAACGGACCGGCGCCAACGGCTTTACTTCCTCATGCGATGGAAGGCGTGATCCCAGAGATTTTTCGCCTCAGAAAATCTCCCGGTGTCGGCTAGGATTGAATCTAGACCAGTTTGGGTTGGTTGTGAGTGGATCACGCTACCTCACAACCATCGACACCTATGTCGGCGGTGGGATTCGAACCCAGGCGTCGAGCGTGGTTGGCGGAGACGTTACCAACCACGCTAGGCCCCCGCTCATTTTATTGATGTTATTACAACAACGAATCGTTTCAAAAGCATATATATTTGTTACAATAGCTTCTGGACATTGACTTGTATATTACCACTTCCTCTTGACTTTAGGTTGACTCAGACATGACTTAGGATATGTATGAAGTAACTCCGGGGGGAGGGGTTTAATAAAAACCCAGCCTCTAACGAAGCCTGTGGAGCACCAGGGCACCCTTCACAGTAATTAGCCCTTACTGCATCACGCGGGTCACTGATGCAGCGGACTCTTCTTTACCCAGTGGGAATTTTATGGATCACATCAATTCACAAAATTCGGCCACCGGCAGCCTTTTTTTGCTGGTACCCATGGACTTATCGGAGCGTAGTCCAATAAAAACAAACGCACCGGGCGCAGAACGGAGGAGATGGAGCATGAGGATGACTTCAACCTCGACAGCGAATCGCTGGACGGAGGACCCTCTGCTTCATCCTTAATCCTACGTTCTCCACAAGGAAATAACGAATGTCAAATGGACTTACTTCCCGGTCCAGAGACAAGGCCCGATAACAAAAGGAAACCCGAATCATCGGCACCCCTTGTCAAGCGACTTTCAAATGCGCAAAGGCGGCGACTGAGCAAAAATCTCCGCTCCGGTCTCTCGTACGAAGAAGCCAGGAAGCTGGCCTTCCATCCGTTAGAACCAAGTCGCCGTCAAGCGTCAACGGTCGGACGACTTGGTGTCCCCAAACACCAGTACTAAGTGTCCACAGCCTAAAAAACTGCGGAATGGCACTGGTTTGGGGTAATCGGGTCCGAAGCCGCTCCCGACGGCCACATGGGGTTACTTCAGTACCCACCCCAGCTCCCTACTCACAACGGACCAGCTTCAGACTGTCCGGACCTCCATCCTCGATAACATTGCTGACCAGGAAAATCCAACCACCAAGCCCAAGTTTAACGGTTGCCATCTAAAAAATGGCCTCCTGCAACTTGCCTGTGCCGACACCGACACAGTGCAGTGGTTGGATAGGGAGGTACCTTTCCTCGTACCGTGGGAGGGAGCACAGTTTCGTGTATACCACATGAAGGATCTGCCGAAGGCCAGACGCTATGTCGGTTACTTCGCGGACAGTGCGAACTCTCCGGACGAGAAGATCCTTCGTTCACTCCAGAATCAGAACGACCATCTCTCTACCAAAATGTGGCGAGTCTGTAACCGCAAATTGGTAAAGACCTTGGTCGAGCTAGTCCTGGATATCGACGAAGAATTGGCCAAACTCATCGAAAATGGAAACCATGAACTGCACTACGGTTTCGGCAAAGCATGCTTCCGAAAGGTAAGCGGAAAGCCGAACTTCACTAGCAGGAAAGACTCCGTCGCAATGTCAGGGAAGGTACGTGCGGGTAACTCCTCCGGGAGTACCCTGCCATCACCCAGGCAAAGCGATCCTGCGAATGGGCTAAAGGTTCGCGTGGGAAACTCCTCCGGGAGTGCCCCACAACCACCCAAACGCAACCCTGCGGCTGGGAAGGTACGCGCAGCATGCTCCCTCGGGAGTGCCCTGTCACCACCCAAACAACGCAACCCCGCTGCTGCTCGGACGGTTCCGCCGAAGACTCGCAAGAGTGTGAAGCATCAACCACCGAACAGTCGCACCCCCCGGAGTCAAAAACCGCCACAGAGTGCGCGACGACCTTCTGTTGCCAATCGACTACTGCAACCGAAGCCGAACAGTGAGGAAGAGCAACTTCCATCAACTAGCCAAACCGCTTTTGGCAGCCGTCAGCCAATACCCGGATCATCTTCCGATCCGGACCAATCAGTTTGCTTTCTTCAATAAGTAAACTGTTTGAGAGAATTATTCTTAACAGAATGATGTCACACATCAACGAAAATTCAATTTTTGCAAATGAACAGTTTGGATTTCGCCATGGGCATTCCACAACTCATCAATTGCTCAGAGTTACTAATATGATACGAGCTAACAAATCTGAAGGTTATTCCACTGGAGCTGCTCTTTTAGACATAGAAAAAGCATTCGACAGTGTTTGGCATAAAGGTTTGATTGCGAAATTGCAAACTTTTAATTTTCCAATTTTCCTAATCAAAATTTTGAAAAATTATCTTACTGATCGAACTCTGCAGGTTGTCTATCAGAATTCAAAATCTGATAGATTTCCTGTCAGAGCAGGTGTACCTCAAGGTTCAGTCTTGGGTCCAGTCCTGTACAACATATTCACTTCAGATCTTCCTGATTTGCCTCCAGGATGCACAAAGTCATTGTTCTGCGATGACACAAGCATTTCCGTAAAAGGAAAAAGTCTTCGTGTCATATGCAGTCGATTGCAGAAAAGTTTAGATATTTTTTCTTCCTACTTGCAAAAGTGGAAAATCTCTCCTAATGCTTCTAAAACTCAAATGATAATTTTTCCGCATAAGCCTAGGGCTTCTTTCCTCAAGCCAAACAATAATCACGTTGTCAAGATGAATGGGGTTATTTTAAGTTGGTCCGACAAGGTTAAGTACTTGGGACTAATTTATGATAAAAAACTTAATTTCAAAGAGCACATTGAGAGTATACAAGCCAAGTGCATCAAATATACGAGATGTTTATATCCTCTCATTAACAGGAATTCTAAACTTTGTTTAAAGAACAAACTTTTGATTTACAAACAAATTTTTAGACCAGCAATGCTTTATGCTGTACCGATCTGGTCAAGTTGCTGTTCAACAAGGAAGAAAACGCTTCAAAGGATTCAGAATAAAATTCTGAAAATGATCTTGAAGCGTCCTCCTTGGTTTGGTACACTCGAATTACATAGACTTACTGGTGTTGAACCATTAGAAGCTATGTCAAATAAAATTATTAACAATTTTCGACAAAAATCGTTGCAATCCTCAATTGCTACGATAAGCTCTCTTTATAGCCAATAAGTTAGCAATTAAGTTAGTTGTAAGTTTACTTCCCCTTTTCTGACAAGTAGGTTTAAATCCCTACGAATGATAAGTCCTAATTGCGAAAGCAAACAAATCCTAACAATTAAAATTTCAAATTTCTAGCAGTGTTGAGAAGTCACCATTTGTGATTGGACACACATACTCATTATTTACTAATATTTATCATAAATACTTAAGCTACTAACAAATCCCCCCTTTAAAAAAAAAAAAAAAAAAATCTTCCGATCCGGACAAAGACGGCAACTGCACTGCAAAGTGGCCTTCGCTGCGTGCAAGCGAATCTCCATCACGCAAAAGGCGCCTCGGGTGTTCTTTGCCGGAGATTCGCCAAAGAGCAGCTAGCGGCTGCATTCATCCAGGAGCCGTGGATCAACGAATGCAAAGTTCTCGGACTTAACGCTCCTAACGGTAGGTTAATCTACTGCGACACGCAGTTCAAACCAAGTACTGCAATTCTGCTAAATAGAGAACTATGTCATTGCTGTCACGGTTGACGTACCGACAACCAGAGAAAAGCAAGAGATGGTTGTCGCGTCGGCCTACTTCCCGAGCGACCAAGGTGATATACCGCCACCCGAAGTTGCTGCGCTCGTGCAGTACTGCAAGGCCATCAACAAGCTGTTTCTGATCGGCTGCGATGCCAACGCCCACCAAACGATCTGGGGTAGCTCGGATACCAACACTAGGGGTGAGTACCTACTTGAATACCTTACTTCTAACGATGTCAATGTATGTAATGTAGGGAATAACCTTTATCAACGCTATCAGACAGGAGGTCCTTGATCTCACTCTCTGTAGCGCCTCTATTTCTGAAAGGATTAAAAATTGGCATGTCTCCGATGAACCTAGTTTGTCGGACCACAGACACATTGTTTTTAATATAGAGGGTAACCCTCTGACAAGAGAGCTGTTCAGAAACCCTAAGAATACAGATTGGGAATCCTTCAAGGAACACCTGATCGATTTACGAACTTTCAGTTACAGCAACATTCGAAATTAAGTTGACCTGAATTCGGCAGCAAATGATCTACAAAACAGAATCATGGATGCTTTTAATGCAAACTGTCCACTAACACAGCGGTCAGTATGCCGTGACGTACCCTGGTGGAATGATCAACTCAGTGACCTTAGTCGGGAAACTAGGCGGTTGTTCAACAGGGCAAAAGTCACATCTAACTGGGACGACTACAGAGCGTCCCTCACTGAGTACAACGCCGAGCTACGCAAGGCTAAACGGAAATCCAGAGTTAGTTTCTGTGAAAGAATCCAAACTCTGCCGGAAGCTACGCGGCTCCAAAAGGCGATGTCCAAAGACCATACTAACGGTTTAGGACAAGTAAGGAAAAAGGATGGATGCCTCACTGTCACTACCAAGGAAACGTTGGAGGTTCTCATGAACACCCACTTTCCCGGATCGACAGAGACTGACGAACTGAATAATGATGGGTCGCGGCGGGACAACTCGAGACATATGGCGTCTCGGGAGTCCATCCTGCTGGCCCGCCGACTGTTCACGGAAGCTTCAATAGGTTGGGCTCTAAGCTCACTCGACCCTATGAAGTCTCCAGGTCCAGACGGCATACTACCCATCTTTCTACAAAAATCGGCCGCAGCTATCATGTCCGAACTCATATAAAAAAAATGTATGAAGTAGTTCCAAAATAATGCTACCTAGAGTCAATTTTTTGCCGAAAATTGAAATGTAGTATGATTTCTTGGTATGTTATTTCAATGATGCATGCATAGTTTTCTAATATTTATTGAATTTTTAGATAAAATGCGTGAAATGTTAACGGGTGGGCCAAAATATGCATGTGGGCCAAAATACTCCCGTTACCCATTTGGGAGATCTTCAAATACATGATATACCGAGCGCGGCAATTGAAGTGCTATATTGAAGCAAACAGATAAATTTATCAAAACAGAAATATTCTATTTCAAACTCGTTCAATTCCACTTGAAACATATCACTTTTTGAAATTTCGCTGGTCAAATCAAATTCGTTTGTCCTTGAGATTAACCATTCGCAGCAGGCGAAAAATAACGGCAATGTAGAAGGCCCGTAGCGACTCTTGTGATATTTTATCCTAGGCGGTTCACTTCAGCGCTGGAAGATGCATCGAGTCTTTTGTGATGATTCTTCGCATGGATTTCGCAGAAATGTTCGCATTCTTGGCATGTTTCCTCATAGAACGTACCGAGTTGAAAGCAATCGTTGCACGGATCTATTTGATCACAATTTGCGTACGTGCAAACCACGGACATCCACTTCCCGACTTTCGCTGCTTAGGACCATTCTGTAGAAACTTTTTTATCGATAAACTGTGGCCAAATGACAAACAACGGCCTCGGTAATCTCTTCCGGCGTCTTTTGGGCGAAAGGTAATCGCGTAATCGCTTCTTTGGTGTACATTTTCACTTACACTAAGGTCGCTTTTTACGCGGTTTTTTTCACGCGGATCCCGGAATTTACGCGGTTTTTTTACGCGGATTCCGGAATTTACGCGGTATTATTTTGCAAAGGTAACACATACCGTTTTGATTCAAACTTCGAACAGTCTCAAACTTCGAACACTTCAGTATAAAGAACCACATTATCTTAGCTAGAGTAATCAGGAGTATGATTACTGTATACCATTTCGTTCCTCGGTATGTCCTTTACCTAGCGATACCTCTTTACTGTAGGACCGCTTCCAGGGCCAGCAGGTGTTGAAAAAAGTGACAGTCAGTGTAGAGATGGTTTGCCTATCTATTTCTTAGTGATTACATTGAAGTTTTCGAAATTTGAATCAAAGCCGGGTTGTGAATTCTCGTTAATTTCATAAACAAAACATGTTTGAATCTATATAAAAGCACTTAATTGCAGCAACAATAAAATAACCAACATGGTAAATTCTTAGAATCGACGAGAAAAGTCATTTTTAGTTGATTTTTTAGTGCAAAAATTACATTATAGCTTAAGTGCTCGAATTTGATGCAGTACGGTACATTCACTCACAGCCAAGACACAATGGAATTAGAGAATTTTCTGAATCAAAACCAATGTATCTCTAAAATAGTCATGATCCCAATAAAATCAATAGTTTATTAACAGTTTCAGGTGAATCGTGTTACGCAATTAAATAAACTGCGACATCATTATGTGTACAACAATTAATGTTTGGTTGTTTTCCGTTCTCCATGTCAGGGTTTAAATGATTAAATGATTTTCGAATTTAATCATCCTTTAAATAAATAACAGCAGACGACGCACCGCTGGTATGTGCAACTTAAAATGCAACGTACATAAAACGGAGCATCTCGCGCTCGCCATTTAAAAGGATGCCCAGAAAAAACTACATTGACAGTAATTACGAACGGCATAATTATTTCTCCCTGCTGTTCGATGCCTTTTTACAACACGTTTCAACTTGGTGTAGGTCAAGCTATATGGGAAGCTTCTCGGTGCGTTGTGGGTTTTGTTGCACACGCCGAAAAGGTGTTCATCGAAGGGTCATTGCCTTCGGTAATTGGAGAGTTTTTTTAGACCCCCGACGATGGAAAGGTCAGGACAATTAATTATGGACTCATTTCGGGTGGTAATTGAGATTGTAACCCGATTGGTTGGAGTTATTTTGCAGTTGAATTTACTCGTTCATAAGTGGAGTTATATTCAATTGGAAATGTCGTCAAGCGCATCTTTCCTCAGGCGAAACGAAGTTTGATCTGCCAGTGAAGACGGCTCTGTAAAAGTTTCATAAAAATTCAATTTTCTCACCGTCTCACGCAAAACGTGGGAATAAACTGCACGAACCGAGCGTCAAGGTTACCGAATGAATGTCGGCACATTTTAAGCTTTGCTGCGACAGCGTTTCTCTGATCTTTAAAGAAAAATTAACCAACAATAGAAAAACTCACGACGACAAGCCGAGATAAATTTCGTAAAAATGCTCGGTTTCATGCCTCCAATCAACATGATCGGAGTTTCCATGGTCAGATGGGATGCCTGCTCTAGTTTTGACGCACCGGAATTTAGGAAATAGTATGCTATGAGATTTGAGATTTATGCGCCGTCACTGTATAAAGTTCGTTTAGCAGCTGGTTTTTTGACGCGCTGTTCAAAATAAGCGAGAAGACGATCACTCCATTGCAAACTGCGTTCTTTGTTTGGGACAAAACAATAATTGATGCAGTTTGTAAAACTATTTTACCACTTATTCCTTATATGATACACACGTAATTATTACAAGACCATTGTCATCAGCTGTTTGTTCTTTGCTTAGGCCACAAACGACAATGATCCTGTGTCACCCACCTACACGGTAGTTTCTATCACCGACCGCAGAAGCAAGGTGCAACGTTCAGAAGAATAAATGGGAATTTTCACGAACGAATGCCACATTTGTCCTATTGTAACTGTACCGTAGCCGTTCATGCTGATCAGTGGCGTCGGTAGTTTTTCCAACGGAGGGATTGAAGAAACTAGTACCCCTAAGTCTCATCCATTTGCGCTTCTGGTACCAATCAGATGACGGTAGTAAATAGCGCATTAAATTTGCAGCATATGAACTCGAAGACAAGAGCCGTTGCGCAAAAAGAATGTTTGTCATGTAGGTAAGCTTAACGAAATGTCTATTATTACATTTAACCTCAGGGCTGAGTCCACACGACGAAGTCGACGGTCCAAAAACGATACCACGCACCAAGGCATTCCGATATGGGCGCCGTCGTTCGTCGTGTGTCGTGTCTACATCAGTTCGTGGCAGATTGGATCTCTGGTCAGTGTCTCTCACGCGCGTTGCACTTTAGACCGCCACGAGCACTGCATGCTGCCGCTTGTTCAGGGTCAATTTCAGCTGAAGAATCTAAAACATATTTCTGCGGCCGAATAATGGACTGCATTATGGCGAACACGCTGCGGGTATAAACGAAAAATTGATACTATCTGATCTTGATCTGAACTTCGACGTGACAATTTAGTTCAAGTTTAAGTTTGCGGCGCAAACTACACGTCGCACGGAGTCATCAAACGCATTAAGTTTCGCATTGAGAAAATGTGTATCTAGGATCTATTTGAAGTTAGTCTTTGATTGAAATCTAAGAAGATCGTTATCTTTTCGTGTTCTAACAGCTCGAAATGAGATTTTCGTCGACGCACAATTGGACCTGGATTGGACCGTAAAGCTATACCAGGTGCGTTTTCTGAGCAAAACGTGATTTTTTAAAAAAAATGTAAATTTTTGTCCTTCAATTTTTAAATGAAAAATAAAAAACTACTCAAAATCCAGCAGTTCGCCAATGTTCCAACTGTCATCCAACAACATATTGGCTAATTCGTCTATCTGACAGCAGGCGGTGGACGGTACTGCAAGCATTTCTGATTTGTCGGTGGTTTCTTCGTGTTTGGCTTGACCGACTTCAAAATTAACAAAGGACTTCGAATTAAAAACGCTACTCAGAATGATCCGCTGACTCGTATCTCCACTGTTCCAGATAGTAGGAGAACTTGAATTTTGAGCTTTCACTAATAGGTTATTCTAGCTAAAAGCGTCCCACTGGTGACACTAGGTTTTTCAAAAGAGATATTTAGGTAGGTATGTAGTGAAAAAATGAAAGCAAAAACATTTCGTTCATTCCAAATTAATGAACCTCTCAAGCACCAAAGGGTTAAATAGTTTTTAAAAAAGTTGTATTTTAAGCAATTCATGATCTTTGAAGAAGAAAAAATCGGCCGCCATCGTCAATTTTACAAGAAACACATGTTTTTGACCAAATGCAGCATCACCGATTTTGAATTCAACACCACCAAAGTTGAGAAAAAATGCTTCAAGATGCATTCATAAAACAGTTTACCTTACCATTTAGATAGGACGCGTTCATCTGATCGAAAGTCGATTTCTGAATGGCAAGGTAAACTCATTGCTAACCTTATTTTATGAATTTATTACAAACTTGTATGTTTCGAATTGTAAAATCTGGGCAATACCAATGAGGAAAACTAAACGAGCCGAGAGAATATTTTTAACACTTGCTTTCGTGGTAGTTGTTTCCTGATTTTTTTTTCGCGTGACTATGGAACACTGAAAGAGGAAAACTATATTATCCAAATAAAGCCAATTTGATCCAATATCAGACTACACGGGTGCAATTTTAAAAGCAATTCATTTACATACGCACACAGACTGTAGAAGTCTACCAGACAAACTGTAACTTGGAAAATACTCCATTCAACATTTTAACAGATGGACCCAAACCCGATGGCGTGTGAATCTAAACAGCGATAAGGATAAACTACTTAAATCTACCTTCTGCACGCACCACTGTTTGTCTGCTGTTATGCCAAGCATGTAAAAGTAAGTGACAGGCAAACTCTCAGCTCTTAGCTTTACGGTCTGATCCGACACAAGCAAGGGTCGTGCTGTGCGCCTGCTCTGCAACGGGTGCGTTACGTACTATCGAGTGTACCTTTCTTCCGCTTCGATCCGACATTGCGTGCTATATTTCATAAAAATTAAAACAGTTTTAGATAAAAAGTGACAAATAGCGAAATTTAATTCCCGAGCTTGAACCAGAACTGGTTCACCGGGTTATACGGCGGCAGTGATCGTTTTTTCGATTTTAAGCTGTTACACGCATCTCGTCCCTCGGTAAGATGGTAGCTGACATGTGGAAAGGCTACCCGCTGGCCCCGTTGGTGTAATGTCTCTCTGTGATAACTTAATATCAGTTTCTCGTTACGACTTACTACAGGAAGTCATCACATAAGAAATATTAATTTGTTTGCAATTTCTGCTCATTACCTTGTGTAGGTCGGCTTTCGATCGAAGAAATATGTCTGTGGCGATCAAACTGTCTCAGCGAGTAAAGAGATTTAATATTTGCTTGACGAAATAAATGAATAAAAGTCCCGCAAGCGTCAGTAATACACTTTTTTCGTTAGTTTTGGATTGAAAGGTTGAAATAAACTTTATACAATTAAATTTGAAAGCTCCTTTTTATCCTTTTCATGACCAATATCTTCTTTTCTATCCCAACCAAAATTCGCATTCCATCGAAATTGGCATTGCTTCATCAACTATTTTTAGCTCATTACCCTACCCTTCGCAAGCCGCAGCCTGAGAATCCACTGAGTCATGCGTACCGTTTCGAATCAACTGTCAAAGCCATATTGCTTCTTGTGACAACAATGGTGCAACATTTTGGCACCGATTCAAGTGTGCACCAATCAAAAAAACCGAACTGAGGTGCGTTCTACTCACATTCGTATTCATAACTCCATTCTTAGTCACCGATGAAATATGTCATCGCCGCTTAACGCAGCATGGGCTCGGTAATAGACTCTAAACGGTGTCGCTTAAGTCCATTAATCAACAGGCAGTACCAGATTTAATCAAGCGCACCGAATACCTGGCGGCTAATATGCATGAATTCCTCGGGACCCACCAGAATGTCGATTGCGTGCCAAGCCCTTCTTCCCACCTGGCCGCCACGGAGTTGTCAATCGAAATCGATTGCCTCTCTTAAACACCTTCACACGCAGTATTGGAGGCTAATCGAACAATTTCAACAACTGTTTGATTGAGCTAACTGCAGTTATATTTTTGCCAACTCGTTGATGTTGTCAGTTCGATAAAGATCATTCAAATTAGACTTTGTTTACGATTTCTTGACTGAGAAGCGTTTAGTAGGCAGAACATACATTCGAATTGGCTGCGTTACCTTCATATGTCACGCGTATGTAGTCTCTTGGCAGACTATGAATTAAACCTAATCGATATGTCTAAATCGAAGCTTGAAGATCGTTCACGCTTTACCGATTTTCACGCTCTGTCTAATCGCTCCGGTCGAATACAATTTCATAAATCATAATCGTAAATTGATTTTGATACCAAAGCGCTCTCGGCGTCATCCAGCCAACGGCCAGCAGCCGTACTGAGCCCAGCAGCCATCGAGAGAGGCGATGTTATGACGGGAATGCGTGATCTGCAACATATGTTTTGTATAGTCAGTCACGCGGCAGGAGCTACGGTACGGACGTTGTTGTCGGTTGATGTTGGCGGCTCGATCGATCCTGTATCAAAGCTTGACACGCCATTGACTGGTGTACTAACTGACTGACTGACTGTTAATGCTCGATTGATTGTGCCGTTTTAAGCATGGACAGGAGCGCTTATGGGCGGTGCATTACACTCGGCTTCACACTGACCGTAAAGGTATCAAGTTCATTATCTCTTTTCGGAAATTGGTAGCAATCACGACCGGTCATGTCGTGCTGTGGAATGCGTGAACTCGACGCTTAGCCACGGGAAGGAGGGTGGTGCGCCCGAGACTGCAAAATTTGGCAGTTCTGTATAAAAACGCTTTGTAATCATTGGGAAAATTCTGTAAGGTCCGGCACGTCCGAAATGTTTGCTGCTACACGGTAATTTTTGAAAATATATCTTTGTAAAAATGTGCTGAAATTTTAATAAAAGACTTGCGGTAGAAGGAACGCATTTACACTCAAAATTGAATTTAAATCGAATTTTACGCGTCTTTTATACGCGGATTTCGGAATTCATGCAGTTTTATATGCTGATTCCCCAGAAAAGTCGTTTTTCACGCGGCATGTTTTTAATGGTTTTTCATTTCCAAATTGTTTGTTTAGAGTGTCCTTGCTCAATACAATAACTGAGTATTCATTGATTTTACCTGCTCATCTAATATTTTAAATAACACTGCTATTGATTTTTTTTTTTCGAAAGTATTAAGCCAAAATGATTAAATATCTAATATTGAGTTTCGAAAATTTTTGAAATATTTGTTTTCCAATGATTTGAACCAATTTAAACGGTCATTTCAGGTCGGAAAGTTTACAAAAATTACCATCGTCAATGCCTTCGTTTTCAAGTTATCTTGAATTTAAGTTGAGAAGATTTGAAAAATTATATTATATTATATTATTATATTAATTACATAAAATCCGAAAAGATTAAATTTTCTTTACGAACTAATTTAATTTTTTCTATGACTACATTTTATGTTTATTAAGGTGGGCAGCGTATGTAATTTTACAAGGATGCGAAAAATGAACAAGGATAGGGGGTATGACCTAGAAAAAATAATGACCGGATAATATACCGGATACATCGATGGTATTGAAAACGATTCAAGTTATGTTTTTTGGAAGCCCATTTTGAACAAGTAAAGAAACTGCATTTGGTTGATCAAATAGATGGACTCCCCGTTAACTGGAAATCAATACTTTTTTAAAATTTTTCGTTTTTCTTCAAAACTTGGTTCACCAAAATTGCTTTAACTCTTGAATTTCTCTATAAAATTACCTAAACCAACATATCATTAGAAAGGAAAAAGATAGGGCCTTCTTTTGCAAATATCAGAGTGGGTAGTCGCCATATTGGATTTGGTCGCCATATTTTCTTTCGGAAAATTTGGTTTTTGAATAGGTACCCACCCACCTACCTCAAATTTAATATTCCATTTATGTCATTTATATTATATATTAATATTCCATTCGCAAGATCATGCTTTTTTATATATAATATGTTAACGTTTGAGATGTATGTTGTCTAAAACAAAAATAATATTAAAACTACTAAATCATGTTCAACTCTATCGCTCGGGTTTTTCGTTAAATCTTACCTCACTGAAAATGCTGTAACACATGATATTCTTCATAGAATATTTCCAACCAACCCATCATTAGAGAGGGGATGAAAGATATTCAACTGAAAATTGTCAGGCGATTGTGACGCTGTTAACTTTCGCTTTCAATTTAAAATAATTTCTTTCAAAATTTAACTTCGCGATGGGGTTAGAGCAACAGTCAAACGTCTACCTTATAGGTATAGGGTCTTAGGGCCATAGGGTCAAAAAAAAAACATAACTTGAATCGTCTTCAATACCATCATGTAAATAGTGGGCCGGTCTCAACAGGAATTGCTCATATATGTGATTAAACACAATCATCTCATAGATGATGATGAAATTTCTTTGGCCGCAATGTTTAGTTTTCCGGAACCTAATAATTATACCAGAACTGGAGGAAGAACGTATTAGCCAAATACAATTTTCTTACAGTCAAAATGTCCATATTGTCAAACCTGGAATAGGTTATCTGGTGTTTCCGTCAACCTCTAAAGTTACGGTCTTCAGCAAAGTTCTTCAGAAGGTTAAAAGCTTCTACACAGTTCAGTGCAGAATTCTGTCGCTACGTTGCGTTAGTGTAAACGCAATTCTTCAACTTTGACCTCAACTGATCGCGAAATTTATACTCTCTAGAAAGCTGCGGTCTTCAGCAAAGTTGTTTAGAAGGTCGAGGGCTTCTGGATGGTGGGAAGTTAAGTACGGAATCATATTACTATGTGGTGATAGTGCGCACGAAATTCTTTGTATTTTGAACTTGATGTACCTATACTACCATTCTATCCTCCTAGAAAGGGACAGAGGTCTTCGGCAAAGTTTCTCACGTGATCTTCTGAACAATTTCCTGTAGACTACAGCTTCATAGGGGTAAGTAAGCTAAATTTAGTTCAAAATACTCTAAACTACATAACACCACGTGGCAGCTAAATTTCATACCAAACTGTAATTTCTCAAAAACGTTCAAAATTAATTAATAATTAATTCTCAAAAACGTTCAAAATAATAAATAATTTGAAAGCAAAATATGTACAAAATAAAATCTTCTGACCTCCCGAACAACTTTGCTAAGGACGACAACTTTTCAAATACTCGGATTCACGAGATGAATATAAGGTTCCAAATACTTAAAACTACTTGTACGCTAGCGTTGCGTTGCCGTCAAATTTCGAAACGAATTGTGTACCAAATAAAAGCCTGTTGGGTCCAGGATTTCCAAACGGGCCTGGGGAATCACTTTCAACTTCCAAATCTAACGCTTCTTCTCAACAGGAACAGCGTACTGCGGGACGGGTATCTTCGGGCTCAAACTTCTTTTTTATAGAAGAATACTTCACGGGTAGCATTCTAATATGCGTACTAATCGAGCGGACACTGGTAAGTACACGCACTTATTTATTCAACAGGTAAGTATTCGCGCCAGGTAACTATGCACACTATCGAACGGGGCAAAACCGTATCTCTCACGGGTAGGTATAAGTCACTTTGCGTAAATGATATTCACTTTTCTGGTCGCTTAACGAGTACACTTTATTCTCCTCTAATTTAGGGAAATTCCACTGATTTCGGGGTATTGGGAAATCAACTACTCACGCGACCTTGTTTCTAGGGCGGTTTATTACAAACTGAGGGATGTTATCTGGTTGTCTTCACCCTTTTATCGAAATATTAGACGGAAACAGTCGAAATAGAAATATAATTTGCACCGCGAACCGAACTAAATGTAAACAAAACCAGCATAAAAAACTACTGTCATATGCTGCACAAGATTAATACACTACGGGTAGGGAGGCAGGATTAGTAGTGTGCTGCCATCTGTTCGTCGGCTCTGGCGTTTATATATGTTGTTGCGCGATAGGGTGTTCCAAACAATTCGGGCCTAAACAAGCCCTTAAAACTTTCTGAACAACTTTTCTGAAGACCACAACTCTCTAGGTTGTCGGTATCCGAGATACAGTTATAAAAATCTGCCCATAATAGATTTTTTTTATTCTCGCTTATTTTTCGTCGGTCTAGTTCCGCCACTGTTGTTATGCCAATTACCGACGCCCGGAGAGACGAGTCCACCCAGGACGCTAACTTACGACCCGTTGATTAACGGACCGGAGCCAACGGCTTTACTTCCTCATGCGATGGAAGGCGTGATCCCAGAGATTTTTCGCCTCAGAAAATCTCCCAGTGTCGGCTAGGGTTAAATCTGGACCTGTTGGGTCGGTTGTCAGTGGATCACACCACACCACAACCATCGACACCTATGTCGGCGGTGGGATATGAACCCAGGCGCCAGCGTGGTTGGTGGAGATGTTACCAACTACGACAGGCCCCCAGATGCCCATATTAGATGATGATAAACTATTCGAGTTGCTGCCATATTCACTAAAAAGAGTCACTACATCAATAGTTTTATAAATATATTTTTGATTTATTATGTGTTGTATTACTTCGATTGGTTAAGTTGAGCTGATCAACAGTTGAGAATTTGCAAGTTGAACTTAAAATATCGTTTTAATCAATTATACAGAAAACATCTGCAATGAAAAAATATGTTTCAAAAATATCACACAATTTTTTTTTCAAGTATGCTTTTTTGTGAGTTATTTGTAGTTCACCATCAATAAACATAAATTTATCGAAGTATTCGATCGATGTTACACAATTCAGTCGTTGACAGCAAAGAGATTCGATAAATGATTCCTGAACTTTTTATAAAAATTTGTATTATAACTTCAAGTTTCTTCTGACAATTGATTAGCAGAGTGTATACGATTCAGCTTTTCCGACTATATCCCTTTAGTGTGTGAATTTCGGTTTCTTCCGTTGTTTTTCCCATTCCGCTGATGTTTTTCCCATTCCGCTAGCAACACTTCCGAATTGTCAAACTACGAGTGTTTTCTGGCGCTTCTTGGGAGGAATAGGAATCGACAAGTTAGCGTCACTTTTGTGCGAAAAACTGTAGTGACTGTAAATTATAGTGCTTTTTTGTCTACCGCAGAATCTCGTTGCAACGTATTTTAGTAAATTCCTTTTGACTTTACATCGTCAGAAGTGAGATACGAGATGGCCAGCCATTTGAACAAGGCCGAACTAAAAAAGTGGTTGCAGGAGCGGAAAATCAAGTTCCCGGCTTCTGCAACGGAACTCAACATCCTTACCAAGAAAAACAGATCGCTAACTCAAATTAATTTCTCACTGAGCGTCTTAGCAGAATGGAATTAAATATTGTAAATATGTTATGTTTTCATTTAGTTATACTACTTCTACTAGTAGAATCGAATGGAAACATAACGTATTCTCAATATTCAGACCGCTAACCTTCGTCGAGAATTGGCCGAATACGGTGTTCCAGCTAGACGATTCGCAGCATTCCAGGACATACGGTGCTTAGTACCAATGTATGCATGATTTCAAAAGGCTTGTGAATCGGTTTGATTGGACGCAGATTTCTGTCTAAAGAGTGTACGCCGTCTTATGGAGCTATGTACCGAAGCTGAATAGTTCTTACGCGTAGACCGGTCCTTTAACTACAACGATTTCCGTGTACATTTTTTAGAGTGTTTTGATTCACGGGTCAAAATTGAGGGAATAATCGAGAAACTAAAGAACACCGCATTAAACAGTTACAAAACTTGCGTAGTCGGATACACTCTGAAAATGCAGGAGTTCGCTTCACGTACAGATATCGATGCTTTACCCCGCCAACACCTTGGTAGGGAAAACAGGGGTTCGTTTTATACATGCTTACCCTACATCTTAAGCACTTGGCTATCAGCGTTCAAGCCAAGAATTTCGAATTATTCGACAGAACGCACAAGTCATCAACAATTAACGATTTTTATCCCCCTCCTCTCCTTCCTCTCCGTGGACAATTGCCCATATAAATTCTAAAAATTTTTTACGGACCGTGGACATTACTCGGGCCTCCTCTCCCTCCTTAAAAGCTGTCCACGTGGAATGTGGATGGCCCCAAACTTATTTGCAGAAGGACAATATGTCGTTATCCGGAACATTGAAGTTTGTTCCTAGTAGTTGTAGTAAGCATCCCTTCCGAATACACAAAGGGTGTCCCACATCAAATGGCATCACGGGAAAAATGCTGTAGAAAGGTACCTTTTGGGTATATTGTCTTAAAAATTTGGTTGAAAGCAGTTTGGAGTCTATTGTTTCCACTGTATTTTTATCGCTGTCAGTTTTTCGAAAATTGAAAAAAATGCTGTTACCCGAGAAGCAACGTTATGAATGGATTTTGCGCAAGCACCTAGAAAATCGTCAGTGCTCTCATCGGGACATCGGCAAACAACTCGGAATCGTGTAGTCAACCGTGAGTCGTGTGATTAAACTTTGCTACAAAAACTCTGAGCATCGAACGGAAGGAGGAAGGAGGAAAAAGCATTTAAGCGGAATCACAATGCTTCGCTGAAGGATGTGGCCTAAAAGTTGAATCCTAGTCTTTAGTTCAGAGAGCCATAGATCGGGAGGTACTGTATACGTACAGTATACGTGTAGATGCAGACTCATTTCCTTGTCATGGATGATGAAGATCACGCCAAGGTGGGCTTTCCACAGCTTCCGGGGCTACTGTTTTTAACTGCCCAGTTAAAATTTGATGTTGCTGAGGAAGTAAGGAAGCAGAAACTTTCAAGGTTCGCCAAGAAATACCTTATTGGGCAAGCGATCTGCTCATGTAGCAAATGGAGTGCGCCGTTCGTGACTACCAGGATTGTAAACGGGAAGATCTACCTCAAGAAGTGTCTACGAAAGTGTCTGCTTCTTTTGTTGAAGCAACACGAGGTACCAGTTATCTTCAGGCCAGATCTAGCTTCATGCCACTATTCAAAACATGTCCTGGAGTGGTACGAAGCCAACAGGGTCACTTTCGTACCCAAGGACATAATAACCCACCCCCAACCCCCCAACACGCAAGAATTAAGGCCTATCGAAAAAGGCTAGGCTTAATGAGCAGGCACTACGAAATCATTATAAGGAGGCCAAATCTGAGAATGAAGAAAAAGTACAGAAAAAGCTGCAAGCAGTTGTACAAAACCTAATATGTGGAGTTAAGCGTAAGGTGCGAGCATACGACTATGGCATTGAAGTTAAATGAAATAAAAAAGCTTACTTATATTCTATTGTTTGACACGCATATCTGTTATGTGGCTGAAACAAAACATCAATATTTTCTAACAAAAACATCCCATCATTCCAATGATTTTTTTTTTCAATTAATTTATTTGGATAAAATTTTGTTTCCAGAAGTAAATAGTTGGCCTAAAACTGGATTCTGTGTGTAGAAAAATAGTGAAATCTTTTCGATTTTCGAAATGAATGGAAAAGTAAAAAAACGATAATCCGCTATACTTGGTTATCTGATATGAGTTAATCTAATCGATGCCTCACTGTTTCAAATATTATAAAAACGTGCCCTGAAAACGATCCTCAAATTAAAGATTAACGTATAAATTAAAGGAACAAAACAAAACTAAGAAGCTCATGGAAACTATTGCTTTTATCTGATTAAACGGTAAACTGCTTATAAAGAAATTAAACATAACACTAAAAAACGCATATCTCCCAAATCGGGGTCTCTTTTTGGATCTCTCACGTGTAGTCGCCCCGAAGCCCAAACCATGGGAAGAAATACCAATCTCCCACATTATCCATAACTGCACTCAATCAGTTGATTATGAATCGAAAAAGCAGTGCAGTGCGATCGAGCAGATCACTTCGTCAGTTGCAATCGGATTATTCAATTTGCATGTATGTCGCTACATGATTATTAAGAAAGTTTGCCAGATTATATGACAACAAGTTTGTAAGCAGCATACCTCACCGTCAGCATAATCAATTGGTTCGTTTCCGTTTGAAATTATCGGTGAACCGATCCGATAAATGCATATTAGCATTATACAAGAAGGACTAAGCCTTACCTCCGACGTGCAAGTGCTTCTAATTAACAAACACCCAGGGTGATCGCATAAACGCAACACATCCATTCCTGTAAGGTAGATAATATGATCGTTACGTTGCAGGTTAACACACGCGATTAATGGGATAAGCAGTTACATAGCAATAAAAATAGAAGAATTCGCGCGCCAAGTGGTTGCAAACAGGAAAGATCGTGCGACACTCCGTCAGACCCTTGTGGTGCGCAGCAGCGCTGCAGTTGTAATTTCTGTTGAACTACTGGGTTTTATTAACATATATTTAATAGTTATCACTTGGAGAGTTCATAAAATTAGCAACTGATGGTGACTGCAAGTAGGTATAATAAAGGTATTTGTATGTATATATAACAACGTATGTCGATTGTGTATTTACTTTAGGTTTTTTGATCAAGGACTACGTCTTTGCTTTTCTATATTAGAGTGCTTATTGTGAGAGCGGAAATAAAATCTTGAGAGGAAATTTATTCAAACTGTGACTTAGTTTGACTGCAAAAAAAATTAATAATTTTGAAACGTGTTAAATCCTCAGTTTGTATCTTATTTAAATACTTCTTTGACTGGTTAAATTTACTTTTTTAATCGATATAAAAGCAGACTAATGATATCTATTAATTAAAGTTTTACGCATAACATAAGGGCGTTTCTCGAACACCTTCTATTTTATATTAATTGAATAAAACGGCGTTTCTTTGAAATTTAATGGTTAATATACAAGCTTAAATACACCGTGCGGTATCACCGTAATAACCATCGCCATGATCACCGCCTTCAAAAGATGACAACAACAAACAACACGGTGAATGCGGCGAATGGCACGGCCCGATAGCGCCTCTATTATCTCATCTCATCCGCGTAGAGGTTCGTCGCCTGTTACTGCGTCGCCTCAGCGCGTTGCAATCACTTTCGATTTCAGCTTCATTCACCATGCGATCCGCGTCGACCGCCGAGGGACGGACGTATGTTCGTACAAATGAAATCAACCAGGTATGCTCTACACCCCATACCGTCTGCGGTGCTGCACGGACGTCGTCGTTATTGTAGTAGGTCAATTCTCGTGGAGGGATGCTACATTCTTCCCGCTGCTGCTGGTGTCTGACGGGTAGCTGGAAAAGAAGTATCGGTATGCAGCAGGCAGAGTCGAACCCGAACAAAAGCGATCGCGCGCGACCGGGTGTATAGACTTGACCCGAACGCGCAACATATACGGTTATGTCTACGATCGGGTGCAAAACTACGGACAAAGGCTCAGCCAAATCATTCCGACACGAGAAGGAGACAGCGCTTAGCGAATAAATGTTGATGGTTCTCTGATATATGATTGAAGTCTATTTCAGCACTACTTCATTTTTCAGAGTTATGTGAAACATTCAATTATTTATACCAAAAGCAAAGTTCTACGCAAATTGAAAACGGTCGAGTATGACTGATTCAGCATTTGCCATTGACCACGTCTATTTATATTCATATAAAAATACATTTTATATTAACGTAGAAATAATGCGATTTAATATTTCGAGAACCGATTACAGGCGGTCCCGCTGTCAGCCAGCTGTTTTCCAACACTTACGAGCTGTGATCGCGACGCATCGTCGCGTCGTACCGAGAGACCGTCCCACACGGCTGCAATCGTTGGTGCAATCGCGCGGGTTCCCAGCCGGAGCTTGTTGAACTCTTTCGCTAGTTGCCGTTTACCTACGGTCGGATTCGGTCGGACTTTCAACAGCACAGCGCTGCTAGGCTAGGGTGCACGGGCAGTGTGCCTCAACCAAACCAAACCATCAGCCATTGGTTGGCACACGCACATGGTTGGTGCTTACCTTCCTCGACAATCGCGCCGAGCGGCGGCGGTTTTTTAAGTGGACTTGCATCAAGTTGTGCGCGCGTGTGATTTTTTTTGAGAATTACGACCATTGATTGTCGTCACTTTTGTGGGCACGCGATCGTGTGTGAAAATTCAACTACCGTGTACGGGTTTCCTTTTTAGCGAACCAAGCCGATTGCCGTTATAAAGTTTCAGAAAAAAAACGTAGATAGCTAATAACAGTGCCCTGCTATAGCAAACACCCGCGAGTGCAATATTTCTTTTATCTTCGCGATCGCGCGTGTTTTGACTTTGCCGCTTGATTGATCAATTAATTTCCAACATTGATTGATCCAATCGCGGTCGTATTTTCCACATACTTCCTTTATTGAAGCAACTCTGCATTTTTTTATTTGTTTGGTTTCGTACCTAATTTTAGCAACATTTTGTCCTTGAGAGTGAGTTCAGTGGATTATTCATGATTTTGTAGCAAACAAGTGACGGTCGTCTCCGTTCCACAGTTTTTCGCTTTGAGCCAGTGCAAGTATAGCTGAGCAAGAGTGATCAAGATGGTGAACAAACAATACAACGTACACAATCCCAAGTTGCACAAATCGAAGAGTGGTCCAAATTCACCAACTCCGATAATGCGTAACTTCCCAGAGGTGTCAAACCAGCCGAATCCTTCCAGTGCAAATGGGTCTTTGGAAAATAATTTGAACCACAGTGTCGAACATCATCAACATCACCGCCAGCATCGTTCACTGCAGAACCACATTCAGAATAATTTAGACTTAGATGTGCGACGTCGCACCGGGGGTTCCACTTCACCCTCGGTCGAGGACTTTGGTGAGGATGGTGTCTACGGTCGAAACATCAGCTACTACAGTGAGAACACGCAGTTTGGAGATGGAGGTAATGGAAGTTCCACCACGGGCAGCAACGAACGGCTCAGCGTGAAGGATTTGACCATCAGTGACATTGGCCGATTCCAATACATTCTCCAGATGGACCGAGAAGTGGTGAGTGTTTGGGCAACTTGTGAACCCGCTTTCCGATTTTTTGCGCAGCTTATCTACTAAAAAGTGAACAGCTTTTTTGAGTGGGTTCTCGACATGCGGATTGATTTAATTACATTATGCGCGTGCATTCAAGCTTGTCTTACGTTAGCAACCTTGTGTAGATCCGAAAGATGTTTAAATTAATGGTCTAACAGTGTGGTGCTTTACCGGTACGAATTTATCCTGTTTTGCAGTTGCCATCGGATAACTCTACTTCTTTCTGTTCTCTCTTCGATGTTCTACAGTTGAATGAATACTACAAGTCGTTTTGGAAAATCTTTAGAATCTGTCGAATCGTTTGAATTTTCGTTGACTTATAGATGTACATTGAAAGGCAGCTTTTGGTTATCTGACAATCACAACTTCAATACATGCACAAAAAGTTTTTTTTATAATGAAAAATGCATGATTTGAAAAAAATCTTTCGAGATAGATACTGACTACTTCGTTAGCTCGTATATATTGTAGTCTAGGTTCTGTTTGCCTAGCTTTACTGCTCTTATTGCACCTAAATCTTATATACAGGGGGTGGGTGTGGCGAATTTTTGCAGTAAACAATGTTTGAACAATGCGATGAATGTTTTGAGTTTTCTTTCATAACATATAAGAATGGTAAATTATTCCATTAAAAAAATCGCCTCACCTTTCGATGGCTTAAAGACGCTTCCGGCAACTACATCATCCACGGTTCACCATGTTTCGATTCAGAGGTGTCATCACCTCCCTGATCTTAGCTTTGAGCAACCTATGTAATTGGGGTGTTTTATTGGTATCCCGCTCAAAGGCGCCGCATACCAAACAATTCGAAGGATTGGCCTCTAGACTGCTTAGGGGCTAAACTTCCTTCTCTCAATACTTCGGAACACTTTCAGCATGCAAGTCCTCTGTTTTCTTGACACTTATCATCCACGAGACAATAACTTCCTGCAGAAGCTTCAAGTATAGTATCGACTGGAATCTTTCCAATTTCCGCTTGCTTCGGCACGCAATAAAACGATGACGGCTGACCGATTACTCTTTTGTTTCGACATCTTTACGTTTACAAAACACTGTTTGTTTACATCTGATACGTAACAGTATAAGCTATCCAGTGCTGCCAGATATAACCGTATCTTGTTCCGCAAGCATAAGAAATTGTTATTTGAAATTTTCTGTAAAAACTAGCTTACCTTGAACATTGCAGTTTTCTGGTTCCCATAAATGAATCACTTTCTAATTCCACATGTTTATAGTTAGTTAACAATGATGCATTTAAACTTTAACACATTCAGATATTTCGTACTACCGGAGAGAACATTCACGGAATACATCCCCGACGCTAGCGATATTTAATAACGATTATCTCTAGAAATATACATTTGCTTCGAATAACCCAAGTTCCGTCGCTCTAAAGAAAGCAAATAACGCATGCACTATGAACAATTACGAATAATAAGAGCTACAGCTCCTAGAATAAAATCTTGTTCCAAACAAAGGTTCTCCTCGGCACAACATACTGTCGATATTTTTGTTGTCAGTACAAGAGGGAACGTTTTTTGTTGCAAAACGCACCGTATCCTTTATTTATCAGAGTTCATTACATGTGAAATCAAATATTTCGATCCCTTTTGTTCTCACACAGCGAACAACAGGTTTCAAACCTTCGACAAACGTCTATATATAGGCGCATCTTACATACCTGCAGAAATGACGTCTTTAGTAATAATTTGCTCTGGAACTCGCGGAGTTGATGGCGCCGTGTCCGCAGCGGCATGTTATGCAACTTTAATGCATATCGGGTTTCTCTTTACCAAATGTTAGCTTAGGGTCTAAGCTTTCAGATGTAAGTTGTTGGAAAATATTCTGTCAGGGTAAACTTAAATAAAATGAGTTTGAAAGTTTTTTATTTTTTTGCCCATTTATGGAGACGCTATGTACATTGAAACATATGGTATGGGAGCATGCATAAATGACGTAGCTTTTTTCAGGTTTTGAAATATTTTTATCGATTGGAAAAAAATTCAAGATGTTCATGAAAACGGATTTTTTCATTGTGGTTTTGGATGAAGCTGCCATTATAAACAACGACTGCCTTGAGAATATTCTGCTGATATATTTCATGCGTTTCAAGAACTTAAAGATTCATCCATGTTTAAGGAAAATCATGATGAATAGTTCAATGGACTGTTCGGAACACGGTCCCAGTCCTTCATTAGATTTTATTATATGATACTTCGGACTTATTGGATATTCTGACAAGTTTTCGCTAAAATTATCGATGGATTTACGATATCCATTTATAAGCTCAGTTAGAAAGTACAACAATGAAAAAGAAATTGGGTTTGGTCGAATCATTTTGATTTTAACTATGACTCTACTAATTTTATTTATATGCAAAAAAAAAATCCCACGTTACTGGTACTGTCGTAACTGGATTCTGTAATAACGATGAATGCTAATTGCTGTTCCGGCTGAAGACGGTGTTGTCAGGGAATATCTCATGAACATGAGCTACGGTCTAAGTGCCCCAAAACAGATCGTTTGCCTGAAACCCAAGTTTTCTGAAACATTAGGATTTTTTTTTTGCATGTTAAATATATTCTGATTTCTGATTATTGTACGAAACTTGCGTTACGCATTTCGCACATTTGTTGTACGAAATCAGAGCAACAATTGTGCGAAATGAGAAGACATATTGATTGACTAAGACTTGAACTTTTCGGTATTCGGTGGTGTTTCCGCTCAAATTAGTAAAACTTACCATCGATTGGTCATTTGTTGACTTTTGGCAGACCAAGTGATGTAGAATGGTTTTGTAACTTTGTACACTCGTTTTTTACGCTGGGGATGCGTTCCAAATTTGTATGGGCCCGCGTAAAAAACGACTTTTATGAGTTGCAAATATAACAAAGAAAACCGTCCTAAAACGTTGAAACCTCGTTTGAATATGATAGTGGCCAATCTAGAGATCAAAATTCAATATTTTAAATTTTGAGTATTTACACCAAAAATTGTGATTTTTTTTGAAAACTGGTATATGATAACTCGTGGCCTAAAAAGGAAAACGTGATTGAAATGAGGTCGATATCTTGTACCAGGTTATAGCGGAGGCAAACAATCATTGAAAGTTTTGGCAAGCGAGTGTCCTCTTTTTCTCTCTATCTCTCTCACATACACGCCCACATACACATAAATTGTTAAATTTTTAGTGACATACCGTTACTATATTATTTGTTTAAATGTACCTAGCGCCTCCATAAATGACAAGAAATGATCAAAAATTTTTAAAAAAATCAAACTCAATTTACTCAAGTTTTCCTAAATAGAATATTTCCAAACAACTTTCATTTGAAATTTTAGACCCTGAACTAACTTTTGGTGAAAAAAGTTGCATCATATGCCGATCCGGCGTGCATCAGGATTCCACTTATGCTTCGATCGACGGTGTAATGGAGTAGGGGATAACCGCACAAGACGCACCAGTTGGGTGAGATGGCCCATACTATTAATTCCCAAAAATACTTACATATGTGGCTTTTTATGACGGAATTCTTCGCTTTTCGCATAAAAACCCAGCTTCTCTACAGTTCTCATATAAAAAAGTGTACCATAATGACTAAAATACTCAAAAAACTGTGCAATTGGCTGTGGCTCTGTCCAACATGTAATACTGACCTTCGTTGTGGTGCGTTTTGGCGGCAATGGTTATTTTTAACTAAAAAAGACATTGAAATCGAGTATTTTATAATAAAGTTTGTCATAAACATAGATCCTACAATCATCCTACCCGTTCAATGTCGCTTTGAAACGATTTGAAGCGCTGTAAATCGCGAAAATGCTTAACTGGTGCGTTTTGTACAATCCTCGCCTACGTTTATTTGCAATTCATACCATAAATGAAGACGAAATGAGTATAGTTTACAGTGGGGGGCACCATTCCGCTAATTCGCTAATTAGCGACGCTAAAATTCAGTTAGCTATTTAGCGATTTCGCTAATTTTTGAACTGGTCAGCGAAACTGTTAGCGTCGCTAAAATTTTGGCCTTTGAAACGCTAATCGCTAATTCGCTAAATTTTGTAGAGAAGCGACAATAGAAATATTTAGGAAAACTGTGAATTGCTGATGACGTACGTAAATTGCTTCGAAAGATGAACATACTTTACTGCGAAAGTTACTTTTGTCAGTTGTTTACCCTAGTATGGAGTTTCAGTTATCGTACAAGCCACAGGTGCATTTTGAAGAACAAGCACAAGGTCTAGATTAAATTTTCGGCACACCAAGAACTTTGGTAAATTGCAATGCGCTTTAAATTCTGACAACTTTGGTTCTACTTTTTCGATTCAGATAATAATTGAATTTTTATGAAAACTTTTTTTAAGAGTATCTATTTTCATTGCAAGCTAAATAACTTTTGTTATTCTTATTTATACAAAATCAAATAAGAATACCGTTTTGTAAACCTCTTACTGTAAATAGCTTTAAAAAGTAATTGTTTTCGTTTGTTTCAAAACAGATCAAAGTAGTCCAAATCTTACAAAACACGAGCAATAAATATAGCGATATGACTATTTACATATTAAAAAGTTAGCGATTGGCGAAAGTTCCGCTAATGTGGGTTTAGCGTTTAGCGTTTAGCGATTATCGAGCTAAATTTTCCGGTTAGCGACTTAGCGATTAGCGTCGCTAAATTTTCGGTTAGCGGTGCCCACCAATGATAGTTTCACAAGCTCTCTTTATCTCTTTTTTACTACTGTCAAAGAGAATTGAATGATGCACAAAAAGCAAATGGGTTGACGAAAAAGGAAGCTCTGTTCAACCTTTTTAATATGGAAAGCAAGCACAAGTATTAATAGACAGACCTACTAAAGGAAAATAGCAGTTTAAAATATAACGATCGACATTGACTGTCGCAAATTGGTAAAATGTCATATTGAATTCTTTTAAAAATTGACTAAGTTCTCACGAAAATTAAATCAAAAAGTAATAAAAATTTGTGCCGTGTCAAATAAATGTTGTGTGAACAAACGAAAAAATAAAAAAAGTAATGAAAATAAGTATAATGACATTTCGTGATTTTCACCAAAGTTTTAATGCTGAGTAAGGTCGACTGCTGAAAATAAATTTTTGTTGAAAATCACGAAATGTTATTTTCATCATGTTTTTGCTTTTTGATTTAATTTTTGTGAAAGATAGAGACAGGCCCGACTGTCGATGGATGATGAAAAATTATGGATCATACATTCAAATAAACTTTCACTTTTATACAGATAGATTTCAATTGGTTTTATCTTTTTTTTTGTTCATCTATAATTGGTTTTATCTTGTTCGATCAATGATTTTGATCAAATTTAAATTTGATAATAAATTAACCTCAGTAACTTTTTCTTACGTATTTTGGAATTTCCGCTATCAAATGATTATCATATCATGTCGTTTAAAACAAACCGATCGGTCGAAAAATCGGATCGGATAAAACGTTGCTTCTCTAGAAATATTTACATGAACGCCTAAAAATCACTGGAAATCACTCACTTGAAATATTCTTAAAATATCCAATAGCCAAACAGCAATTATTAACAGCAACGGTGATTACCGTAGAATACTGTAAAAAGTCGATTTATTATAAATAGAAACCTTTTTATTTGTGTTGTACTAAACAAAAGTTATGAAATCGGTCGAAAATTCGTTAAAAAAAGGCTGATTCATAATTTTAGATCCTGCGATTTCTGATACCAAACCATTGTGGTATTCAAATCTGAAATATGGGGATTTGAAACATTAGAGCTGCATTGAATTAACATACATATTTGCTGTTCTTCTGCATCATTGTTATCTATTACTGTTTCCACCAGTTCGATTATTTCAAAAAAAAATTAAGTTGCTTCTAACCAGCATTTCAAAAATTGGTTTGTAATCAAAAAAATAAGACTCATATACTCCAGTAATAACATTCACAATATTTGTGAAAAATCACGTCAAGCTTAGATTCAATGATCGTATTTGGTTCACCCTGTGGAAAACTATTTTTTAAATTCATTTCATTTATTTATGAAATCAGACTTCTTACGTTGGTTTACGAGTTGTGGTTTACTGGCATAACAAGGATATAGTAATCGTAAGAATAGCAAAGATTTCTGCACCGCTGGTGGATTAATTATGGTTTTATTTGGTACAAATGATGTGTCAAATTTATATGCACCACCTCTATCAATCGCTTAGACATCATTTTTTATCCTCTGCGTGCCAATCTGCCTACGGAATTGCCGATGTTTGAGCGTTACCCGGGCAGGAAAGCATAACAAAATCATAACTCATCAATAACATATTCAGCTATTAGAACTTGTGTTATTCGAAAGAAATTCACGTTTCAAACATGGATATGCAAATATTATGAAATTTTAGTATCATATCTCGCTATGCCTTTAATGAAATATTTGAGTGGCTTTATTTATCTCAATAAAGATATTTATCTCAATAAAAGTAAGTTTTTAAGTTTCGTTATTGATTATTTATATTGATTATTTATAATTATTTACTATACATTTAATGTTCAATAACATAAAATCATCTGAATCGGTCATTTTTGTGATTTTTGATGCAAATTATTGGTTTGTTATTGAAATATCAAGCTTTGCTATTCATATAGTCTTGGAGGAACAATATTTTGGTAATACTATATTAAGATCAAAATGAGGTGTATTTCCAATATGTGGTTGCGATATTATAATGATATTTTCTCCTGCTTTGGTAATAGCTTTCTGCAAACTGGAAGTCATCATCTCAGGTTTTAAACTAGCGACTTTCAGTTTCTGGGTATAGTGCCGGTTCTAGAAGTGCCAATTTTGAAAAGTTTTCGAACATTGAGTGATACAGAGCTTCGTAGAATCCGGAAGCCAAGAATTAAATTTCAAAATGGTGTCGATTTGCTGTTTCTTAGTGGCCTATCAGTTCCGGAAGTATCAAAGTTGAGGAGTATTTAAGCATCTTCCTAAATTTTTTCCAACTTTCCAGACATCATCACACATCGATTCAATTTTTGCTACTTCTGATTTTGAAAAAGGTTTTTAACAGCTTCTTTGATTTCACCATGCTTGTCTGCATCCCTAATTAAAATTTAGCATTAAAAATTTTGTTTCTGTGGTTCCTCAGGACATAAGCCTTCGGTCTCCGGAGTCCGGAGTCCGGACAATCGAATTAATTTAAATCTTCTTCGGGGTTTACCTGCTTCTTTTTCCAATATTATTTCTATGGCCACATGTCTTGTATAAACACGTACCGTCGTGCAGGGATTATTTTGACATGCGGGGCTACTTTGGACATTTCTTCTATTCCAAATCAATAATTTCCGGAAATATACTATATAAGTTTCAAGCGTGCATTCAAGGGCCATCTTTTTGAAAGAAAATTCATGGGAAAAAAATGTCTCAACAAAGTTTAAACCGGAGACATGTTCATCGCGGACGCTGCAAGACAGCTTAAATGCAGTCGGCAGACTATCTACAACAAGCTCTCCAATTCACACTAAAGAAAACGAAAAATTTGCGTAAAATAGGTCCTGATTTTATAACTCATAAAAATAAATATAATTAAGTTAAAAAAAGTTGAAGAGGTTGTTTATAAGACACGACCGCAGAGGTAACGTAGAATACGACAGCCTGTCTAATGTCAATGTCTTTCTTGGAATAGGTTTGGGAATACACTCAATTGGGGTTAATTAATTTAATAGTCTCTTTGCTCCAGATGACGTTTACCTTTGTAGCCGGCACCGCGGTTTCACTTGCTGCCGTATCCAAAACAGTAATGAAATTGAATTGTTTTGTGGTTGTCTTTTGATCCAAGTTGCACTAAGATATCTTATTTTAGGCAGTGGCTACGAAGAGGCTATAGACAAGGGCAAATATTGCATTCTCCATCTATGATATAACAGCTCAAATAACCATTTTCTGCATTTTACGATTGCGTAGATAATTTTACAACTGATTGCTGCAATTAGTAAGACTTGCGCGAAAAATTGTGTGATTCAGGCTCACTAGCTTAGAAATTCTTCAGATGAAATTTGAGGTTAATTGTGTTTGTCAATGCCATTTATTGACAAGTGAATATTTTTTCAACATTCTTCATGAGGTGATTTATTAGCAATTATGTATATATGAAAATTTAAATCGCTATACTGCTAGCCACATACGCTATATAGCAAGCCACACATGATATAAACTATATAGCATATATAGCAAGCCACGCACGCTAGCCGCACGTTATATAGCAAGCCACATACGCTATAAAGCAAGCCACGTACGCTATATAGCAAGCCACACAAGCTATAGACATGCACAGACACGCTAGACATGCACACGCTATATAGCGAACCACGCACACTATATAGCAAGCGACTCGCGGTGGCGGCGGTGGTGGTTTTGGTGGTGGTGGTGGTGGTGGTGGTGGTGGTGGTGCCACACGTGCTATAAACATGCACACACGCGCTACAGACATGCATACACGCCATAAACATACACACACGCTATATAGCAAGCCACGCACCTTATATATTAGGGATACACGCTTTAAATATTCACACACGTTATGTGCACACACCCTACATACGCTGGATGATGGTGGCTTCTCGAATCACCTGGCGGTGCGAGTCTTTTAGTTTCGGGTTGTATTCACCCAACGATATCTGAATCGAATTACCGCTGGTGGGGTACAACTCAGATCGAAGGGAAGCCGAACTAAAAGAGGTAGGAACTGCAGCTAACCACTACCACCGCCGCTGTTACCCGCTGCTGATCCACTTTGCCTACTGCCATCGGTGTTGACGTTCGCTGCTGTTGCCTGCTGCTAGTAAACTGATTTGCTTGAGGAGAAACAGTCTTTAATATAGCCTGAAGAGTGCATTCCCGGCTAACTAGGTACTCCATTCTGTCGTCTTTTTTAGGGAAAGGCAGCAAGCGACCAATCAAAAGTCGACATTCGCGTTTCGACAATGTTCAACAATTTCCAATATTACAATAGTTTGAACAATCAGATTACAATTTTCTGCATTTGGA
Source organism: Wyeomyia smithii (assembly GCF_029784165.1). Classification (NCBI taxonomy): domain Eukaryota; kingdom Metazoa; phylum Arthropoda; class Insecta; order Diptera; family Culicidae; genus Wyeomyia; species Wyeomyia smithii. The sequence continues at coordinate 185,497,979 of NC_073695.1, read as the reverse complement.
CGGATGCTATGATTTTCCAATAGATTGCTGCAAAAATGACAAAAATCGGTTGGAACTGACTGGGTTTAAAACGTTTGAAATTGGACAATTTTTGTGACGCTCTCGATGTTTTCGGTTTTGAAATTGGAGCCCTGTATTGGAATTGGGTCCCTGTAATTGTTGCCGTAAGACGTATTCTACGTCAAAAATGTATTTTTGTATAGAGTCCTAGCGATTTCTTAAATTATCCAAAGTAGCCCCCCTTCGGAAGCTACAAACAACTGGGAAAAAATGAACCCAAATTCCCACTAATTAGAATCCGCTGGGCTGGCAACCTGAAATATAGCATTTCTTATGTAAAATTGGTCAATAAATCGATTGGTGATAGTTTCATCCTGTGCAGGGCACGAGAAAAGGTCTATATTTCCAAAAATACGCAAAAATAGGGTGAAAAGGGGCAAAATAGACCATTTTCCGTGCCCTGCACTAAATAAAACCATCACCAATCGAGTTGTTGACCAATTTTACATAAGAAATGCTATATTCAGGTTGCCAGCCCAGCGGCTTCGAATTAGTGGGGATTTGGGTTCATTTTTTCCCAGTGTGCGATATATGGAAAAAACATCATCATCGAATTTGAAGAACCGACCATGTACATTTTGTTTGTTTGCCTAAAAAATAACCTGTGCAAAATTTCAACCTTATTAGACATGATTTAGGGGTGCCTCCTAGCGCTCAAAATTTCTGTTTTTTGATCAAGGACGGAAAAAATCACTCACTCGAAGAATCACTTCCGATTTATTATCGCATGGAATCGTTTTGTTACAGAAATGAAAAAGAATCGTTAGTGATAATTTCAGGAGAATCACTACTGAAAATTTTCGTTTCCTGAAGACGAAAATTCTCTCACCGATTTTTTTTTCAGTTCAATAGTTTTAAGCTGCAATTTTTGCAATACATTCAACATTGAATCAACGACATAAAATGATGCCATACTCTAAAGATTTGTCTCACAATGATGTAAAATTGGACTCTTAAAGTATAAAGTATAGAAAGTATCAAACTATTCACTCGATAATTCTCTAATGTATTTCTTGGTTGAAACCTCCAAACTACAAGGCAATTAAAATCTCAGCAATTAAAATACAGCGATCTTGTGCAGGAACCTGCCGAAGAAAATCACTTCCGAAGCCCTATATTACATGAAAGCTTGCATGTAATATACTTGAATACATGCTTTCTGGAAATCTGTTTGATGCGCCCCGGCCACAATACCAGTATCTAAACTCCTATTTCTAGAAGACAACACCCCGTAGAACATCCAGCTTTCATTTTCGCTTACATATTTCAAAAGAAGAAAATTAGCTTCTCGGTTTGGGCGTGTTGTACCTGTCTATGCGATAGAGAATCAGTTTGGACTACTGATTAATCATCACTTGAACGATTTTTCCCATCCTTGGTTTTGATCCTCGAAAATTAACATTCCTAACAGAAAATTATGTTTAAGATGCCTAATAAACATTACCATGATTTTCATGTGGTTTGGTGAATCAGTTTAATGCTTATTACGCATCTTGAACTAGATTTTTTATTATGGATGTTTATTTTCGAGGGTCAAACCATCAAAACTTTGAACACTTTGCACAGGCAACACAGGCACCCCCGATTGAGCTGGAATTTTACACAGATTTTTTTTAGGTTAATAAACAAACATGGTCGGTGACATGACCATTTTCGTTGCCATCCTAATGACCAGCCCCTTTGTAAAATGAACTCGTATGCCAAGTTTGGTGGAAATCGGTTCGGGCATTCAAGAGTCACGCCGGAACATACGTACAAACATGCATACAAAACTTGTCTTCTATATAAATAGACTTTGTTCAATTATTCATTTATTTGTTTAAAGGGATATAAACCCTTTTTGGCTCGAGAAAAAAGAGCGAAGTTTGTTTTTTTAGGTGTGTAGCACCTTTTTTATTGCAAAAAAGTAGTAGTTTTTTTAAAGTTCTGTTAATCACAACAAAAAACACGTTTGTTCAAAGGAATACTTGTGGAATAACGGCCAGAGTTGCCGTTTTCACAGATTTTTCTGTAAAATCACAGATCTTTTTTTCCGGTAACCAAATATTTTTGAAAAATCATAGATTTTCACAGATTTTTCCCACAAAAGCCGGAAATAACGAATAACCCAATTTTTTACAGGTTCGACTTATTTATCCGAAGGTACGGTTTTTTCGGAGGCTCGTTAATCTATCAGGAAATGGTTTGACTATCCGGAGTCATTTTTTTCTTAAATCTAGGATTTGTTTCCAATTCCAACGTTTGTTTTTTTATCGATTCCATCTAGGAATGCCAGTTTTTGCCGCTTAGTTAGCTCAATGAGGTATGCAGAGAGGTGACCTGATTGAATCACCTCATTATGATTGAATTTTCAATATTTTGACGTTTACCGTATCCAATGTATGGTCGAGTTTCTTCTCACTAAATCATGACCACTTTCTCTGATCCACTGGTTGGTTTCAGTAAGGTCGCAAACAGAGCAGACAGTACAATCACATACTTAGACATACGTAACACTGGCGATTTTGAAGTAGAATACTTCTCTCAGGAAGTTCGGCTACATAGGGATGTGAAATGAAAATCTAAATCCGAAAAAAGTGAAAAATATGTCCAATTTCAAATGCTAATAAATCGGTTAGTATTCGATGGATTTCCTTCGTTCTCGAGCAATAGATTGGAAAATCTTCTAAGATTCTTCCCAAAATAAGATAATTGTAATTTTATTATTCACACTATTGTACTATTGAAAATAGTCAAGCCTTGTCAAAACGAAAAATTCGACCTCTGATTGGTCGTTATATGCTTGCTTCCCAAGCACGGTCGACAGGATCATATACCTTGCAATTGAAAACATGCTATTTGGCCTATATAAGAGCCTGTTTCAGCCGGAGCCGCTCATAATAGTTCTAGACAGCGACAAGTCGTCCTTCCTTAGCAGCAGCACTAGCCCTCTGGTTGGTCACCACGTCTCAGGAGCAGCGCGGTTTTTCTCAGCGTGTGTACAGCGACAACAGCAGTTGTCCTTCCTTAGCAGCTGCACTAGCCCTGTGGTTGGTCATCACGTCTCAGGAGCAGCGCGGTTTTTCAGCGTGTGTCGCCAGACAGCCATTATTCCCCCCGTGTTGGGGCAGCATGAAGATTGCCATCAGGAAATCCAATTTTGGACATCAAAATGCCTTTTTGAAGGCAAATAAAAAAGTCATTGAAAGTTAATAATTTTTGTCAACGCAAGCAAGCATTCTGTGTTTCATCCTAACAATTTAAATTTGTCGCACCCGTCTAATTTACTGAATGTGAAATAGCTTCCACAGTGCATGTTGTCCGTGTATTTTAATTCCCCCAATGTTAGGGCAGCTCAAAGGTTGTAATTAGCAACCGATTTTGAACCGCAACATGCTTTTTCAAGGCAAATAAAAATAATAATTTTCTGGCATCAACACAAGCAGACATTCTGTGCGGGATGCAATCAAATTCTGTTGTAGTTGTCTAATTTTTACTTTCACTTTATTTAGTAAACCCCCCACTATAGGGGCAGCGCAAAGGCTGCGATCAGCATAACCGACATTGAATAATAAACTGCCCTGTTAGTACGCATTCACAAAAGCAGTTAGTTCGACTATGCAGAGCTAATATGAAGTCGATTCAATCAATCAGCATAAACAGAATTTCGTCGTCTCCCAGCTGCCAAGTTGCAACATGATGCAACACGCAACAGCGAGCAAACGAAATTGCTTGATGTTACAAACCGCAATAAGATACGGGTTAAAACCGTTGCGTGTGTGAGAGCACCATCGGTGTTTATTCGCTGGATACACTATCTACTGTCTACTGAACGCAATAATCTGCTTACATGCGACATGGGGACGGGAACATTTTCTTCAACCAAGCTGCACAACACGTCACAAAACATGTTATTTTGTTGCTTCAATGAGAGTGCTATCGGTCCGGCTCGACAGAATGTTCACAAGAAATCATTTTTGTGCATCCGTGCTACGAAACTGAGGAAAAACTTTAGAAACTGAAAAAAGAGGTGGAGCTTATCAAATGATCGCTCTGAACCAGAATGAAGTCACACATATTTTTCAAGTTATATCATTCCACCACGTACGTAAAATAATTCATTCCTATTTTCATCCCTATATAAGAGCCTGTTTTAGTCGAAGCCGCTCATAGTAGTTCTGAACAGCGACGACAGCAGTCCTCCCTTAGCAGCAGCGGGAGCGAGCAGTGGATACCATCGATAGCGGATAGCGGCCACAACTGTGGCATGGCTGCGAATAAGCGTAGCAGTTTCAGCGGATCTCACCATCGATAGCAGCAGGGCCAGCAGAGAGCAGATAGTAGACGCGAAAAGCGGCGCGAACCGATTCGCTCGGCCGTAGGTTGATGTACAGCTCTACTGATGGCTGTACATTAACCTACAGCTGAGCGAATCGGTTCGCGTCGCTTTTCGCGTCTATTATGGCAGAGGCCTATTGGGAAAGTTGTATCAGTTTGTTCAGAAGAATATTATTGTCGGTAATATTACAGAGATGCGATTGCGTAAATCCGATTTTGAATTGAACAATTGTTCTTTTGAGAACAAATAACACACTTATTTGAAGAGTTAATAGCTTTTGGTACCAATAGCAGTATAGTGACAGCCTCAGCGGTAGGTGCAGATGCAGCCGGTACTTCCCTGAGGCCGATGTAAAGGTAAATGGGAGCAGCACGGCGAAACAGTTCGGGTTATGCTTAGACGCGCGTCATTTTTCGTTATTGATATTCCCCACATGAAACGACGCGCTTTCGTATGATAGCGGTGGTATTAGCGGTAGATGCATTTGCCAACACTTCCTCCAGTAAAGCCGTGTCTAGTTTTCAATGTGAAAACACCTTTCTCATTGTGTTGGCCGTGCGCCTTAGTCCTCACTATCAAGGTAACACAGAGATGTAAGATAAACACTACATCCTATGATAAATTGAACAATTGTCCTTATAAGGACAACAAATGAATTAATGAAGATTTAATTTTGAATTAGAATACTTTTCTCAGGAAGTTCGGCTACATAGGGATGTAAAATGAAAATCTAAAACTGAAAAAAGTGAGCAAAATTTCAAATGCTAATAAATCGGTTAGTTTTCGATGGATTTCCTTCGTTTTTGCAGCAATCGATTAGAAAATCTTCTAAGATTCCTACCAAATGCATGAAATTGCAATTTTATCATTCGAACTATTGTACTATTGAAAATTCTTAAGCCTTGTCAAAACACAAAATTCGACCTCTGATTAGTCGTTATACCGCGCTTTCCCAAGCACGGTCGGCAGAGTTATGGACCTAGTAAATTGGGAATGCATCATTTGGCCTGTATAAGAGCTTCATCAGATAATAAACAAACATTTCATCGGATATTATACTGAACAACTGAAATTTGAAGAACACAAATGATTATTTGAAGAGTTAATATTTTCTCGTTTTGCGCTTAATCCAAAGTTAATTATCTTCATCTATATGCATACTATGACTATTATTACGTGTTTGCGTCGCTTAGTGTTTGGCTACGGTCATGCAGAACGCAAATAACGGCGCGATGCGATTCGGCAAGACGAAATCTGTTGAAATGTATAGCTCTACTTCGCCTTAAAAAGAGCTGTACATTTCACCACGGTAAGGCGAATCGCATCGCGCCGGCATTCGCGTTCTGCATAACCGTAGCCTTTGTTCCGTTCCCGTTTAATGATGTCGTATTAAATGTGCATATTACAATTCGGCAGCACTTCAACTTCTCATTTGCACAAAATTTAAAAATATCCAATGAACTTCATTCAAAATATCAGACAAAAAGAAATTACAATACTGCCAATGAACGGTCAACGTTTATTTACTAGAAAAAATGACTGACACGCAAGCAGCCAGGTTATCTTTCTTGTAAAAGTATTCTACTTCAACCTTGCGGTCGTGGCTTTGCATACAACCTTCTTGTGATTTTTGAAGTAGAATACTTCTCTAAGGAAGCTCGGCTACATAGGGATGTGAAATGAAAATCTAAAACCGGAAAAAGTGAAAAATATGTCCAATTTCAAATGCTAATAAATCAGTTAGTATTCGATGGATTTCCTTCGTTCTTGTAATAAATCAACAGCAATAAATTGGGAAATCTTCTAAGATTCTCACCAAAAGAAGATATTTGTAATTATATTATTCACACTATTGTACTATTGAACTATTGTCAAGCCTTGTCAAAACGAAAAATTCGATTTCTGATTGGTCGTTATATGATTGCTTCCCAAGCACGGTCGACAGAATCATAAACCTTGCAATTTAAAACATGCTATTTGGCCTATATAATAGCCTGTTTCAGCCGGAGCTGCTCATAATAGTTCTAGACAGCGACAACAGCAGTTGTCCTTTCTTAACAGCAGCGCTAGCCCTGTGGTTGGTCACCACGTCTCAGGAGCAGCGCGGTTTTTCTCAGCGTGTGTCGCCAGACTGCCATTATTCCCCCCGTGTTGGGGCAGCATGAAGATTGCCTTCATGAAATCCAATTTTGAACATCAAAATGCCTTTCTCAAGGCCAATAAACAAATCATTGAAAGTCAATAATTCTTTGACAACGCAAGCAAGCATTCTGTGTTGGATCCTAGCAATTTAAATCTGTCGCGCCCGTCCAATTCACTGAATGTGAAATAGCTTCCACAGTGCATGTTGTCCGTGTATCTTAATTCCCCCACTGTTAGGGCAGCTCAAAGGTTGCGATTAGCAACAGATTTTGAACTGCAAAATGCTTTTTTCAAGGCAAATAAACAAATAATTGATGCAATCTTTTTTTTTACTTTATTAAGGTGGCTTTCAGCCACAGGCTGGTTCGCCACCATAGGGATGCTATCAAATTCTGTTGTAGTTGTCTAATTTTTACCTTATTTAGTAAACCCCCCACGATAGAGGCAGCGCAAAGGCTGCGATCAGTATAACCGACTTTGAATAATAAACTGCCCTGTTAGAACCCATTCACAAAAGCAGTTAGTTCGACTATGCAGAGCTAATATGAAGTCGATTCAATCAATCAGCATGAACAGAATTTCGTCGTCTCCCAGCTGCCAAGTTGCAACATGATGCAACACGCAACAGCGAGCAAACGAAATCGCTTGATGTTACAAACCGCAATAAGATACGGGTTGAAACCGTTGCGTGTGTGAGAGCACCATCGGTGTTTATTAACTGGATACAAAAATCATATGCGAATCGTCGAATAATTTGTCTGAAGAACATTAGGGAATGGAACAACTGAACTGAAAGGCGTGGCCTATTTCGTAGCGCCCTTCGGCTATAAAAAAGTGTTTTTGGGAAAACTAGTTACACTCATTAGTCGGAAGGTGAGCTGGATGGACCGTCCGGGTTGCGCCTGTGGCTGCCTTCAAATTAAACAAATCACTTGCCCTGTGGTTGGTCACCACGTCTCAGGTCTCTGCGTGAGAACGAACGCCAACGCGAGCGATCGGGCGAGATTTTTGCCGTACTTCAGCCGGCTCTTCCTCTAATGGAAAAGTTGGATCATTTGTTCAGGAGAATATTACTGTCGGTAATATTACAGAGATGCGATTGCATTATATCCGATATGAAATTGAACAATTTTTCTTTTGAGGACAAATAAAACACTTAATTTGAAGAGTAAATAGTTTTGTGTACCAGTAGCAGTATGGTACAGCCTCAGCGGTAGGTGCAGCCGGTACTTCCATGAGGCGGATGTTATAAGGAAGTAAATGGAAGCGGCACAGCGAAACAGTTCTGGTGTGCTTAGACGCGCGTCATTTTTCGTTGTTTATATAATTCCCCACATGAAACGACGCGCTTTCGTACGATAGCGGCGGTATTAGCGGTAGATGCATTTGCCAACACTTACTCCAGTAAAGTCTAATTTTCAATGTGAAAACACCTTTCTATTGTGTTGGCCGTGGGCATTAGGCCTCTGCCAGGCTAAACGCGAAAAGCGGCGTGAACCGATTCGCCCGGCCGTAGGTTAATGTACAGCCGTAAGTAGAGCTGTGTAAAAGTATTCTACTTCAACCTTGCGGTCGTGGCTTTGCACACAACCCTCCTGTGATTTTTTTGGTACTCTTTGCCCCACATCACCCGGTACCAACACCAGTATGAACTGCTCGACGAAAATGAACGGAATGAATTTTCTTCATCGCGGCTCTACTCGAGCCCTCAACAAAATCCCTAACGAAACTGCCAAAAAGTTGTTTACAAACTCAATGCGGCATTTTTTGAGTGGGAACGAGACAAATGCAGGGCTGCGCAGGTACACAACCTCCATAAACTACTCAAACAGAGGTTTTTTTTCACAGAGATTGGTACTTTCGAGTAGTTCATTTTGTACCAACTTTTTTGGAAGATTTCTTCCTGAGTATTACGTATGTCTTATGTATGTGGTACAATTGTCTTTAAACTTCCTTCGCAGATTATTCGTTTCAATCTTTCTTATAATCGGGGATGTTACGCATGTGAATTTTTAGACATCTGCAAATTTGATGCTTTTTAGTGAAAGAATGTGAGTTATGATTAGGGCAAGCCTTTTCATTAATGACGTATGTGTTCTTAATAATCTCAAAAGTGTCTCGTATTACATTACTCAAACTGAAAATAAATGAAAGATTATAGCTTTTCAACAGTTCCTGTGAATTTTGGTGCCCCTATAACAAATTACTTAATTTAGTCTTCTCGTAAACAACGTTGAAGCGACGAACCCGGCGAGCAATTACTATGCGACACTCTGATACACTAGGGGCACCCAAATTCACAGGAAAGGTTAAAAAGCTTCAATCTTTCTAGGGAAACTATTTTGAGCTTTGAGGCCGCATATTTTTTCTCCTTTGTTGACCAGTGTTAGGATTACGGGTAATAATGAAATATAGTTTTTAGAAGATGCAAAAAATCAAAATAAAGAGAGAATGAAATGTAAATTTTTGGATTATCTAGCAAAAGGCAACTAAATTAAAGTAGCGATAAGGTTCTACTAAAAACTTAAAATAAAATAGAGGAGTTTATACAGCACGTGGTTCCTTTAAACGGGCAATCAGTTGCTAAAAGTTGACTCTCCCAACGCTCTTGTACGAGAAACATCAATAATCGTACAAGGCACATGACAAGAGACACTGCCGACAACAACTAGATTGTGATCGGTCAGGCCACACTTTAGTACAACAAGCTAAGTCACGAGTATCGTAGTTTGACCTTTTACCAGTTGCAACTGACTCGCAATGTCTTGCATGTGTGCAAGTGTACACACGTTCGTCTTCTAAGCTTTCGATGCGCTTCTGTCGCTAATGGAATTTCAATTGCCAAAGAATTATTCTCGATTTAGTAATTATGAGGATAAACTACAACTAGCAGATTTTGCTATTCAGATCTCGAATTAGGTAAGACACCAAGTCAAAGCATTGCTGCGGGCAACATTTTTATGGAAATTTTCTCATCGTAAATATCATCTTCTACCGGTAGTTCCGCTCACACACAGCGCCGAAACAGAGGCTCAGTTCTGCAAGAGCTCGCGGCAAGCCTCCAACCGATTGTCTATTATACAACAGCAGCAGTAAATTCAGCAGCAGGGGCAACAGAATCGTAGCAAGTTGTAAAATTGCAAGAACCGTGAGATGCACCTACAAAAATCTCTTGGAAGAAAAAAAACGCTGGTTTCAGCTCAATAAAGTTAATAACAGTAATTCCGCTCGACGTGAACGAAAGGAGTAAGCTTTGGCTGGCACGATGTGCTGCCCCAAATGTCGTCTGCCATGCATTTTCCAAGGAACGCTCCCTCAAGGGATTCTCTTCACGACTCGTGTGCAGCTCCTAACAGGCGCGTCACGTCGAACGGAATAGATTCAATGACGGCGTCGAGTATCGCTGGTTTATATTATTGTATTTTAATGCCGTTCTGTTATTTAGATTTATTAAAGTCGCATTTCGTCACAGCAACTCGGAGCGGCAGATGGTTCGCAAAGCCCTCTGGAAAAAAAGCAGTGATATAAAACTATGGAGGTGGTCTTTCGGGACTAGCAAATAGCGCAGTCAGTACAGTGGAATTGTTTGCTCTGAAGTTAATTGAAAAATCACGAATGATGCGGTGGGAAATTTACAGTAAGTGTTACCAGAGTAACATTCAGAGTGTATTCAATTACTTACCCCTGAGAATGGAAAGTCGCGTTCGTTCAGGCTTTATATTCTAGAACAAAATCGGCCGAGTAGTTAGGATAGGCTTTAAGATCATAGATAGGATTGTTTCAAGCATGACTTTAACAAATTGTTACTGCCAGCGATTTGTTGATATCGCAATAATCCGCTCAAGTATCCTCGCACGATCTGACCAATCGATTCGATACTACTCCACATGTGTGTCACTCAATGTCGCTGTAGGTAAAACGATCGGTAGTGCAGTTGCGGTTGGTCCATATGATCCGCAAATCAATTCACTCCACTCGATCAGATCAAGATCAGTCAAAGTTGTCAGCACGCGTGGCTATCGCCAGCGCCGCCAGAAGTAGACGATTAACCTCGGGATTATGCCTGCCGATATAGTATACCGTAAGCCGTAAACCATGCCACAATATGCTTATAATCCTCTTATTCGGCACGGCCCGCCTCGAGTCCGTTGTCTGGGTGGTTTCATGCCGCTCGAGTAGATCTCCTGCTCAAGTATTATATCCATACAAATTTGCAATTGTCTATGCTTTTATGGGAAGCAATACACGTATCGTTCGTCCGAGCGAATGATAGAGATGCGATGGAACTAATTTGGGCATCATGAGGGTTAAGTGGTGCAACCGGATAGCCAATTGATATAAAATTGTTTTTATGTAACGTTAATTTGACACGGTGCAATACTATTTTCACAATGATAAGCAAATGTGTACAAACTAAATATGCAAAATTGAGGGTCAAAACATTGTTGCTTTAACTCTTTTTGCTGTGTAATATTGAAATAAAATAACCAACCAACTACTCTTAGTTGCAAAAGTTTGATTGCTCAAATGGATGGAAATATATGACAAAAGACACCAGTCTATCGTGGGAACTAACAACCACAACAGTTAACTGTCGCTTTATTTTTTAAAATAATTGAAGCTAATCTGCACAAATTAGAACGTACGTGTCAAAAAGTTGGTTGATGTTGATAATGCTTATCTGCATTATTACTTTGAATTCTCTTCGGCGTTCTGGTCCTTTAGTCGGAATTTTTACGCTGCATTTTCTCGCTAATCCTATGCCTAACCTATACTTTGAACGTCTAAATTATAGGCGTGGCCATTGTATGTTCAAGCTGATGTATTTTTATGATACTACTGGGCACAATCGTATCAGTGTGAGGAATATGACTAGAAAACCGACCACTGTGAGAGTAAACTTGAACAAACTTGAAGAAGTCCAGTGTTGTGTTAATAAATAGGCTGAGTTACCCATTGTATGGTAAAACTGGCGAAGTTTCAAGCATCCAAAATCTACACAATAGGAAACATTCAAATATGCATAGAATTCTTTAGAATGTAATCGTCATGGACATCGACTTACAAGGCTTAAATATTAATATTGAAAAATGTTTATATGTAGCAGCTTTTACTTATCGTAACAAGTTGAAAACCGTTGTTGATTGAAGCAATCTTTCCTTCTACCTTAGGGTCGTTCCTTGATTGGCAGGTTTTTGATTTGATTTTTTCTCTCAACATTTCCCATAGTGTTCGCTAGAAATTACAAACGGGAGGGTGCGCTTCTAAAAAACCATTGCAGCTTCTCGACTTTCGTCAGGTGTACAATGGGAATCTCTCCAGCTTTCAGTTTGTACTCCACCAAAAATTGTCCGCAATACTTTCCATTCGCATATGGCTAGTGCGTGTATGTTAGGGTGGGGAATCGTTACATGGAAAAAACGAAACCTGATAGCAGAAGGCCAGAACCAAGTTTTTTTTGTTCTATTTGGGGCCCCAAACAATCATAAATTTATCGAGAGTCGATTGGTTTTGTCTCCGCTTGGCGCATTGCATTTCAAATTTATATGGAGATTTGTATGGAAAAACCAACTTTTTGCACTTTCCATTCTAAAGAGCTCAAAATGGCTCAAACTATAGGTTTCATGACTTCAAATGGTAGGTTTTTTGATACCTAACAACTTGGCCGAAGATACAAAAGAGCTAGGGTGTCCCAAAAAAAAGTCTGCAGTCTGCGTAGGGTCCGCAGGTAGTCTTCCACCTGATCGATCCACCTTGCCCGCTGTGCACCTCTCCGTCTCGTCCCTGACGGATTGGTTTCAAGAACCATCTTTACCGGGCTGTCGTCTGACATCCTTACATCATGCCCAGCCCACCGCAACCTGCCTATCTTAGCGGTGTGAACGATAGATGGCTCCCCAAGCAGCTCCTGCAGTTCGTGGTTCTTTCGCCTTCTCCACACTCCGTTTTCCATCTGCAGTCCACCGAAGATGGTACGCAACACCTTCCGCTCGAAGACCCCAAGGGCGCGTTGGTCCTCCACAAGCATAGTCCATGCCTCATGCCCGTAGAGGACTACCGGTCTGATCAGCGTCTTGTAGATGGTTAACTTGGTGCGGCGACGAATTCTACTCGATCGGAGCGTCCTCCGGAGACCAAAGTATGCACGATTTCCTGCCATAATGCGCCGTTGAATTTCTCTGCTGGTATCGTTGTCGGCAGTTACCAATGAGCCCAGATACACGAACTCATTAACCACCTCGATTTCATCACCACCAATTTGAACTCGAGGTGGGAGGTTAGCATTGTCCTCTCGTGAACCCCTTCCTTTCATGTACTTCGTCTTCGATGCATTGATGACCAGTCCAATCCGTTTGGCTTCAGCCTTTAGTCCGTTGTACGTATCCGCCATCTTCACAAACGCCCGAGCCACAATGTCAATATCGTCGGCGAAACCAAACAGTTGAACCGACTTTTGGAATATCGTGCCACTCGTATTAATCTCCGCTCTTCTAATGACACCTTCCAGGGCAATGTTAAACAGTAGGCACGAGAGACCAGCACCTTGCCTTAGACCTCGTCGGGTTTCGAAGGGGCTCGAGAGTGCCCCCGAAACTCGAACTACACACATCACTCGATCCATCGTCGCTTTGTCCGGAAATCCGTAATCGTGCATAATTTGCCATAGCTTGTCCCGATCGATTGTGTCGTACGCCGATTCAAAATCGATGAACAAATGATGGGTGGGCACGTTATATTCGCGGCATTTCTGCATAACCGGCCGAACCGCGAATATCTGATCCGTGGTGGCGCGGGCACCCATAAATCCCGCCTGGTAGTGCCCCACGAACTGCTTCGCAAATGGTGATAGTCGACGGCAAAGTATTTGGGAGAGTACCTTGTAGGCGGCGTTCAACAGAGTAATTGCCCGGTAATTGCAGCACTCCAGTTTGTCCCCCTAGATGGGGCACACAATACCCTCCATCCACTCCTCCGGTACTCGTTCTTCCTCCCAAACCTTGACAATGACCCAGTGCACGGCTCTGGCCAGTGTTTCTCCACCGTATTTCAATAGCTCGCTGGGAAGTTGGTCCACTCCAGCAGCTTTATTGTTTTTCAGCCGACCAATCTCCTCCTCCACCTCCAGAAGATCGGGGGCTGGAATTCTGATGTCTTCTGCTCGTGCACCAAGATCAATTGCCATACCGTCCTCACGCTTTACTGCATCGCCGTTCAGATGCTCGTCAAAGTGCTGCCTCCACCTTTCGATCACCTCACACTCATCTGTTAGGAGGTTGCCGTCTAAGCTCCTGCACATGTCGGCTTGCGGCACAAAGCCTTTGCGGGATCTGTTCAGCGTTTCGTAGAACTTCCGAGTGTCGTTAGCTTGGTACAGCTCTTCCATCGCTACGCGATCTCGGTCCTCTTGCTGGCGCTACTTACTTCGGAGGACTGAGTTTTGGCTGTTCCGTGCCTGTCGGTATCGTTTCACGTTCGCTCTCGTACGGTGTTGCAGCATTCTCGCCCGTGCTGCATTCTTCTCCTCGACTAACCGTTTGCATTCGCCGTCAAACCAATCGTTTCTATGATTCGGGGCCCTTGTACCTAGTAGCGCTTCTGCAGTGTTACCTATGGTGGATAGGATGCTTTCCCAGCCATCTTCAAGGGTAGCTGCGCCAAGCTGCCCTTCCGTAGGTAGCACTGCCTCCAGCTGCTGCGCGTATTCCTGTGCAACCTCGGCGTCCCGCAGTTGCTCAATATTTGGTCGCGGCGTTCGACTTCGGCGGGTGTTATACACCGTCGATAGTTTTGAGCGCATGCACACAGCTACTAGGTAGTGTTCCGAATCTATATTCGCACTGCGGTAGGTGCGAACGTTGATGATGTCGGAGAAAAACCTGCCGTCGATTAAAACGTGGTCGATTTGGTTCTCTCTCTGTTGGTCGGGTGATCTCCAGGTGGATTTGTGGATACCTTTGCGGGGGAAGAAGGTACTTCGGACTACTATACCACGGGAGGCCGCAAAGTTTACGCACCGATGGCGTTTATCATTAGACACGGCATGCAGGCTATCTGGTCCGATTACCGGTCTGTACATTGCCTCCTGTCCTACCTTAGCATTCAAGTCCCCAATAACGATCTTCACGTCCCGTCGCGGGCAGCTATCGTAGACCTGCTCCAGCTGCGCGTAGAACGCTTCCTTCTCGTCGTCGGGTCTTCCTTTATGTGGGCAGTGCACGTTGATGATGCTGTAGTTGAAGAACCGGCCCTTTATCCTCAACTTGCACATCCTTGCGTTGATCGGCTGCCACCCTATCACGCGTTGGCGCATCTTACCCAGTACTATGAAGCCGGTTCCCAGCTCGCTGGTGGTACCACAACTCTGGTAGAAAGTAGCCGCCCGGTGCCCGCTTTTCCATACCTTCTGTCCTGTCCAACAAAGTTCCTGCAGCGCTACGACTTCGAAGTTGCGTGGATGTAGCTCGTCATAAATTAGCCTGTCGCATCCTAGAAAGCAGAGCGATTTGCAGTTCCATGTCCCAAGTTTCCAATCGTAGTCCTTATTTCGTTGCCTAGGTCCATGCCGATTGTTCCGATCCGTATTATCTCTCACGTTGTTTGTAATATGTTGTTTTCCGGGGCGGCTCGTTGGGCCTTCCCCAACCCCCTGTCTCGCCGTGGGACCATCGTGTCAGCTCTGTTTAGAGTCCCACGCTGCCACCAGGACGTTGATCAGCCGCTCCTAAAATGGAGATCAGACGCTGTTCTGAGCCGCACCATCTTGGTGAACAGACGCTCGGGTTGAACGCGACGTGATAGACGAATAGTTTCTTCTGCGAAGTTGTGTAAAATTTTATTACAAAACTGTTTGCCGAATACCTCAAACGTCTAGAAATTGAGATTTCAGAGCTACAAGACATTTCCTGAAAAGGCTTTTCAAAAGTAGTTTTTCATTCATATGTTCAACCCTAAGGCCTAAAACATGACTGTATAAAATTGAAAGCGACGCGGTAAATCATGTTGAACAATTTCTAGTGATATATTGGTTATTATATACAGTATTCATGAATAAAAACTGAAAAAGAGTATTTTTCAAGCCTTTTTTTATTTGAGTTGAAACTCGAAAAGGCGCAAACGAATCCAAGCTTCTATGAAACCATCCGATAGAGTACCTTTCTGACTAACAGAAAAACACAAAACTACACTGCGTTATTTGTAGCTTCGAATATATGGCCAACTGAAATTACCGATTTTAACATGCATTTGTGCGCTCTTTATAGCACACAGGCCGGCGCGTACACTACGTTTTCGTTTCTATGCCCAACAAACAGACACCACAATGGGGCTAAATCTAGAAACGTTATCAGTATCTTCTAGAAAGTTGTTTCGTTTACTGTTGTCCTTTATGTGCTTCAATGCAACCAGCTGCAATTTTCACCATATAGAGGGCGCTACACCTAACTTTTGAACGTGACTTGCTAGACGAATAGTTTCTTCTGCAAAGTTGTGCAGAATTTTATTACAAAACTGAGTCAGCAGAGTCCTGGTTTCAGTCCATAGAGAACTACTGCTCTAATTAGGGTTTTGTACATCGTCATTTCCGTGCAGTGTTGTATGCTCCTAGAATGAAGCGTTCCGCGAAGGCCAAAGTAGGCCCGATTTCCAGCTTGAAAACGTCTTTGGATCTCCTAACTTGTATTATTGTCGGCGGTTACCAGAGATCCCAAGTATACGAGCTCATCTACCACTTCGAGCTCATCACCGTCCATAATCACCGTCCGTGGGAAGCGAATGTTGGTTTCTCTCGATCCCTTTCATTAATTTCTAGTCCAACTCTCCTAGCCTTCACTTTTAATCTGACGTAGATTACCTCCGTAGGCGTAAAGTTTTTCATAATAACGACAAGATCGTCAGCGAAGCCCATGAGTACCTACTTTTGCTGAAATTCTTGCCTCTCGTTGCGATTCCCACTCGTCGGATTGCATCCCCAAGAGCAATGTTGAACAACGTGAAGGATAGTCCATCCCCTTTGCTCGATTCTTTACGGGCTTCGAAGGGATTCGAGATACGCACACCTTACACATCGCTCGATCCATGGTAGTTTTGGAAAGTCGTCTCAGTTTATCCGGGAAACCGTGGATTATTTGCATTATTTGTCATAGTTGGTCTTCATCGACTGTATTATATATATACGCTGTCTTGAAATCCACGAAGACGTGACATTGTACACCCGGCATCTCTGAAGGATCTGCCAAAGACAAAAATAAAATATGGTCCGTAATAGCACGTGCTTGCGAGTCTAGTAACCGAGCGGCCTTTTTAACCGAGCGCCCTTTTTATATGGGGCATACAACTCTTTCCATCCATTCCTGCGATAGTCTCTCTTCCTCTTAAATCCTGGAAATTACACAATGGAACGCCGTTGCTAGTGCCTCTTTGTCGTGTTTAAGAGCTCTGCCGGTAGTCTTCCCTTACCGGTAGCTCGATTTTTCTTTAGTGATCCAATTTTCCGTTTGATCTCCAGGATATCGGGAACTGGGACACTGTTATCGTTTGTAGGCACTCCAAGTTTAATTTTTCTCCCGCTTCCTTTCGTGACTGCGCTATTGAGGTGCTCATCTGCTCAACTGCTTCCACCTGTCAACCACCTCGCGCTTGCTTGTGATCTGGGTTCCCTCCTCGCCCCTATACATAGCTGGACTCAGTGTGTAGCCCTTACGGGATTGGTGTATCTTCTCGTAAAACTTGCATGTGTCATTAACCCGGAACAATTGCTTCAGCTCTTCACGATCATTGTCCTCCTGCTGGCGTTCAATTCACCTCAGAACTATTTGACCGCGTTCTCATTTCTGACGCTGCTTAAATAGCTTTTCGAAGCTAGTTTTGTCAATTCCATCACTTGCTGGCATTACCCGTCAAACCCGTCGATGTTACCTCACCTAGTGCCGTGTTTGAGGCCTCTCCGATATTCGGCCATTGGAGAGGCCGCAACCGCGGCACTACTTGTTCCATCCATCGTCGAGAGTCGATGCACATAGTTCTTTCGTGGAAGGTAGTGCCTCGGGAAGTACAAGTGCGAAATTCTCGGCAGCCTGCGAGGTTTGGCCGAGGAGTACGGTTTTATCGTGTGTGAAATACCGTAGATAATTTGAAGGACACATGTACTACTAGATGGTGGCTTGAGTCTATATTCGCATCCAAAAAGTAGCATATGTTTGTGCTGTTCGAGAAAAACCTGCTTTCAATGCGAAAATTGTCAGTTTGATTTGTTGTTCGGTGGTCAAGTGATCAGCAGTAGGTGGCTTTATGGATATCTTCAAATGCAAAAAAGGTGCTGCTAATCACCAGATCTCGGGAAGTTGCGAAGTTTATGCATCGTTGAGGGTTGTCGTTCGTGTCAGTGTGTAGGCCGTGAGGCCCTATCATCGATCCATATTCCCTACCAACCTGGGCGTTCACATCCCCGATAACAATCTTGATGTCATGTGGTGAGCAACTGTTGCCTCCAGCTACGCGTAGAACGATTCATTCTTCGTCGTCAGGTCTACCTTCGTGCAGCAAGGCTTCTTCCGTTCTCTTGAATTTTTGTTAAAAACTTCTCCTCTACCTGTTAAACGCCTTGGAGAACTAGACTTTCTCTCACACAGATTTAGTAACTATCCAGATTTAGGCGTAGAGTATTTCAGTCGCATAGTTAATTTTCACTCTTAATCATCGCGTGCGCGGGGTGAACAATTGTTTTCTCTCTCAGTTTAAGAGAAAGCAGTTTACGTCAGCTAAAAGAGAAGTTGGCCAAAGAACAAAACATTCAGGTTTACATTGAAGCCACATCCCAACCGTTTTTGAATTTAATATTATAGGAAAATTCATAACTCACCATGGGTGCGTATTCTGCTGAACGTTCGATTTTATACTGTTTTTGCCGCACCCCAGGACGATGAGAACAGTAACACAATTCTCAGTTGTTCGTCGAGCAATTTACTTCACTTATCGTGCGTGCGCTATTTACAAGAGTTTCACTGGGCTTCTGCTGTGTCAAATTAGGAGCGTTTTTTGACAGAGAAACTTTTACTCAGCGCTCTCTCTACAGCAGATGGCATGATGTACATTGAATGTAAGCTCACAGTTGTTAAGAGCAAAGACAACTGTTTTCTCTTTAAGATGAAGATGAGCAAAACGAAGGCTACGTGCGGGCAACGCTCGTTGATGATGCTGTTATTGAAAAAACGACCTTTACACATTATCAAACACATTCTCTCGATGCTCGCCTTCAAGTTGCTCACGCAATAGTGCATTCTTCCCGCCACACAAAAACTCGTTCCCAGCTCGCTGCTCTCTGCACCGCTCTGGTTGACCTGGGCCTTGCCACCACGGACTTGCCACTTCTCACTTCGAGACAACACGTTTCCTAATTCAGCCACCCGCTTCGGGTCAAACGCTATTGTAAGCCGCCGCTAACCGGGAAAACAAACGCTCAGAAAAGTTTGGCTTTTCTTCGAGAAGGCCAGTCCCCACCTCCCCCTTGTCTTACAGCATACGACCAACCACGTTACCATGATCTTCACTTGGTTAACTACTCGTATCCCGGCTGGCACTACGAGGAGATAGGGATAGGAGTTGCTGGGCAGGATGCTACGGACCATTATGGGGTCTATTTCATACCTGCAAGTACACGAAGTACTGATGGTACGCACTACCCAGCTATTTACCAACCATGTACACAAGCCTTTCTCCACCCTTAAATTTTTTATAGAGAAATAGTGAAATATTACTGTCAAAACTAGAAAAGTTTTTCGATTTTCACTCATAAGATGTGAAAGTTTCACAGCTCAAACATTTCTATGTCACAGAGAGTCGATTTTTTCGTGTTTTTTTTTTTTTTTTTTTTGTTTTAGGTAACACCAAATATCGACGTTTTATGTATTTCTTAGACATTTGACATTGAAAAAAAAAATCCTTATCGAAAATTTCATAAGGACTACCTATGATTTTTTTTCATTAGTTGGAAAAGTGAAACTTGGAACGCTTTGAGGCACATGTTCCCAAAGTCCGCCTGAGCTGAAATTTTGCATGCAGGTTTTTTTCGAGATGACTTTTGAGCACTACTTCAAGCGAAGGTCAAGTTTTTCTCATACAAGTCATTGCAACCCAACTAAAAAGCATAAAATTTTTGTAACTATTTGCAACACGATCCGTAATCTAATCCGCAATTTTACTAAAAACACTCTTCCTGTGGTGCAACATCCACATAACAGAGGTTCATATTCATTGGGTAACTTCCTGCTGAACTCATCGATTCTCACACGTTTCAACTTATCATCGAATCTCATCGCTACATCATTTGATGGTCATGGTCCAGTAGTTGGCGTTTATTGTTCAAATACCTACCGCATTTTTACGAACACTTTTTTATGCCACAAGGTCGTTGTGTCCACGTCCAGTAGTGGCCCGCTGCTATGCGCCGCATTCGTTGAATCAAACTGGTTAAGCAGCTGTCGGAGATTGGTGATGCCACACTGCCATGCCAGTCCTCTATCCACTGCATGATGAGACGCAGCCAAATCAAAACATAATCCAGTCGAGTATATAATTTCCTCACCTTAGCAATCCACTTCAGACTGACTGCTCAGGTCGCGATCAACCGTTTCCTGCCTCTAATCCGTATTTGCGAAAGTACACTTCAAACGAAAAGGCTCGTCAATTGATGAATACGTGTGATTGCCTGATTGATTGATCTATTGAGGGTGCTCTACATATCGATCGCCGACTAACAAGCATTCGATGAGAACAGAACGCTTCCTTTCACAACATCCGACCGAAGGCTGCCACATCAGAGCGACGGCGAAAACCGGAGCCCAAAATGCTGCGGTGGCTAATTATTGGCTTTGTGAGATCTTTTTTAACCGGTAGACACTAGCAGTCTGGGCCACGAGATTGCATATTACGATGACGCCGGCGCAACGGTGACGGTGATGATGATTAACCAATCGGCCTCCATCCGCATCGGTTAGGACCCTGTGTGCTTGAGGACAGGCGATTAATTGAATAGTAATGACTGCGAAGACCTTAACCTTGAGCAAGTTTATGCATGATGCACTCCGTTATCGTTGGTGCTATTCAACCGATTTAATTTCATAAACATAACCATTCCGATCGCTGAAGCCATTCGTTTCTGTCTTAATGGATATGGAACTGGAAGCAGGAAACCTGCTTTGCAAATTTACTGCCGTCCTAATGTAAAATACGATGACTAGTTTAGGTTTCGAATAGGCATTTAGCTGCATTCAATTTCCTGCATCGTTTTCTAGGATTAAAGATACCATATTCTGTATACTAAGAGGCAAAATCGAAACTGAGAAACAAAAAAAAAGCTTTCTTAAATTTAAAGGTCAAAGCCACACCACCAACTATGAAGCCTGATTACTGGCTGTGGTTTCAAATCGGGTTATTGTCGAAAGAAGCTTTTAATTTCTTATCCTTTGAAAAACCCTCTCAGCTGGTCTCGAGGTGATATGCTGGCTCAACAAGCCAGTCGTTATAGGTTCGAGTCTCGGCTTGGGAAAGACTGCTAGTGTCAGTAGGATCGTAGCGCTAGCCCCGCAATTGTCCTGTACACTTAACAGTTGGCTGCGAAGTCTGTGTTTATTAAACAGAAGGTTGAGTTCCGAATCGGAATGTAGCACCAAGGCTTTGCTTTCTTTTTAATACCCCTGAAAACTGCTGTCTTTTCGATCAAAAGAAACCGTTTTTAAATATATCCACAAAAAATTATTGCTACATGCAGCATTGTAATCGTAAATATGATACATCTCTTATTATTGCTAATAATGACTTATTCCATTTTGCTTGTTTTGATAAGCAGTCCACATAATCGTTGACCACCCAGCTTTTATGGACCTCATGAATTATATCAAAACGAAAACACATACAAAAGTAACAACGTAAAGTGAATGCCCACGGATGGCCACCAGCTGAAGAAATAATATTATCTTATACCGGTTGTATCATAGAAGCTTATCAGATGAGCTGAATATGAACAACAACAACAGCATACATCCGCAATGCAACTACCCAGATTATGCATTTATTAACGCAAAAGCCAGAAAAAAAAACAGTAGAATGATCCAAAATAGCCGCACAACAGCAATTGATGCGCAAAAGGCGCCTAATTTGCAGCTCGATCGACACACATTAAGCAATAATGGAAAAGCGCCTGCGAGCGACGCGCTCCACCAGTTCCTGTCCATTCACCGGACATCGGAAAATGTACGCTGTGCGACTGCAGTGTGATGTGGCAAGTAGGCAGTCAACAGATATCGAACGGCGAGGTATAAAAGTGAATTGCATTGATGGGTACCCCGACAAACGTGTAACGATACGAAGGTTACAGAGACTTGCATAAAGATGATAATTTCCAATGTAAAATGTGAGTATAATTTTGCTAGGTGATGATAATTTAAAATCGCTAAATTATTGCGATTATTGTCGGCAAAATAGTAGAAAAATATCAATTTCAATGTAAATTTTATCTGTAAGAATACTTGAATGACACGACTCTGCGACAATTCAATAAATTTCATTTATAAACAAAACTCTTAATGTGAAACCAAACTTTCACTGGCTCAAAACAAAAATTTTCTCCATCGATTCGGCTTGCTTGGGTAAAGTACTGATACTTATTACCTGATTTCACATGATTAAAAAGCATTATGTTTTTATAACATTCAACTACACTTAGGCGAATTCCGATGCATTGAATCGAATCTATTTAACAGACATATTCAAGTTTATAGTTGAAGTCACCATAAATTAGCAAAAATTGGATTTGAAAAACTGAATCCTACAAATCTACAAACATCATTCGAATGAATTTATTTTGAATACGTGAATTGAATTTATAAATGTTTATTTATAAGTTATATAAATGTTTTTCGGATCATTCTTTATCCATTCCGTATCCTAATGTATGCCAGAAATCGAACAACGTTAAACTTAAGCATCGATGGATACATCCATATTGTACTTTCCCCAAATTAACCATAATCATATATGCCGTATTTTCTCAAACCTTATGTGTGTATTTATATATTTTAAATTTAAAGGTATAATAGTATATATCAAACGTATACAATTATACATATGAGCAAAATCATTTCAAATCGCCTGGAAATACGCGAAAATTTAATCGACCATTTTTGATTTGAATGAAACTTTGCACACGTATTTGGCTTAGCAAACTGAGCATTTTTCACAGGTGGAGAAATTTTTTACACCCATGAGTTACATTCTAAAAGGGCGTATGCCTTTGGCATAGGTGTTATTCGAAGCATTGTAGCCCAGAAACCGTTGGTTGCATAGAAAAATTGTCTGAGAATGAGTTGTAGGGAATTGAAAATGCAGCATAAAAAAATATACACTGTACAAAAAAAATTTTTTTGACCAAAAAAAATTGAAAATAAATATTAAATTTCAATTTAAAAAAAAAGAGTTGATTTTTTTTATTATTTTTTTAAGAAACTTGACGTTAATACACAACTTTTAAAAAAAAGTTCAGGATGGAGAAATGAAAAATAATTTTTTTATGGTAGATTGATTTTTTTATGAAAGTTCTAATTTAAACATTTTTCAAGATATTTGTATTCTGATGATTTCAACAGATGCAGAGAGTCATTTTGAATCAAAAAGCTCTTGGTAGTAAACATTCTAAAGGCATCGGTTTTCGAGTTATTTTAAATTTAAGCTCGAAAAATTATTGATATTTCGGAAAATACACGTGAAAAATGCTCAGTTTGCTAAGCCAAATACGTGTGCAAAGTTTAATTCAAATCAAAAATGGGCGATAATTGACCATAGGTCATTTGGCGCGATCTTGCTCATATCTTTCTGTATTACTGCAATCTTTTGAAGCAAAAGCTTTTTATTTCTGCTGTTCTTTTTCTTCATTAACCAGATTTTTTTTCCTTCATTTCATTTTTTCTTATGTGAAGAAAATCTATGCAAAAAGTGATAGATGAAATACGCGCATAAGATTAAAAGTCTCCTGTAAAGTAAAAAAAGAATCGCATTTCTATGACTACAGAACGCTCGAATGGCATATATCATTCTGCTCAAAATTTTGGTTCTTGACAGTGACTGCTAAATATAACTCTCTAAACAATGAATGATGATGATGGATCTGAGCTGATTAAGTTGCACAAAGAACCTCCGTAGGATTTTTAATTTGGGATTAATTTACCATCTTCAACGTATAGCAATTCATAAGCTTCCGCTTTGTATAGATCGATAACGGCACCGGCTACGTCCGTTATGGTCGATTAGAGAGAAAGAACGAAAGTATTATAATAGTTGTTGCCAGAGACCGAGTTTATCTCTGCATATATAACATTTTTATTTTCAATATTCTTACCCTTTCTCTCTATGCTCACTCTACTGCTCTTCGTTATCGATCGTCATTAGTACCTTCTGCCAAGTATAGGGAATTGTATTCTTTTGGAGAGCTGTATTCTCATTCAACTGTGTGTGATTTTTCCTTGAATTTTTGGCCTGAGGGAAGGATCAAAGCAAAATGATTGGGATAACCTAAGAATAAACACGTGCGTAAAAGTTTCTCTGACATCAAACGGTCTACTTCTGCTAAGATTCGAACGCATGAACAATCACATTTCGAAGCGGATTGGGTAACCTTGAGGCTACGAGCTTCGTGATTCCAGAGATTATCTGCCGGTGTCGGCTAGGATTCTAAATCAATTTGGTTAGTTTGTGAGTCGATAATCGACACCTATGTCAGCATTGGGATTCAAATCCAGGCCATTTTGAAATGAAAATACTTCTAGGTTTATTCTTTTTTGCACACATTTATAAGATTAATACTACAAAGTGGGAGGGGAGGTAACATAAAATGACAATAAAATTTGAATTCTTAAGAAATGTTGCAAACTGGAAAAGGAAGAGGACAAATTCAAGTCACTCTATTAATTTTCTTGTGCCAACGTAAGAACAATCACATACCGCGACGACGCGAGACAGGACATAACACTTATTATTCTTACAAAACATAAAAAGGAGTAAATTTACCTTTTTCGTCGACCGGTTGCGGGCTACGATCTTGCCCATCAGCTGGACGATGTCCGACTGATTCAATTCAAGCCTTATTGTTAATATTATTGGTTTTCCGACAGCGTAGCGACTAATTCGACGCGTTTTGTGTTAAAAGAAACAGATAATAATTATAATGTGTTATTTTTCGATATTCATTTGCATGCAAGTTACAAACATCGAAGCTTGCTTACAATTTTTTATTAAAGATTCTCCTTTGTTTCTTCTAGACTTTATTCATTTTTTGACACCGCGTATCCCTTTTTGGCAAACTTTGATAACCCTGGACATAAAAACAAGTCAAAGTTAATTTGAATACTAAAACTGCAAAGATTCGATTCAATTTTTTTTTATTATTTCCTCGTTTTTATATCGGAATATATATAGTTTGCTTGTTTTTCAGTCACGCGCACGACAAACGAAAGTTACTCAAATTGCCTTTTTTCCAAGCAAACTCTGAAGCTGGGGTACACTAAAGTTTGTTATTTTTTGTGTGTGGCAACGCAAACACTCCTGTTCTGACTACAAGTTACCTTTGTTTTTAGTCCTGCACTTACCTCCTCTCACCTGGTATGAAGCCAGTCGTAAGGAAATCAAAGCTAACTGCGTCTTAACTAATATTCGGCACACGTGTTAAATTAGCACATGGTTATAGGTTCTGATGCAGGTGCATCGGCAAAAACCGCCAAAAACGTAATAAAGGGCGGAAGGCAATTTTAAGATGTATGGAAGACATAGTCTGGAGTTTTGTGACGAAATGTGACGAGAGGGAGGGTGGGGGTTCAAGCCAAGCTACGTAGCAAACATGAAACTAAGAAAAAATATTGGATTTGTTCTTTTTTATCACTGTTTTGTCTGTCAAGGGTCATTTTTGTTACTTCCTTGTCTTTTCTTGTTCATTTATGACTCAAGGTATGTTTTGGATAGTAAAATTTGCAAAAAAAAATTATCATGTGGGGGGGGGGGTCGTTATAAAGCTACGTAATTATCTAGAGGGGGGTCCTGACTTTGTGACGAAATGCTACGATGGGGGAGGAGGGGGTTAAAAAAATCTAAAAAAAACCAAGTCATTTATGGATGTTCCCTTTCAGGTTTAGCTTATGGCGCGTGACAAGCCGCACTTGAAATCTATCCAACTTTCTCCCTATTACTCAAAGCTCTAACAAAATTTACCAAAATGTTCTCAAGAAGTTGTACTCAAAGATAAAGCAATATAATTTGTTTTCGATATTTTTAAAAATAGAAAAGACATTTAACCTACACAAGACATGCTACCCCCAATTCTTTAAGTATACTGCGACGTTCAAGATGTACGGAGAAAGGGATAATTATTTTGCTGATACGTGAAAATTTTAGCTGTTTCAAAAAAACTTAGAGTATAAGATAAACCCATTTCCGACGAGTGACATTCAAACTTTGATTCAAGTTCAACAATTATGCTTGAAAATTTTCACGATAAAATTATTCAGTAAGGTACAGATTGATCTTTAATTTGCAATACAGTTTGTGTTAATTGTGTTTATAGTTGATGAGTAATAAAAGTTTGAAGTTCATTTTTTGAGGTAAAAACAAATTAATCTGCGCCGGGATCGGGTTAAGCTATTGGCCATTATTTTTTAACATTATGTAAAATCTGATCAACAGTTTTGATTTAAGATATTTTGATATATCGACATAAAATTTTCAAAGTTTTGAAAATTAAACATAGGTTTATCTACTATCCTGCAAATGCGCTAAAGTGTGCCAACTTTTTTTATTTTTTATCAAATAATATTTGTTTGCTTATGTAGAAGAAGACGAAAACAAAAAAGTAGACAAAGGTGGTGGTGATGGGATGAGGATTGCTATGTTGTTACGCAACACTATAAAAGGTTTCTGTGATGAAACGCAGATGACAGATGTTTCATGCGCGTCATTTATCATGTGTGAAGTTATATCGGAGTATTAGAGAGGGATTTGAACTACCCATCAATGATTAAAAGAGGACAGTACTTCGTTGTTCCAAGCTTTGCTATTGTTAATAACAAATTGCAGAGACAAACTATTGCATGTGTGAATATTTTTTTCAACAATCCAGTATTTTTTCATGAGCAATGGTTTTTGTCAATTGTTTTTTTTTTCAATCACATTCATTTTTAGTTATTTTGTAAGCTTAGTTTGAATATAACATACGTAACATCAAGCAATTGAGAAAATGAGCTATTATTCAAGTTATGAAATTTAAAAAAAAATTAAATCGTTAGAAAACATTTTTTCAAAACTAATCAAATAATGGAGAAAAAGTATTTAGATATTGGAGAAAACAGCTGTGCAGTGGATCCGTATAAGAGGCGAGATACAGATTCGTTTTCGAGTAAGCAATCAATCCCGGATCTACTGAACGAAGGATTTATCGCAGTTTAGATAATTAATTAAGTTTTAAACCAGCGCTGGCCATCTGCATCGAATCGTCGATAGTGTCATAGTTACAGCTTGAACAACAACTCGATATTTAAAAAAAAATTTGATTTTAGATTATATATTAACTTTTAATAGTTCAAAACGCATTTGAAAGTGGCTAGCCACTACGGGCCAACTAGTTATAATAGATTCCGCATTGTTTAATGACGCAAGAGGATATTTTCAACCGAAAACTGTGGACACTTGTAAAAAATCTATCGGACATTGTAATCGCGTTTTTGATGCGACCAAGAGGGCGAAGGATCCTCTCTTTATACGTTCCTTGGAACAGAAACGGGTCGACAAAAGTTTTCCTTAGCACAGGAAAACCGCTTTTACTAGTTAGAGTTCGGGATGTGATCCTTGGCACAGGAAACACGTTGAGTCTCAATCTTAAACTGATACTGAATTTTATTTTCAAAAATATTAGCTTATATAGTAAAAAAGTTTATACAAATTCACATCTTAGGGGGTAAAATTACAACTACTACTTTAAGGCTAGCTGAAGAATTTCACATTCGTATATCTTCTAAAATCATTCTCTAAGCCTAGCCTTAGTTTGTTGAACAGAGATAGAAATATAGTTTTACAAAACATTCAGTAACTTATCGTATTCCTATCCTTGATACAATTCTTTCCCTCCAATACAGAGATATCAATTTAAATGCATTGCGGTGGTAGCATTCTCTAACACATTCTTTGAACAGGTTTTCCTTAACTCTAAGCAACCTGATAAGGACAGAAAATATCTTTGACTCTAATCCTAGCATTTCAGACCTACTGATAGAACGTTTTGTTTACTCCAGACGCGAGCTTCAATCCTTATATCAAATATAGTGCAGCGGTATGTCCCCCGCGCAGGATAAGTCATACACCACGTGTATCTCACATACTAGTAAAAATAGACCTCTTCCAATCTACGCGTGGGCGTGTACGAAATCACGCTATGCAAGAAGGCGTGGAAAATACGAAACGGCCGAAAAAAGGACAAAATCCCTTTTTGCCTTATCCCTTTTATTCCAATTTCGTTTTCATTTGACATGGACCTACTCCTCGTCACATGCCAGCATTAACTCTATCACGATGAAAAAGGTATCAATTCGTGACGACGCTACAGACATTGTTTATTTCACATTATTCTTGAAGTTCTACGTCAACACTAACAGTGTTTAACAGCCCTTAAAACCTGAAATTCAAACCATTCTCCGTACCTATTTACAATCCGTTGCGATCAAAGCGTTAGCACCGCTGTCCTGTACAACAACTGACGTCAAATTCTGTGGTTAATGAACAGAACGTCGGGTTTCAATATTGGAATTCAGCACCTAGTAACGTTTGCATTAAAAAATTAACTTTTTCGGATGGTGATAAGAAACTAAGACAGATAATTGATCCGGCGGGCACTTTGCACTATAAATTTCCTCGTTCAAGGCCAGAGCGAAAGAAGAGCGGCTTTGACATCCCCTTCTTACTGATTGTCTGCAACATCAACGCCTTCTTAGGGAGCCTCGGAGCTGACTTTGTGGGGGAAGTGAAATACGAAGTGCCCTGCCAGTCATTGCTATCCAGGGTGAGACAGATCTCGTCGTCCATCACCAGCGCTACGTCGCATTTCGCCGGGAGAATCGACTTGACCATCTTATTCAGCCGCTGCCGCTGCGTCATTGCCTGCAGCTCCGAGACAAGTGGACGGGACAGCCACTTTCTGACATGTATGTCCATGTTCGCCAGGTACTTTTTCACTGTTTGGTCGGTTGCATCGACCATTTTTCCCTCGGTCTTCCTTTTCTGCATCTTTTTGAGCTTCTTGTCGCTAAGGGTTGTTGGCCGTCCGGAACCGCGCTTTCTTCCGTTGCTCTGATTGTTGTCCAATAGTGTGAAGATGTTGTAAATGACGGAACGGAACCGGCCTGCTCAAAATGCCGCATGATATCCGTTCTCGACGCGGTAGTTTACCGTTCTTTGAACGCGCACACTACTGAACTTAGCTTCACTGTTTTCGCCATCACGGTTAGAGTTCGACTGATAGAGCTGTCCAATTTTTTATGCTAAGTCATGGGTTACTATGATTGATGCTACATGGATATTTTCGTCAGTGCGTGTTAAGGTAAGCTCATAAAAAATCAGCATTTTTTGTCCTTTTTCTTAATGCAAACGTTATTCCCTTTAGTACTAAAAATATACGTTTGACAATTGACATCAAATAAGAGATAAACCAAAGACTGACTTAAGCGCAACTATTTTTTAGTTATAACTGACATAGTAGCTTTACGGTGTATCGTTACATACTTATGGTTTTTGCGAAATAATGCAATTGCTAAGTGCGGTTGTGAAATATAACAAAATGCCAAACATGCACCCAACAAGACAAACAAGCCTTGGACCTTCCTGGATTGGCTCTCAAATTTTCACCTCATGTGTTAGGACTATTGCTTGGGCACTTTTACTTACTTACTTGATGGTAGTACTCAAGCGAGCTACAAGGACCATTACAACAGGTACATGTAAACGTTTGTTGTTTTCGGAAAAGTGCTAAAACCGACTAGTTATATAGACCTCTTCTTGCAATGCCAACCAATGAATTTTCGTTATAGGGGGCCCTGTTTAACGATGTTTACAAAAGTCATTGACAGATATCGAATATATGTACTCTGGCCACCTACAACTTCACCCGTTCTCGAGCACAAAATGGCAAACGATAAAAAATTTTATGGTTAACTTCCCACGAAGAAATGACATCGAGTTGAATTGTCGATCTTGCCGAGCTGGTAATTAGTGTCACCAGTAAAATTAGCTTTCGTTTAAATAACACAATTTTCTGTGCCCGCTCAGTACAACTTAATTTATCAGCAAGTCAAAACTTGCATGCTTTAAACAAAGCGTACACGTCAAGGGCTTATGCATTCACATCTGTGGCTTTGTTTTCCACCTGTGTTACTTGTAGTTATGCAGCGCACAGTACAAACAACGGCATTAGATTCTTGTCGCTTTCAAGTGTGTCACACGATTTTATAGCACCCAAGATATGGTCTATCGAGACATATGCATTTGGTTGATTGGCAACATCAAATGTGGGTAGAGCTTGGTAACATGCGTACTAAGGCCTAATTTCTCTTAAATCTACGAGAAAATGCCATCGTTATGAATAATAGACTTGAGTTATTGGGATGTCCATGCTCGAACTTGCTATCAAAAGTCTAAAATTTGCTTAGTAATCAGAATATACAACTAGTCCCCTTAAGATACATTATGCGGCACCTCTATACCATTGGAACAAAAGTAATCGTTGGAGTACAAGCAACATAAAGTATGCTTGTACGCAAAAGCGCCTGGCAATTAGCGCCAATGGTTTGCGATTGTTGAAAATTGCGAAACACTCCGATTGTCGGTTCGTTTCGGAGTAGCATTGTTTGGATATTATCTAAGAGTTGCGGGTGTTTAAATAATTATACTGAGACTGACAGAAACCAGACGTATACTGCAGTCGAGATATGATCGTAAAATAAAGCAGAGAAAAACATGGCCGACAGTGAACGAATGTCGCATGCCTTACACCGAAAGGAGTCGAGGGAGAACAGAGTGGAGTGTTACGTGGGCTCATTTATTCCACTAATACGAAACGAAGCATCTCTGATCCTTATATCATTTGGAATTATTTTACGACGAATTTTTTTTTTTCACTGGTGGGAAGCAGCACCAGCTGTTCGATTTTACTATTGCTGTGACATCACCCCCATCGTGTTTGGAAGCGTGCCGGCCCTAAAATCGGACAGCTTAATCGATGAAAAAAAATCATCAACATGGATATAACGCCGTGGCCTAACGATGTTCAAAATTGTGATGAAAATAGCCCAACAGTCCAGATTGATTTTTTATGCAGATCTGTCAAACTGGCAGCGCATGGTCAATTGGTCACAGTCAGTGCCGGATTTCTCTTGTAGACGAATGATTTAGAGTGTAGATTATGATAGGAATTAAAACCAAAGTCATTTTTTTATGCCGCAGTGATATAATTGATCGAAAGATAGCTACTTGTTTTGAAAGATAGTTTTTTAAACCTTTGTTGTGGTTGGAGATTTTTTTGAAAAATCACTGTACCGATGATTGTAAGAGTGTAAGAGTGCAGTATAATTTACATCCTGTCTTAGCGTTTTTATTTCTTTGTACTTTATTTTGTCTAGCACTCTAGATGTTCAGTGCCGGATTAACACTTGCTCCTCCATCTGAACGGGCAGCATTTTTATCCATAGAAAAATAATTTAATAAAGCAAACTCTTACACATGAGCACCTAAAAGATGGTTTCTGCTATTAATAAACTCACAATCTGAATGAGATCGCTTGCATATAAAATTACAAAAAAGTCAAAAACTAAACTGGACTAAGACTTGTTCTGTCTACATGCTTCTCTGCTTTATAAATAACTCAGAATATAAACTAGATCTTCTGCTTTGGTAGCGGAGATAGACTTTACGTTGTTTTTTTTTTTTTTCGTACGGAACGGCAATAACACAAATATTGCTATTACTGCTGCCTTTTTTTGCTTTGGTTCCCATAATTTTTCAATTCAATGACAGTGCTTCTAAATCATTGTCAGAATTTTGTTCTGAATCCTATGAAGGGTTCACTACCTTGTTAAGTAACAGTTTGACTAGCTCAACACTCAATAACATATTGCTGGTCTAGAATTTGTTTGTAAGTCGAAAGTTCATTCTTTAATTAAACTTTAGAGTTTCTGTCAATGAGAGAATATAAGCATTTTTTTTTTATCAATTAGCATTTCTTTGACACGGCACAATACATATTTATGTTTTACAGAGCCAATTATTTCTAGTGTCTTACTTTATAAAGTATCTTTTAAACTAAGAGCAATTTTTTTATCCTCGCTGCCGACTACGAGCTAAAATTAAATCTAATTAAATCATGTTAACATGTTGTTTCTGATCAGTGGTTCTATTTTTTTGTACGTTGGTGTTCAAGTAGCCATATGGTGTGTGTCACTGAGCCACTATGTCACGGAAGGCCTCGGGTTCTCGGTCCTAACGAATTCGTGTGAGGGTCAGATGATAATTCCAATATAAACATATCTTTGAGATTAATTTCCCTTTATATTAGTAGCTCTTAGCTGTTGATGAGTTATGGAACGTCCATAGCGAAATGCAAGCTGTTAATCAGCAGTAAACTAGCTCTTTTCAAATTCTTTTTCAAATTTTTCACAGATACATGTTCAAACTAGAGATGGTCGAGTTGATGTTTCGGTTAAACGATGTTTTTTTTTTGTAGCTAAAACCCCATCATTTTTTTTTCGTTCAAACCCGAACCCGATTTTTTTATAAAGCCAATTTGAGCCTGACCCAAAGCTTTGAACTTCCAAAGTTATTCAAAAGTTTTTGTGATTTTACAATTGCATGATGTTGGACATCATTATCTTATGCCTATTATATATAGTCGAGTTTCAGGTTTTCAAACCCGACCCGAACTCGAAATTTTTTCTTCGATCAAACCCGAACCCGACCATCTCTAGTTCAAACATGTAAGACGATACCTTTGCTAGTAAAAATTATTTTTTTTTTTCATTTTTATAGACCAAAAACACGAGAAAAGCATGATTAAATGTATATATAAAAAATGCGTCTTAGCCAAGAGGCATTCATTATCTAGGTGTCAAACTTAATCAAAAGTTGCAGCAATTTTGCACACATTACTACTCTAATCCCAGTGGTTCTATAAAGCAGCTTTTAAAAGTTAATGAAAATTGAACGTTTTAAAAAGGTTTGTAAGGAAAGCATGCTTGGCCTGCTGGTCGAGGAACGATACTAAGAGACCAACTTCAGGTAGTGTGGGGTTTGGCTAAAAACCCTCCAGTCTCCAACCCACAACCCATACCACCGGAATAAGTCGATGCGTCCATCTGCAATTCGCGAAATTGGACCAACCCTGCTGCCATCTGACCATCGATAATGATCTTCTGGTACCTCGTATGCTTCTTGTGTCACGTTTTTCGAAGCATTTAACGTCCTCCATGATGGCTATGCTGATAGGCATCACGCCGGACAGGACGCAGATTGCGTCGTATGACACTGTACGAAACGCATTCGCAACCCTCAGGCACATGAGCCTGTAGGTACTTTCCAGTTTGCCACGAAAAATGTTAGTACCTAGCGCTTTGGACTTGGCGTCTTCATAGCTGAGCATGGACGTAATCACGCTGGTAAGAAATTAACGCTTGCTGCCGTTCACTGCTGAGCTATTTTAGTTATTACTATAATAGCCGTTGAAGCTCTCTTACAAGCATAGTTGACGTGACTCTTAAATGTGAGCTTACCGTCTATCATAATCCCCAAGAGCTTCAGAGATCGCTTTGAGGTGATGTTGCAGTCTCTAACTCTGACAACCCCCTTTTGCTTCGATTTACGGTTGTTCACAACCGTGACCTCCGTCTTATTATGTGCTAGCTCCAGTTTCCTGGAGCGCATGCAGTCCTCGACCTTGCGTGTACAGTGCGCAGCCGTCAACTCAACCTCCTCGATCGACTTGCCGTAGACCTCTAGTGTTATGTCGTCTGCAAAGCCGACGATCACAACTCCTACAGGGAACTCGAGTTTCAGCACTCTGTCATACATGACATTCCACAACATTGGTCCCAGGATAGAACGTTGCGGAACTCCAGCGGTAATTGGGACGCACTTCTGAGCATTCTCCGTGTTTTGAACAAGTACTCGACTCTGGAAGTAGTTTTCTAGAATCTTGTACAGCGACACCGATAAATGGATGCTTCTAAATGCAAGCGCTGTGGATTCCCAACTGGCATAGCAGCTGCTGAGCCGCGTAGCAGTGGTTCAGGTTCAGTTACGTTATCCTTATTCCCGTGATTTCGCAGCCGCCTTACCGGCTGAGCATCGAAGGTGTCCCACAAAGTGTTTGGCGTCCCGTTTTCCGGAACATACCATGCACTCGGGCGACTCCCCACAATCCTTCGCTTTACGGCCTGCACCACCGTTGCGCCTGCATAACTGGCTCCTGTCGGGCCGCTTGCAGATCCAGGACTTATGCCCTCCCTCAAAGCACCGGAAGCAAACGTCCGGTTGCTGAATTATACCCAGAGGGCATACTTACCAGCGGACCTGTAGCCTGCCTTTCTTCAGTGTCAGGTTCGCATCTGCCGGTGCTAGTCGGAAAGTAGCCACCTGGGTCCTCCAACCCGCACTTCTTTTTGAGGGCTTGTGCAACATCGCACGCTTCGATGATTTCATCCAGGTTTTTAAGCTGGAGAGTCCCCTCCGAGGTGAGTGCCCGAACCTGCACCTCTTTGCCAAGGACCTACCCCTTGTTCTTCGCATTTTTTCGGAGCTCAAAAATCATATCGCCAGTGCGAGATCAACGGATGGGGTTTCGCTCCTTATTTTCTTCTAGATTTCAGCGTATTTATACCTGTCAGTCCTGAGCGCGTACCCCCTGCTCCTCGTCTTTTTGACATTTGGCGGGCGTTTTGTCGCCGCTTCGTCTTGGCGCTTTTTACCATCTTTGCGCTCTTTTCCTACTACGGTAACCCGAGGGTTTCCCGCAGTCGTCGCTCTGGGCGATGTTCTGGCCTGATGGTGTGCTAGCTTGCGAGGCTAGCTCCACCAACCGCTTTTGCACGTTATCGGTGTCCGCTTCCCCGGGGACTGCCTCGTTCGCTTACCGACCTACCCCGTAGCGCAGATCGCAGCGAATGAGGGCATGAGGGCATCGGTCTGAACCTGCTTAGATTCAGTTGTCCTTTTAGTTCGGCGTACTCCTTTTGAGCTTCGTCGATGGTGGTCCGAAGCACGAAGAGGCTCTGCTTCAGATCCCTGGACATATTGCTCTAATTCGCCGCGAACTCGATGGTCACATCGAGTGGTTTGAAAAGTGCTGCCACCCTAGGTCGCAGTGAAAATGAGAAAAGCGACGTTTCGCGTGGAATAATTCCATGACCATTTTGAACGGTGAAATGATTTCACGAAGATGAGGAAGGTTTTAGAATCGAATGATTTGTGATCTAATGATAATACATGTTGGATTTATTACTCTGTAACAAGACGTTTTCAAAAAAAAAACGAATCTCTGGGACTTGGGACTGGGACAAACTTTCGAGCTGCGGCCAATGGAACGTGAGGGGAAAAATTGACCTTCGAATTTCGATCATGGGTAGAGCTCTAAAGTCTCGTTTGCTCGAAAAATGTTCTCTTAAAAGACTCTCAGCGAAATCAGACTTAGAGAAGTAGTGCCTTAAACCGGTCAACCGGTAATAAGTACCATTACAACATTACAGGGTGTCCTGTCACGGTCGCTATTAAATATGTCCATTATGCCAAGAGCGAACGAAAAAGTACTAAAGGCTTTCGGAATATTTATAAAACCGCAGTTTGGGTATCCGGTGTTCTGCAAGTGACTACTAACGGGTTCGGATTCAAACCAGAAGTCAACTGACTCTGTCTTGTTTATTGAACTTATTAATACCATTTATACCAATATGTACACGACGGAAACAGCAAGCCGGAACAGTTGGAGTGACCGAAACATGCATCATAGCACTTTTTGCGTAGCACATACCGTGCCTTCTATGTTTGTAATTTGATGTAGGTATCTTTGGCATTCAAGCGGAAGCCTGAATATCATGTAGTTTGGGCTAGAGGCAAGAATGCAGAAGAGTTTGTTTTTATTGCTACCAGGTGTTGGTTAGTTGCATTTGCGGGTATTGATTTATTTGTTTACGATTTTTTTGTGCGAGGTTGAGGTCGGTACAGTGAAGCTTATATTGAGAGACACCTAATTCAAATAGCAAAAAAACGGTCCGTTTGATCTTGAGCTTGAGCTTGAGCTTGAATGACCGCACATTTCGTAGTTGTTCCTCCGTGATGGATCTGAGCTAGTGAAGGTGCACAGAGAACCGCGTATATGGCAACTTGGGATTAGTTTACCATCTTCAATGTACAACAATTCAGTAGCTTCCGCTTTGTATAGATCCATAACGGCGCCGGCCACATCCTTACGTTCGTTGGGGTGAAAAAGGATATTGTAACGAAGGAGGTGTAACAGTCGTTGTTGTCGGAGACCAAATTTACATCTGCATCTCCACGACTGCGACGGAGAGGAAGGGTTGCTTTACCGTGGTAAGTGACGGAATTAAACGATAAAGATTTATTGATTTTTTTTTATATTGGGTTGGGGAAAAAGAAATGTCGTATTTCTGATCGGAATTTGACGCTTTATTTAACATACTTAGAATTATCCGATTCAAATATGCGCCATTTTGTTCGCAAACTTTTTGCCATTTAGAAGGCAACTTTAGTATTTCCCCTTTATAACCCCCCCTCCATATTTGCAAAAACCTCAGAAAGTCAGTTTTCGCAAGCCTCTTTTGAGGCCAACTTAGTATCACCAAAAGCGTTTTGCATGGACTATACGGTGGGTGCGATAAATCATCTCATCCGAGCTCCCGTAGCTTCTGGCGGGTCATCAAAAATGTGTGAGGCCGAGCGTTGTCCTGATCGAAAACAACACCATTCCTATTGACCAAATCTGGCCGCTTATGGTCAATCGCCTGCTTCAAACAGTCGAGCTGCTCACAAAAGAGACCCGGATTGAGGGTCTGGCAATAATTGAGCAGCTCATAGTGGATGATTCCCTTCCAATCCCACCAAACACACAGCAAAACCTTCCTGACCGTCAATCCGGGCTGGGCGATGGTTTGGGCCGGTTCACCGCACTTCGACCACGATTTTTTTCGCTTGAGGTTATCGTACGTGATCCACTTTTCATCACCAGTCTCCATCCGCTTCAAAAATGGACCGAGTTCGTTCCGTTTTAGTAGTGCATCGCAGGCGTTTATTCGGTCTAAGAGGTTGTTTTTGCGTCAACTCTTGTGGCACCCAAACATCCAGCTTTTTTTGGAATCCAATCTTCTGCAAATGGTTTCAAACAGTTTTACGGTCTATACCCAGTTCCTGGCCACTCGAGCGAATGCTCACAAGCCGGTCTACTCGGATGATTTCCACGATTTTATCGGTTTCTACGACGATTGGCCTACCAGTACGGGGTGTATTTTCGACAGCCACTACACCAGAACGAAATCGATCAAACCAACGCGTTGCAACGCTGTGCTGTGCGAATCGTTACAGTATCGGGTAGAGGTGGGAAAAATGGTTCACTATAGTGAGCGGATCAGAGCGGTTCCGCTCACTAAGGTGAACTAGTTCTTTTTAACAGCTCACTCGCTCTTTTCGTTCCTACATAATTTTTGGTTTTTATCAGTGTAGCTAATTATCAGGCACCGCAAGCGAGAGCCAGGTGAAAGCTTTACACCCGATTTGCCAAGCGCAAGGTCGCGCGCAAAATTACAATAGAACTCCCAGAAACAAGCTGCAACCAAACGTCTGCCCTGATATGCATGACTTGCATTTTTCATCACCCAGCCACCAGCCAGCCGCAAGAGCATGCAAAAAAAAAACAACTTGCAACAGTTCATACACAGGTACACGGGTTGACTAACGCCGAGTACGCACACGAATGGATGTGGAACGAAAAGAACGAAAGAACTGATTCACTGATCTGGCAATCCGCTCGCAGGCTGATCAAAAGATTCAGTTCTTTGAAAGAGCGAAATCTTTCGCTCTCAGAAGAACTAGTTCTTCCGATGACTCTTTTGTTCAGCTCGCAGGCAATCCGCTCGCGATCAGAAGATTTCGATCTTTCAAAGAACTGATTTTCTGATCAGCTCGGGAGCGGGTTGTCTGCATAGATTCAAAAGATCAGTGAACCAGTTCTTTCGCTCTTTTCGTTCCACTTTTCGTTTGCGTCCCGGCGTTAGCCAGCCCGTGTGCTGTGTGTGAACTGTGGCAAGTAGATTTTATTCTTTATTCCCGCGGCGGGTGGATGGTTATGCATAGAAGAGCAGGCAGCCGGCGGCAGCTATTTTCTGGGAGTTCTATTGCAGTGTCGCACGCCGCTTTGCGCTTGGGGTGTAAAACATTCATATGGCTCTCGCTTGCGGTGTCTAATCAACAAAATCGGCTTCAGCTTTTTGCTTGAAGTAAAAGGGTGAGTTACCGCTCTTTAAAAAAGAGCGATATAAAACTCACTCACTTTGAAGAACCAGCTCTTTAGATCAGTTCGTGAGCGGATTGCCCACCTCTAGTATCGGGCCTAAAACTTCACAATTTTTTTTGGCCGCTTTCGTTGCATTTTTACCTCTCAGGTAGAAAAACGTAAAACATGACGAATTTCTTGCTTGGTGGACTCTATCTTTGACGCGCTATAACATGAGACTGAAACGTATGATCACAACACTGTCAGAACGTCACTTGTATTGTAGCACAAATTGCCGTCTCTAAATAACCGTATAGTATAACCCGACGCGATGGATATAACACAAAATATGTTTAAGTGTTGCCATCTATTGACAAAATACGACATTTCTTTTTCCTCAACCCAGTATTAAAGATTTATTATTTTCTCGTTTTATACTAGAATTAAAGGTGAAATGTTATTTCAATTTGTATGCACTCTGACTGTTGAAATTTGTTTGCGCCGCATAGTCTTTGTTTCATTCCTATTCATTGATGTCATATTTTAATGTGCATATTAAAATTCGATAGTACTTCAACTCCTTTTTTGCACTAAATTTTAAAAATATTTAATACAAGTAATGTAACAAACAACCTTATTCTACGTTATTCTGCGGTCACGACGGTTTTGCATACAAAACTTTCATTTTATTATATTCGACGATTTATGTTTTTATTTTTCATATACTTTAGCTTCAATAACTTTTGACACGAAGTCCAATGTTGATAATTTTAATTGTATTTGCATAGTATTATGAGAATTTTCGATTTTTTTTTCGAATATTTCATTTGGCACTAGGATTGCGAGATTCGGTCCAGCCATCTCTGAGTGAGTGAGATCATAAAGTATGAATGTGTGTATGAATGTATCTATAGGTATGATTGTGTATCATACCTATAGATACATTCATACACACATACAGAAAATGCTTGGCCCGTCTAACTAAGCCGAGTGATATACGACAGTCGGCCCGTTAGATCACTTTTAAATCTTTGTTTTGCAAGTGATTGCTATACCTTTCTAGGATGAAGACAGAAAGAAGTAAGCCACCATATCTTCATCTATTCTCAAAAAATATATTGACTTTAGAAATATTTTAAAAAATCAGGGTAATTTCAGAAACCGAATGAATTATGAATTTTTCCTATACAGGCCCCGTTCGATTTTGCCAACACGTCAAAACTTTATATGTTACCAGAATCGAACCATGCCAAAAACAGACGGTTTTTTCCATCATATATTTTACTTTTAATGTGGTTTATGATGACTTAGACTCTAGATACGACCACCAATGGACCATTTTTTGGATTCCAAGTCGTTACAGGTGTCGCTTAATG
Organism: Wyeomyia smithii; assembly: GCF_029784165.1. NCBI lineage: Eukaryota > Metazoa > Arthropoda > Insecta > Diptera > Culicidae > Wyeomyia > Wyeomyia smithii. The sequence continues at coordinate 185,458,519 of NC_073695.1, read as the reverse complement.
GTATTTGGTTCAATAATCCAGCAGTATCCGGAACATAACCGGAATAGGTCCACATGTGGCCTATGACGATCTAGACACTCTATATGAAGTGTCCGACGTAATTAGAGGCCTGATACGGTTCTAATCACTGCTTCGGTCATTGTATTATCGGAACATGTTCCGGCCATATGCCCGGAACCAGTTGACCGATTCCGGCTATCCTTGTCGGCAACACTAAGGACCATAATAGCTTTCTTTTGGCGGTTTTCGAACTCAAATTTGTTAGAGGAAAAACGAGAAAACTCAAAAATATGATTTAAAAAAACTTTTCGCTTTTGTGCCAAAATTGAACTGTGCCAAAAACGATACGTGCCAAAATCGAATAGGGTTTAGGTATAATGTGCCATTCACTACCATCAAAAAATGGTATCTAATCTGAAGCCTCTACAAATAAAGATCAGTCTGAATTAAATGATTTAATTAGCCAAAATTAATGCCAATACGTTATTCGAAAAATAAAATCATCAGTTTTATAGAAACATGCATTCACACAAGGGTTTCCCATGAGCAAAAAATATATTTTTAACCCGATTCACAGGCAAATGAAAACAAATATTCTATTCCACCACATGATTACGGTAATTAATTAATTTCCTAATTAATATCGAACTCCATTTCACCCTCCTGTTTCTCGGATTTCTTGGAAAGATCAAAATCAACGAAACCGAGGTGCCATGCATTATTCCACTAATAACCCAATTTCCAATGAAGAAACACCCTTCTGGGGCGGTGAACGCCGCATACCGAAGAGGTGATAATATTCATAATACTATTCACTTAACTAGCACTCTGGATCGACTATCGCCCATCCAGCAGTGGGTCAGTGGAGCTAAAGTATTAAATTTCTTTCTCGCGCTGCGCTGGATACGCCGAGCCGACTATCGTCTTATGCATCATCGACCGATGCCCTCACGCGCTATAAACAAGCAACCGGCACGCGGGTCCGATACGTGATGTAATGCGTTGTATATTTCAGAAATTCGCCGCCAACAGCTGCCGCCAGGCTAGCGCAATGCTCCACACCTAACACCGGCGGGTAGCATCTGATCTCGTAATTATTTCTTCCTGAAACGAGAGCGCTTAACAAGCCCGACAAATTTAACGCGCACATGGTATTTGCATTGATGTTGGATGCTTGGCCCGACTGCATTGATATGAGCGGATCGTACGTCGATAGTGCAAGCTGGTAGCAACGAAACCATCATAACCGTTTCTGTATAGGATTGAATAACACAAGATAACGCATCAAAGTTACAAGCAGTGGTTGCTTGACCGGTAGTAGCTACAGGTCGCAACAGAAAATGTGAAAAGCGTTATTAATGAACTAAACATAGCATGAAGGGCGAAAGTGTTTTTTATTTCTCGAACTTTCATGAATTTAGGACATAATACACAAGTTTGGTAGCTTGGAATGAATAAGTTCCGATGATTTCATTTTCGATAACGATAAATCAAGTCGATTGGGTTCGTCGCCAAGCTCATTAATGGCTGCGTTATTAAAGCAGAGCTACTCTGCAAATACGTGACGTATTGATTGGAACAATAATTTACAACATGTCACGGCAATTTGGCTTTGCAATTGCATTCACGTAGTCGTCAACTCAGGATGCGGATACAATCAAATGTACATATGTAAGCACCACAATTGAGGTATAGGAAAACAAATGAACAAACGTATGGGTACCGTCGAACTTTTGTTCGATACCTCCGCGCACATACGCCACACAAAAGCACTCTTGTCTCGACGCCACACGACAGCCCGGTACTCAAGACAAACAGTGGAAAAAACGGTGAGAATTGGCGATTACGCTCACGGTAGCTGTTGGACATAATCGTATATTAATTACAAATGGCTTTATGATCATCCCCGCATGCGAGACCGGGGGTGCCCCTACTGCTTGCCGAGACCCGTGAGCCATGGGAAAACTCTGAAGTCTAGCCGGTGTGTTTGCGAAATGCTGTGATATCTGTCACCGGACTATTCAGTTTCAAGTACTGTCCAATGTCCGTGCAGCAACTCACAATTGATATCTGGCTGTATCAACAACCTGCTGAGGTATGGCAAGCACGTCTCTACGATAGCTAGCATATACTTCATAACCTGAGGAAAAAAATGGCAAATGATGCTTCTTTGACATGCCGTTCTTCGTGGCATACTCCAAGGGTTGTCTCGTATGGCATCTCCTGGGTCCGGGACAGCCAGACGGCCTACAGGCAGACGTGCCAGCACCGCAGTAAAGGATTCCGAACAATCAACCGTTCGATTTCTGGAATGTGAAAGTGAAATAATAATAATAGTCACTGTCAATGTTGTTTGGGAGGCTGGATAATTGCTGGGAAAAGAGCCGCTAATGTACGAGAAAGAAAGCACCGTAGATGCATCTTTAGAGATCAAAAACTGCCCGTTGGTTCCAGGTATGGTCTACGATTAGTTACATAATACGCATCGCGCTTGTTGTTACATATATTGTGCTCTTCAATATGCTGCATGACTCAGGGATTTATTTTTGCATGCAAAGCCTAACCATGGGTTTATATTATAAATGATAGCCTGCCAGGTCAGTGCGTCTTGAACTGTCCTACAGATCAGACGTTTTTTCGGTTGCTTGTGGACTGGTCTTTGACTGCCTATAGCTTCAAAGTTTGTGTTTTGTCAGTGTGTCTTTTAAAGACTACCTGAAAGTTATTTCCCATCAGTCTTTCTCAAGACTACCTACTTTTAAATTTAACATTTGTTTTAACTTTTTTCGTATCACCTGAAATGGCTGGACGGAAAAAGAAACCTCGCATCGCTGCGGGGAGGAAAAGAGAGGCATCTCTTTCTGACACATCGAGTGTCTGTAGTGACAATCCTTTTGATATTTTGCCTGAGCAAGAAGCTGGTGAAATGGAAGTTACCAATAATGAAACTATACAAAATATAAAATCTTTAAAAAAGGAGAAAGTTCCACCTATTGTGGTAACTATTTCTTCTGAATTTAATATATTCAAAAAGGAACTTTCAACGTTTGTTTCTGACGTTAAAGTTACCTATCAAATTGGCCGTAGAGGTGAATGCCGCTTATTAGCCGACTCAGTAAAGGGTCGCGATCGTCTTGTTCAGTATTTAACTGACAAGATGTACAAATTTTTTACATATGACACCAAGAACACCAAGCCGTTCAAGGTTGTCTTGAAAGGTCTCACCAACGATCAAACCGTTGATGAGATCAAACTTACTTTAACAGAATTACTTGGCATAGCCCCTACCCAAGTAATTCTAATGAAACAAAAATCACGAGGCGAAAACAGTCAGAGAACTGGAATTTCCCTTGTTAATTATTTAATTCATTTTAACCGCAATGAGGTTAACAACTTAAAATTTTTTGAAAAAGCACATGCTTTGTATAATGTGCGTGTAAAGTGGGAAATTTATAGGAAGTATGGCGGAGGTGAAAAGCATATCACCCAATGCCGTACTTGCCAACGTTATGGCCATGGTTCCAAATTCTGTAACATGGACCAAAAATGTCTTAATTGTGGAGACTCTTCTCACAAAAAGGACACATGTCCTGTGAAAGAGAGTAAAAATTTTCGCTGTGCGAATTGTAACGGCAACCATATGTCAAATTTTTATCAATGCCCAGTCCGTTTAGCAATTGTTAAGGCAAGGCAAGGTAAGCAAAATTCAAAAGAAACTTCAAAACAAAATTCTCCAAGCGTACCAGTGACGCATAGTTTACCTACTCCTTTGCATACCCGTTTAACTTATGCACAGGTTACAGGTAGTTCGAACATTATACCGCCTAGTGTTGGTAGTTCGAAAATAACCGTTAATATGGGTAAGCAAAACAGGCTAGAAAATAATTGTACACCTATCACTCCAGCTAATATTGCTGCCGAAAATATTTTTTCTAATGTCAACTGCCTGGGGCCTATTACGGCAGGTAAACTTTCTTTTTTGCAACAGGCAATGTTCGATCTTATGAACGCCATGTTGCAGGCAAAATCAATGTTTGAAGCCATTCAAATAGGCACAAATTTTACTATTAAAATTGTTTCTAATTTAAAATTTAGCAATGATTTTAAATAAAACAATTAAAATATTAAATTGGAATGCTCGCTCATTGAAGGCCAATGAGAATGAGCTTTTTAACTTTTTAACAGTAAATAATGTGCATATTGCAATTATTACTGAAACATTTTTGAACCCTAACATAAAATTAAAATATGATCCCAATTACGTGGTTCATAGATATGATAGGATTCAGGGTTCCGGCGGTGGAGTTGCAATTGTTATTCATCGCCGAATCAAACATCGTGCTCTTCCCCATCTTGAGACGAAAGTTATTGAAACTTTGGGAATTGAAGTTCAAACTGAACTTGGGATTTTATTTATTGCCGCAGCATATTTACCATTTCAATGCACACGCGAGCTCAAAAATTATTTTAAAGGTGATTTACAAAAACTCACCAGAAATCGTTCGAAATTTTTCATAATCGGCGATTTTAACGCTAAACATCGTTCATGGAATAATTCTCAAAGTAATTCCAATGGCAAAATTTTATTCAACGATTGTTCTTCAGGATACTATTCTATTTTGTCTCCGAATAGTCCTACATGCTTTTCTTCTGTAAGAAACCCTTCAACAATTGATTTGGTGCTTACAGATCAAAGTCATGTATGTAGTGATTTGATCACACATGCTGACTTTGATTCTGATCATCTTCCAATAACTTTTTCTTTATCACATGAATCAGTTTTAAACCCTATGAGCTCTGTTTTTAATTATAACAAGGCTAATTGGGAAAGATACAAAACTCATATTGAGAGAAATTTCAATAATGAGCTTGATTTGCAAAACGAAGTGAATATTGATTCCGCTTTGGACGCATTAAAATGTGCAATTGTTGATGCCAGGAATTATTCTGTTCTAAAGGCTCAAGTGAAATTTGATTCACCAATAATTGACGAAAATCTTCAACTTCTAATTCGTTTGAAAAATGTCCGCAGACGTCAATATCAACGTTCTCGTGACCCTGTTTTTAAAACTATTTATAAAGATTTACAGAAAGAGATTAAACATAGATTTACTCTTCTGAGAAATCAAAATTTTGAGACTAAAGTTGAAAAATTGAAACCATATTCAAAACCATTTTGGATGCTGTCGAAGATTCTTAAGAAACCTTCAAAGCCTATTCCAGTTTTAAAAGATGGTGAACGTTTTCTTGTATCCAATGAACAAAAGGCTCAAAGACTTGCTCAGCAGTTTGAGAGTGTTCATAACTCAAATTTGAATTTTGTGAGCCCAATTGAAAATGAAGTCACACGTCAATTTGATTTAATTTCTTCCCAGAATTTTTTACCTGCAGAAATAATTGAAACTAACTTGAATGAGATTAAATCAATTATTAAAAATTTCAAAAATATGAAAGCACCTGGTGACGATGGAATCTTTAATATACTAATCAAACATCTCCCTGAGAGCACAATGGAATTTTTAGTAAAAATTTTCAATTGTTGCTTCAAAATTGCATATTTTCCCAAATTATGGAAAAATGCAAAAATCACTCCCATTTTAAAACCGGATAAGAACCCAGCTGAAGTTTCAAGTTATCGACCAATCAGTTTGCTTTCTTCAATAAGTAAACTGTTTGAGAGAGTTATTCTTAACAGAGTGATGTCACACATCAACGAAAATTCAATTTTTGCAAATGAACAGTTTGGATTTCGCCATGGGCATTCCACAACTCATCAATTGCTCAGAGTTACTAATATGATACGAGCTAACAAATCTGAAGGTTATTCCACTGGAGCTGCTCTTTTAGACATAGAAAAAGCATTCGACAGTGTTTGGCATAAAGGTTTGATTGCGAAATTGCAAACTTTTAATTTTCCAATTTTCCTTATCAAAATTTTAAAAAATTATCTTACTGATCGAACTCTGCAGGTTGTCTATCAGAATTCAAAATCTGATAGATTTCCTGTCAGAGCAGGTGTGCCTCAAGGTTCAGTCTTGGGTCCAGTCCTGTACAACATATTCACTTCAGATCTTCCTGATTTGCCTCCAGGATGCACAAAGTCATTGTTCTGCGATGACACAAGCATTTCCGTAAAAGGAAAAAGTCTTCGTGTCATATGCAGTCGATTGCAGAAAAGTTTAGATATTTTTTCTTCCTACTTGCAAAAGTGGAAAATCTCTCCCAATGCTTCTAAAACTCAAATGATAATTTTTCCGCATAAGCCTAGGGCTTCTTTCCTCAAGCCAAACAATAATCACGTTGTCAAGATGAATGGGGTTATTTTAAGTTGGTCCGACAAGGTTAAGTACTTGGGACTAATTTATGATAAAAAACTTATTTTCAAAGAGCACATTGAGAGTATACAAGCCAAGTGCATCAAATATACGAGATGTTTATATCCTCTCATTAACAGGAATTCTAAACTTTGTTTAAAGAACAAACTTTTGATTTACAAACAAATTTTTAGACCAGCAATGCTTTATGCTGTACCGATCTGGTCAAGTTGCTGTTCAACAAGGAAGAAAACGCTTCAAAGGATTCAGAATAAAATTCTGAAAATGATCTTGAAGCGTCCTCCTTGGTTTGGTACACTCGAATTACATAGACTTACTGGTGTTGAACCATTAGAAGCTATGTCAAATAAAATTATTAACAATTTTCGACAAAAATCGTTGCAATCCTCAATTGCTACGATAAGCTCTCTTTATAGCCAATAAGTTAGCAATTAAGTTAGTTGTAAATTTACTTCCCTCTTCTTACAAGTAGGTTTAAATCCCTACGAATGATAAGTCCTAATTGCGAAAGCAAACAAATCCTAACAATTAAAATTACAAATTTCCAACAGTGTTGAGAAGTCACCATTTGTGATTGGACACACATACTCATTATTTTCTAATATTTATCATAAATACTTAAGCTACTAACAAATCCCCCCTTAAAAAAAAAAAAAAAAAAAAAATAGCCTGCCAGGTGGTTTCTAAATACAACAAATCACAGCAAGATTAAAATATTGTAGCTTTAAACAGTTTCCTTATTACTAGCAACCTCTATGATATATCCAGAATTGCGCAATGCAGATTGTTCAAGCAATTGTTATTGTTGAAGTTGCTAGTATTTTATGATGTTGCGATTCAGATTATGTAATTTTTCCATTTTATTCAAAGAATTTTCGATAATTTTGTGCATTACAGTACTGCAAGTTTATCATTGATAATATGATGATTGAACGTAATTTTTTTCTTCATAAGGAAGGCAACCAATCACCGTTTTGGTGCATCAAGAAAAGCTTTATAACAAAAGAATTTATAATTATCACTATAATTGATTTTTTTGAACAGTCAAACCAATCAATGCCTATTATTTCATGTTTAACCGATCATAAAGCGTCCGTTACCATTATTCAGCACAAACTAACCGGTTTTTCTCTACATTTTCTTTACAGGTGAGTGCAATAGAAATATGAACAAATTTAATTGAGCGCCCAGAGCCTAACAGATGCGTATCAAATGGCAGTAAGTTGAATAATCCTGAAAATAAAAACGATAATCACGTAGGCGATTCAGCACAACCGTATCAGTTCCCCTGTGCAGCGAATTATTCCAAAGGCCACCGGGTCAAGCAACATCTCGCTACGGTAGTATTTCAAAACATTGGTTACGCGAAGATCTGTTCCACATTTCAGGCGACCGTCAAACTTATAGGCGGGTGGTGGCAGTTAACAACAATCACTATGCTTAACCGACTTGTGGCAAGAAACATAGTTCACATCACATAGTATCGCGAAACCAATACAATTCGCCACAGTCTTGATGAGGTGCAGACCGCAACCGCCGCCATCGTTGTTTTTACCGCGATGTCCGACATTCCGCTGAATTAATTGTCGTTTTAGAGCGATATCCAGCTAAAAGGACAGAGGCAGCGTCGGTGGACGAGGTCCGTTGATTCGCACTGCTTGTGTATGCATCTCGCGCTTTCGTTGGGAGCACCATGCATCATCGTTGTACCTCTGCTGTGGGTACCGGTGGGAAACATGACAGCAAATGAGATAGCATGTTTCTATTATTTTTAAGCCAATTATTAGATTGCGAGTTTCTGCGAATCACATGCAAACATCAGCGCTTATTAATGTGTGAAATTTTTCTGAGGTCACCAGTGAAATCAAATAAAAAAGTGCCTTAGTGTGAATTAACTTCAAGCTTGACCTTGTTGTAGATAAAAACTTTGTCCTTCCATAAAAAAGTACCCTTGTGATTTTTTTTTTCAAAAATCATATTTTTTTCCTGATACTCCATGATCGGACCGGTTTCACTGTTTAGGTAATCTTTTGTCGTTTTTATAAAAAAAAATAGATTTTTAAAGCTCTTTTGGATAAATAATTTGAAAATTTTCTTCTAACTATTTTCAAATAAAAACTTTTTTTTCAGAGTGTATATTTTTTTTCGGCAAGACAAAACTGTTATCTATAACTTTACCGAAGACGTCATACCAATCAAATAAACCGTTTTGGCTCTAAAAATGGCATTTTTAAATAACTTTCAAAAATGAGTCGTGTTGCAAAAAACTAAACCAACAGCACAAAAAGGCATCTTTTGCCCCTAGAAACATGCATGCAAAGTTTCAGCTAAATCAAAAATGTTCGATTGAATTGGTTGCCCGTTTATTGTGGAATTGCTCACAGGTATTGTTCCGATTTCAGAAAATAAGATACAAACGAAGCTGTTTTCAAAAGATGACGAATCATTTACATATGATGTATATAAAATATAAGGTGAAACTAGTTCTGTAAAGTATCTATGTCTTAAAAAAATATGTTCCTAAGATAATAAAACTCGAAAATGAATATTTGAATCTTATATATATATTTATATCACTTAGAACATTTAACTTTTTTCTTGAGAACCGTTCGCTCATTCGTGTTGTTGTCAAAGAATGAATTGTATATTTTTGATCAAGCATTCCAATGAACGTATGGTTTTTGCTGGAGAACCATGGACAAATTAAGAAAAACGTGTATTTTCCTAAATAATTATAATTTTTCGAGCTTAAATTAGAAATAACTCGAAAACCAATGCCTTTAGAATGTTTACTACCAACAGCTTTTTGATTCAAAATGACTCTCTGCATCATTTAAATTCATCAGAATACAAATATTTTGAAAAATGTTTGAATTAGAATTTTCATAAAAAAATTAATCTACCATAAAAAAAAATATTTTTCATTTCTCTTTTTTTTTTTAAAGTTGCGTATTAACGTCAAGTTTCTTCGAAAAAATAAAAAAAAATTCAACTCTTTTTTTTTTAAATTGAAATTTAATGTTTATTTTAATTTTTTTTGGTCAAAAATTTTTTTTTGTACTGTGTATTTTTTTTTATGGTGCACTTTTAATTCCCTACAACTCATTCTCAGACAGTTTTTCTATACAACCAACGGTTTCTGGGCTACAATGCTTCAAATAAAACCTATGCCAAAAGGCATACGCCCTTTTAGAATGTAACTCATGGATGTAGAAAATCTCTCCACCTGTGAAAAATGCTCAGTTTGCTAAGCCAAATACGTGTGCAAAGTTTTATTAAAATCAAAAAAATGGTCGATTAAATTTTCGCGTATTTCCAGGCGATTTGAAATGATTTTGCTCTATTGCACCTTCAAGAGCGATGTTAAACAGTAAATTGGAGAGTGACAGCGCATCCTTCTATTTCAGTCCATCTAACGTCCATCTAAAAACTCTTCCTAAAATACGTATTCAGCACAGCCCATGGCTTTTCAGATATATATTTTTTGTTCATGTTGGATAATTTAAAAAAATCGATTATCCAACATAAATAAACCGGTGATTATCCCAACGAAACAATAGATATATTTTGCTAGAAATTTTACTCCCCAAAATAAATTCGCCCTGTCAAAAACTAACGTTTGAAATAAATACAGAAATATAAAGATTCATCCAAATCGAAAATGTATGTAGGGGGAATAGGAGCATAATGAGCACCCTAACTTAGATGCTGATTTAGGCATGGAAAACGACAAAAACTTCATGCTGTCTTCAGTGCAAAACTTGAATTAACTATCTATAATTAAAGGTACACTATTCACAAACTGAAAAATTTATCGTATAATGGTGAAAAACACAAATTAGATTCATGCATCAAAAACTAGTAATCAGTCGATGTGTGGGGCACAATGAGCACCCCACTGGGGCATAATGAGCACCCACGGGGTATAATGAGCATTCTTATAGAACCTATCTTGAAACTGTGTAGAAGTACAACTAATGGGCCAACGTTTGTCGCGGGATGCCGTGATATTTGGCGGCTTGTTTCGTGAATGTCCCGTCGTGCCTTATGGTGGCCAATTATGTCTGCAGTCCCTTTTTCTGACCGATTCGGTCTCAAAGATTTTCTAATATATGTTCGCACCATCACTGTTAACAAACACTGACTATGAAAACAGACAAACTCACAAGTGTACTGAGATGAATTTCAGCTAAGTTTATGTGACAAGGTGTGCTCATTTCACCCCACCTAAAGGTGACCATTTCACCCCTATCGAATTATTTAAAGTTAACATGAGATATTAATACTAATTATAGCTTAAAATTAAAACTTCAATGATAATGAAATTTGGGGTACGACCCATATGTCATATCGATGTGTCTACATACTTGATTGAGTCATTTAAACGACCGTAGAAGCTTATTTTGTAGTGCGCAAATATAATAATTTTTCCAACATCCGGGAACCAAGTTGATTTTTTCAATATATTTCCATATTTTAAACGGGCAAACCACTTTTGTTCTACATAAAAAGATACTGTAGTAACTACGGAAGAGTTCCACATACCATATTGTGTTAAAAAATACGTAGTTTCGCAAAAAAGAGCGGTGCCCATCTCGCCCCGTGTGCTCATTATGCCCCTAATCCTCCTAAATTCCAGTTTTTTCAGGTCAATTTTAATTGCAATTGCTCTATTAAAATCTCACATAATAATCAGTAATTGGACCTAAAAACATTTTTTGGATTTCTTTTTTTTGGGTTTGTAACCAAAATACTCATAGCTTTCAATGTGACGAGAAAGTAAGTAGGATTAAAGTTGCTCCGCTAGTTTCTGTTTACCCCGTTTCTGAGATACACTCCTAACAATTTGGAAAGCAAAGTGATGCACAGTTTGAAACACAATAACTACACATGTGCTGCGGGCGATTGATCACTTAAATGAATCGCTAAGTAAACGTTTTCGAAAAATCAAAGATAGTTGTTGCAATTTACCCAACGATCAACCATTTCGAGTTTCCATTCATAAAAATAGCATAACAGCGCATACAGCATAATAATCAATTGTGCTTAATTGTCTCGCATTCCGTTGAATGGTGAAAATTACTTCGCATAGAAACCAGCATTCCATTACGTTTAATGACTTTTCTACTATTTTTGCTGTGAACGACTATTTCGGAGCAATGATCTCTTATGATGAACATAAACACAAGCAAAGCGCTATTGTCATCATCGAAAAACGGCACAATGAAATTGATACCTACTAACAAATGTCGAAGCAGCACCGCTCGGCTTTAACAGACAATCGTGTCGCACCTTCGTTTACGACAAAGTTCAAGTTTCAAAATGAGCGCATACCGAAAGTGACATTTAGCGTAGATGACATGTTCAGAACTTTGCAGTTGCGCCATCATCACAGTCTACCTTCGGTAGACTCACGGAGTTGCACTTTAAAGCATTGAAATTAATTTCATAGAACCTATCATATTGCGGGACCAACGACTGTTGCTTCAAGAACTGAGGAGGTACCATCTTCGTTTTATAGCTTGCTTCGTGCAAAAAAAAAATAGCAGCTTGTCGATACCGGATAATGAATTTTGATCGTTGAGGCCAAACTGCTCCCTTAATGCCGTCAAGGCTTGGCCGGCCATAGGCAGGGGAAGCCGAAGCGGCACACCGTCATGTTGAACAGAATTAAAGATAGCACGGTAGCAGCGCTGAGTGAAACCATTACCAAAACGGATGAAAATAATTAGTTTTGCATAATACAGAAAACTTACGTGTCTGCTGGGGAAAACAGCGAGGATAGAATATAATCGTTATTATATAGGAAAATAATGTTACACAACAAAAGACAACAAAATAAATTTTTTTGCAACCCGTTTGTTTACAAAAAAAAATTAAGCCTTAATGTTACAACTAATGATCTCTTTTAGAATATCGAAATGCGGAAACTTTCACTTATGGTGCTCATAAAACACGGTAGTGAATCCAATCACCCTTTTTCAATTACGTGAGAAATAATATAAAGCGTTGAAGCGACCGAGAAAAAGGATTAAATTTTCCATCGAATCTCACCAATTTTTGTGCATCACCAGCAAGCAGAAATCGCGTGTCTTCCCAAGATTTCCTCCAGTCACGATTGTGTACAATTCGATCCATCGTGGCGTCGTTAATTCGCAACTCGGTTGCATCCATAGGTCAATACAAATTGTTTACTTTCTGGCCGTCAAGATCGCTCAATTTGCTGGTGCGCACTACAAAGTCGATCAGAAAATCAAATTAGATATCTACCACCACCCATTGTCGATTGATCCATCGATCGATCGTAAATCGTGCGAAAATCTCTTTCACCGGTGCCCACGCGCTGAATCCAAGCGATGATTACTTGTGCAACCGAAAGCGAAGAAAATTGTTTTGAATGAGAAAGAATGAAAAACTGCCGAACGCGAGGCGCTGAAATTACACAAAAGCATGGCAAAGCGTGGAAAAGCTTTAACCTATGCAAAGTACACCCTATAGCAGGATGGCGTTCGATCGGTTTCTTGGAAGTAACAATCTGTCAGTTCCCAGTGGGTACAATAGTTGAGAAAATTGTCGTCTAGCGGTCGGTGAGTGCAGTGCTATGCTAGCTAGCTGTTGTGTACAGTTGAAGCAAATGTCAGATTAATGATGAGTTGCATCACGCGTTCAACTCTTTAGTTTAGTTCACAACGTGTTTATTATTGAGTGGTTTTACCCATCTTCAAAAATTTCTTTGGGTAACTAGTCACTAGCTAAATTACTTTTTCCTCATACAACTTAATAAAAATATATATAACAATGCTGCTAGGTAAAATATTTATTCGGTTTAGAAAACACGTTTTGTTATGAGCGTCTCTACGGTTGATGGCAGTTGACGGCTTCGCTGGTCGCATGTTTTGTGCAAGATTGCATATTCAATTATGGGGTGTCAATTCCATTCAATTGGTCGCGTGCCAATAATTCGCTTCACAAGCATAATTTTGAAATATGATGTTCGACAAACTTGCAGGCCTTAAGAAATGCTACATGTTTGTCGAAATAAGCAGTGCTCTAACTTTTATCCCTAAAGTGTGAGAGCCCATATTCAGTAGGATATCCAACCAATATTTGCGGTGAATATCATAATATTCACTGCGAATGTTGACTGAATATTGCGCTGAATGTGGGCTCTCACACTTCATGTCTAGGAGTTAGAGTACTGCACTATTCGTCAAACTTGTAGTACTACTTAGGGACTACAAGTTATTTTTTTGTTCATCTATAATTTATTTGACACGGCACAAATACAATTTAATGTTTAACGGCGCCAATTATATCTGGTAGCTTACTTGCTAAAGTATCTTAATAACTAAAAGCAAATTTTTTATCCTCGCTGCCGACTACGAGCTGAAACTAAATGTAACTTAAAGCTATAATATTTTGCATAAAAAATTCTGGTTTACTGTATGATGGTTTTCATTGCCATAGGTAAGCACATGTTCCGCTGCTGGGCCAAGATATTACGGACTGGCATACTGGGTTGTCTCCCTCGGGACCTGAGAGTATCGTGCGGGTCTAGTTGCTGTTTCCGGATCCGGGGTCTTAACGTGTTCTTGTCGTTTGGTTGGATGTAGGCGGAAGGGAATAGGATTAAACTGGGGCGTGGATGGATTTCAGGAAAACGTATATAAGGGACATGTAGGATAGGTCACGGCTCGCCAAGACATCACGAACAGGAACAGCCGGCTGCCTGCTTTCGGCCTGCAGGGAAGCTATTAATTTAGACCTGGCGTCACGGTGTACAGGGCATGACCAAACAAAGTGCTCTATGTCGTGATAACCTTCACCACAGGCACAGATACCACTTTCCCCGAGCCCAACACGACGGAGATGCGCGTCAAATCTATAGTGATTGGACATAAGCCGGGACATCACGCAAATGAAATCCCGACCTACATCCAACCCCTTGAACCACGGGTTCGTCGACACCTTGGGGATTATGGAATGTAACCACCTTCCCAGTTCCCCTCTGGTCCAAGCATTTTGCCTACTGATGATCGTATTCTAACGTACAAATGAGAAAAATTCATTAAAGGCAATTGGTCTTTCATAAATTCCACCGTTTGTTGCGCCCACCTTAGCCAAAGAGTCCGCTTTCTCATTGCCCGGTATCGAGCAGTGAGAAGGGACCCACGCTAAGGTAATCTGATACGATTTTTCGGATAAAGCACTCAGATGTTCCCGTATTTTCCCCAGAAAATACGGAGAGTGCTTAACATCTTTCATCGATCGGAGAGCCTCAATGGAACTGAGACTGTCCGTAAAGATGAAATAATGGTCCGTGGGCATTTTTTCGATAATCCCTAGGGTGTCCTGAATTGCAGCCAATTCTGCGACGTAAACAGAAGCAGGATTATCAAGCTTATGGGAGACGGTTAAATTGTTATTGAAAATACCGAAGCCAGTGGACCCATCAAGAAGTGATCCGTCAGTGTAGTACATGTTGTCGCAGTTGATGTTTCGATATTTATTGGAAAAAAATTTGGGGATCTGCTGCACGCGTAAATGATCCGGGATTCCACGAGTTTCTTCTTTCATGGATGTATCGAAAAACACAGTAGAATCAGAAGTATTTGATAAGTCGACACGATTTGGAATATTCGAAGAAGGGTTAATATTTTGGGACATGTGATTGAAATACAATGTCATAAAACGGGTTTGAGAATTAAGTTCGATTAACCTCTCAAAATTTTCAATCACAGGACGGTTCAAGACCTCACATTTGATAAGAATGCGAGAAGACAGGCTCCAGAAGCGGTTTTTCAATGGTAATACTCCAGCTAAGACCTCCAAACTCATCGTATGGATCGACTGCATGCAACCCAAGGCGATACGCAAACAACGATGTTGTATTCGCTCCAGTTTGATCAAATGTGTGTTTGCTGCGGAGCGGAAGCAGAAACACCCGTACTCAATGACAGACAATATCGTTGTTTGGTAAAGCCTTATAAGGTCCCTTGGGTGGGCTCCCCACCATTGTCCGGTTATTGTACGAAGAAAATTCACTCTTTGTTGACATTTTTTCATCAGATACCTAACGTGACAACCCCAGGTGCCTTTAGAGTCGAACCAAACACCAAGATATTTGTGTACCAAAACCTGAGAAATCGTTTTACCCATTAATTGTGTTTGAAGCTGAGCAGGTTCATGCTTCCTAGAAAAAACTACTATCTCAGTCTTCTCCGGAGAGAATTCGATACCTAGCTGTAAAGCCCAAGCAGACAAATTGTCCAAGGTATCTTGCAATGGTCCTTGCAAATCAGCAGCTTTGGCTCCTGTAACAGAGATTACACTGTCGTCTGCAAGTTGTCTTATCGTGCATGAATTTGCCAGACATTCGTCGATGTCATTTACATAAAAGTTGTAAAGAAGGGGGCTTAAACATGAGCCCTGGGGAAGACCCATGTAGCTAATGCGAAAAGTTGCCAAATCGCCGTGCGTAAAATGCATGTGCTTTTCGGACAGCAAATTGTGCAAAAAATTGTTCATAATTGGAGAAAATCCTTGTCGGTGAAGTTTACCCGAAAGAATGTCAATAGAAACGGAATCAAAAGCCCCCTTAATGTCCAAGAACGCAGACGCCATTTGTTCTTTGCGAGCATACGCCAGCTGAATAGCTGTTGAAAGCAACGCAAGACAATCATTCGTCCCTTTGGCACGGCGGAAGCCAAATTGAGTATCTGATAGTAAACCATTTGATTCGACCCAATGGTCTAAACGACGGAGTATTATTTTTTCCATCAATTTCCGGATACAGGATAGCATTGCAATCGGCCTATAAAAGTTGTGATCAGATGCTGGTTTCCCTGGTTTTTGGATGGCGATCACCTTCACTTGCCTCCAATCCTGCGGTACAATGTTTTGCTCCAGGAACTTATTGAACAAGTTCAACAAGCGCCTCTTGGCATTGCCGGGTAGATTCTTCAACAAGTTGAATTTGATTCTATCTAACCCAGGCGCGTTATTGTTACAGGACAGGAGGGCAACTGAAAATTCTGCCATCGTAAAAGGTGATTCTATCGCGTCGTGGCCCGGAGACGCATCGCGAACAATGTTTTGCTCAGGAACAGAGTCCGGACATACTTTCCTGGCAAAATTAAATATCCACCGACTTGAAGACTCCTCGCTTTCGTTGACCGTTACGCGATTCCGCATTCTTCGGGCTGTGTTCCAAAGAGTGCTCATCGATGTCTCCCTCGACGTCTCGTTCACGAACCGACGCCAATATCCGCGTTTCTTTGCTTTAGCCAGGCTTTTAAGCTTGGTATTAAGCTCCGAATACCGTATATAGTCGTCGGGTATACCTCCCTTCTGGAAGGCCAAAAACGCGTCGGATCTTTGCGTGTAGACATCGGAGCACTCTTTGTCCCACCACGGAGTTGGAGGCCGCTCTTTGATCGTTACGCCGGGATATTTCTTCGTTTGGGCTTGCAACGCGGCGTCGAGGATTAAGCCCGCGAGGAGGTTGCATTCTTCAAGTGGTGGGTGATGTTGAATCGACTCGACCGCTTTTGAAATCATTTCCTCGTATAACTTCCAATCGACATTCCGTGTGAGGTCATACGGAATGTCAATTGGTCGCATGCGAGTTGAACCGTTAGTAATTGAAATAAGAATAGGCAGATGGTCGCTACCGTGAGAATCGAGGATTACCTTCCATGTGCAATCCAACCGTAGCGACGTCGAACATAAGGATAGATCCAAAGCGCTTGGGCGCGCTGGAGGTTTCGGGATACGGGTCATTTCACCGTTGTTCAAAATAGTCATGTCGAAGTCATCGCGAAGGTTATAGATTAAAGAGGAGCGGTTACCATTGTAGGGGGAACCCCAAGCCACACCATGAGAGTTGAAGTCTCCCAAAATCAAACGTGGCGAGGGAAGAAGTTCTATTAAATCAAAGAGCAACCGTTGCCTAACCTGTGCTCTGGGAGGAATATATATTGAGGCAATACAAAGCTCTTTACCTTGTATTGTCATTTGACATGTGACAACTTCGATGCCTGGAATCGAGGGGAGGTTAATACGATAGAAAGAATAGCACTTTTTAATCCCTAAAAGTACTCCTCCATATGGGGTGTCTCGATCAAGGCGAATAATATTAAAATCATGGAAGTTGAGATCAATATTTGAAGTAAGCCAAGTTTCACAAAGGGAAAATGCATCGCATTTGTTTCTATTTATTAAAACTTTAAATGAATCAATTTTTGGTAAAATGCTTCTACAATTCCACTGTAAGACAGAGATAGAATCCTTCGTATACGCAGATGAATTAGGCATCGAAGGATACAATCGCTGCAAGGAGGGACCATTGGGCAGTCAACTGCTTCAAAAATGATCTAACTGTTGGGAGGAATGCTGTAAGAAAATTTTTAATTGGATCGGGTACATTGAAAGTTTCAAAAATCCAGTCCACAATGTCAGAAAATTTCACTTATCCAGAGTTTGTTTCATCAACTGGGAGTGCAAAAGGAACAACTGGGGTTTTAGATGTTCCTGGCAGTGCTGGGAACTCCTTCTGGGACTTTAAATTTGCAAGCCCAGTAGGAGTTTGCTTCGGTTTTTCCGCAGCACTGTTTGGTTTATTTGTAACTTTCATTTCCCTTTGGGAAATCTTAGGACCTTTTCGGGGAAGTTTAGGAGAGGAAATATTTTTCCTCTTTCTAGACGCCCCAGGATTGGCATAAGTTGTTCCCGCTGGTGAATCGTCAGAATCGGTTTCATCAGAGGACAACAGATCAAAGGGGTTCGATGTTATGGTAGAAGTGGTCACGGTCTTCTTCAGCATCTCAGCGTAAGATCGCTTTGAACGCTCCTTAAGTGACCGCTTGATTTTATCTCTGCGCTGCATGTACACCGGGCATGTGGAGAGCTCATGCTGATTTTCCCCGCAGTGAATACATTTTTCAGCATTTACACTGCAAGAATCGTCCGCATGAGTTTCTCCACACTTGCTACATCGTGCCTTATTGCAGCAGTAGGCGACTGTGTGGTGCAATTCATAACACGGGGTACATACAATCGCACAGGCAGACGAACCCGATCGATCGAGACGTGGCTAGGGAGAGCAGATCCGGCAAACGTAACACGAAACGAGTCTGACGGAGTGTACACTTTTGTGCCGTTGACAAGAGACACAGACCGCAATTGCTTGCAATCTATGATCTTTACTTTTACGTCGTGACACAAAGCATTTTTGAAGCAGCCAAAACCGCTTGCCAAGATACACTCGACCGACAGACTCGAATCGGTTATGACACCGTCGATCTCCACGTCTCGTGCGGGTATGTAAACGCGATACTCGCGTGTGAAGAGCTCAGAGCAAGCGATAGCATTGGCCTGTGCCAGGTCGCTGACCACGACACGGAGCTTGTTGGGTCTGACCTTGGAGATTTCGGTCACGGCCTTGTACCCCTCCGTCAGGTCTTTCGAAATCTGCAGGATGTTTAACGGTTTCGATTTCGGTCCTGCTTTTGGCCGAAAGAAAACAGTAAAGCTGCCCTGAGATCCGTCCGGGTAAAGCCTGGGTCGAGGGGGGACTGGAGAATTAACAGAGGAAGGGTTGGCAGGAGGGACAGGGTCGGAGGGGTTCGGGGATGGTGGCACGGGAGGCTAGGGATCTACATCCATCGCGCTAAATCTAGCGCACTAGCGCCGACAGAACACGTACCTCTTTACTTCTCCTTTCAGCAGGGTTGGTTGTCCGAACGGTCGAAGCTGCAGCCGTTACAGCCAGCAGCACCAATACAGCAGCTCCAAACAGCCACCAGCATCGAGCCGGGTGTGTGATCACTCAGCACAGCGACACAACTCGCTGTCAACTGTTGGCTTCTTCTTTTTCCTCCTTTGTGTTGAGATTCTCGTCCACTGCTGTAGCACAAATCACTTAGCAGCCAAATCGGCTTACGCACCAGCAAACAGCCACGATGCGAAACAGTTGCACAAAGGCGGGCGACCTTGAACCTTCACTCGACCAGGCAAACAATGCCAACACTTGCTCGCGCGTCTTTTGTTTTATAT
Organism: Wyeomyia smithii; assembly: GCF_029784165.1. Taxonomy (NCBI): domain Eukaryota; kingdom Metazoa; phylum Arthropoda; class Insecta; order Diptera; family Culicidae; genus Wyeomyia; species Wyeomyia smithii. Next base: position 185,439,128 of record NC_073695.1, on the reverse strand, counting down.
TCTATCGGAGCGATCACCAAACACGTCCTATACTGATGCGTGTTCGGCACAGAATGAGACTACAAGTTTGTCATACATCGTTTTTTTTTAAATTACACTTGTGGAGCGAGCTATCGGCACACGGCGAAAAAGCACCCCAAAATTGAGCATGCATGTTTGTCGACTGGACCAGTCCGATTTTTATTTCTATAAACATTTTCAGAAGAGACCATCCACATACCACGTGGACAGCACTGGGGGGGGGGGTTGGCTAATGTCCACGGTCCATACAATTTTTTTAGAGTTTATATGGACAGTTGTCCACGGAGGGGGAGGGGGGGTCAATATCTGTCCACGTGGTATGTGGATGGCCCCGAAATACTCAACATATGATGGATTTCTCGCCAAAGCGACTGACGGGCTGGCAGCACCCACTCAGAATTTAATGAAACATTTCGCGTGTTGAACCGATATATCTTAACAATGGCAAAGGTAGAGAAAAGTTTTCAAGGGTTGGCTTCTAGTCAATTGTCTGGAATTTCATTTTAAAATATTTGCGGTCAGTAGGTATAAGAGGGTATTCGATCTTTCGTAGTAGAATTAAATGAAAACACAGCCTATTCTCAGTATTAAAATTCAAAATATTTAAAAAAAAAATTTAAGCTCGTACATTAGAACAAAATTATTCTTCAAGCTTTTTGGTAGAAAGTTGAGTTTCCTAAAATTCTTCTGGACATGTCAAATTGGACACTAATTTGAGGAAAATGTGTTTGTCAAACAGTTTTATTTCAACACCTAAAAAGTAAAGCTGCATATTAAACTAATCATTTGAAATGAGTTTCTCAGCAAATGGTAGCTGCTTTTTAAAGCCAAACTAAAAAGTTTATTTATATGTCTGTATAATATTCTAAAAACTCGTACTCAACTGAGCCAGAGTCGACCTTGACTTTGATGGCTCCAGGTTGAAACCACCAGTTAAATGTAACCTAAAACCATGGCTATTGGAGGCAAACAACTAATTACAGACGCTCGGGTAATTTATAGACCTATCGACATTTCTTCCTATGAAAAACCGGTAGCACCACAAGCTGTGGTATATATTCATCGAAGATGAACATAGCATTTATGGTGTAGCAGCGGGCTACCATCGAACCGCCGGGAGGTGTTTGATGACGAACATGCAACTCACCGCATGCGATCACAGGTATCTCCTAGCTTGCCTGCCTTATGTACTGTGCGCACCATTAGAAACCCATTCATTCACACTGGAATTCGCATAAAACAGCTTAATAATTAATAGCTACGTAGAACCGCATATATTTTAAAAACCAGTTGCTTGTTCTAAGATGTCGACGAGTTAAGTTAATAATATAGTGCCAACATAAGGAAGAGGAAAGGTAATCATCCATCCAAGCAGAGCCACAAGTTGTTCTATTAAATAAATCAAGGATATTCTTTCCAATGAGCTAAATTAAGGAGCGTAAACATACAGAGGAAAAGTATATTTTTCTCCAGAATAAAATAAACTCTTACTAGGTTTGATTACAAGCAGTGATTTTTGGTGGATCCAGAACTGACTGTTTTGCGACAGAGCGTTTTCAGCTTCCAGGTAACTCTGGAGAAAAATTCGAAATTTTTTTAAATCAAAATAAAATCCAATACAGAACATAAGCACGTTAGTTAGGGACAAATGCCACTGCCACAATATAAATCGCTGTTTGGTCAATAAGGCTGGATTCAGCAAGGCGCAAACTGCTTCAAAAATAAGATTTAAATTAAGCGCAAAACTATTGGAGGGAACTGGCGGACTTTCTGAGGGTATAAAAGGAAGTAGACCCGCAGACTCGCGAGCTTTTTGATATACACGAGGCGTCCGTGTGATGTGCAGTGAGTGAGACCTAGGATTGGACCCCCCTGAGCTGCACAGTACACGGTTCGGCTCGCGAACCTGGAAAGGTTCCGCGCCTAAACCGTAAAAGAGCATTGGCACCCTCGCACAGTACGTTCTCACCGTTAAGGAGAGTCCCCTCTTGGTTTTGGTCATTGCGGTCAGCCGCGGTCTGGCCTTTTACATCAAGGAGGAAAGGAGGGTCCGTGATATTTGGGTTCCCCCTATCCTGTCATCCGCTGGCCGCCTTGTACCGGTACGACATCTGGTTGCGCGGTCGAGAGGACTCCTGCGTCAGCAAAAGCAACGTTAAGAGCCAGTTCGCGCGAGCCGCAACCGCCTTTCTGAGGGACGTTGTTTTGATGTTCTCCGACTGGGCTGAAATTTTCAGCGTTTGTTTGTCTGTTCAAGGTAGGAAGTTTTGCGAAATTTGAATTTTTTTCATTGAGGTTAAGTGAGGTAAAACGGCCCTTGAAAATGATATGTCCAAATACTGAAAAGTGCAATAATTCCTGCTAGACTTGATGGATTTTCCTAAAAAATTGTGGTATTATTCTACACTAAGAGTACTTCAAAACGCATGGTCACAATATATGGCAAAGAGATAAATTGACGAAAAAACGCATTTTTCTTTTAAAAACTGTCAATTTTCAGGGTCATCCTACTCTTCTCAACATCGCTAGAAAAAATATCTCAATATGGCGTTTTGTAGAGCAACTCAAGAGCTTTTATATCATGCATAAGCCAAGTGTGCCAAATGGGGTAAAACGGCCCTAGAAGGTTTTTTTTTAAAAACCGTCAAAATCACTAAAATCACTAGTTCCTGCTAGACTAAATAGATTTTCTTGAAAATTTGGATTATCACTGTATCTTACCAGAACTACCTACTTTACCAGAAGACAGCAATTTGGGGTAAAACGTTCCTTGAAGATTTTTTTTTCGAAAAAAACAACCGTCAAAATCACCAAAACTGCAAGAATTTGGGTTAGACTTGATAGATTTACTGAAAATTTCGATTAATTCTTTAATGAACCCTACATTAAAAAAAGCTCAACAGAAAGTATTGCGTGGCTTTGCTGACATTCTCTCATTCTCTTGTTGGCTCCAAAAATAACCTCTCATTCCATCGAGTAACTTCGAATTTAAGCCGAGAGTAAGTATTTTACGATTTGAGCAGTTTCTGAATACAAGATTTTGAAGAGCCTGTTTACCTCACTAACCCCTTTTCCAAAAACCTCAATTTCTGCAGACTTATGTATTAGTGCATTAATGCATAAAGAACAACGACACAAAACGGAGTTTCGTTTCTCGCACAATTGGTTCGAAATGATGGTCAATGACATGTTATAGAAAAAATGGCTTTATTTATTTATTTATTTATTTCGTCAAGCAAATGTAGACTACAGTTATAATAATACAATGCTTTCTTATATTCTATACATTATTTCCAGTAGTTAGTCGTTTTTTTATTTGATTTCTGCCCATGGTGATGTCGATATTTTCGCAGTGCTGGTTATAGTGACGCATCATGCGATTTATTGGGCCATTTTTTGAGTAGTTTGTTCTGTGAGAATTTTCCGAAAATATTTTACGATTTCTTAATTGACGACTGGGTGCATAAAAATTTAGTTGTGATAATAATTGAGTAGATTGCACGCGTTGAGAAATAATGTCATTGATAAAATAAAGCATTGAAAGATCGCGGCGTTCTTTAAGTGCTTGTATGTCTATAAGCATGCAGCGTGCTTCATATGATGGCAAGGGAAATGATGTCCAATTTAGCTTACGAAGCGCGTACAAAAGAAATTGTTTTTGGACAGATTCAATGCGTTCTTCATGTGTGGCAATATAGGGATTCCATACAATGCTACAATATTCCAGAATTGGTCGGACGTATGTAATATATAATAGTTTGATTGTATATGGGTCTTGAAAATTGTGGCCGAAGCGTTTTATAAAGCCCAGCATACTATTTGCTTTGTTGATAATTGTATTATAATGTTCTATGAATGTGAGTTTGGAGTCTAAGATTACGCCTAGGTCCCTAACGATTTTGCATTTTTCTACTGGTTGGTTTCCTAAGAAAATGTTTGTTGGTGGTGTTACTGTTTTTCTGCTAAAGGCTATTGAATTACATTTTTTAATGTTGAGTTGTAATAGGCTTTTGTTGCACCAAGTGTAGAATACATTAATTTCGTTCTGGAATATTTCGAAGTCTTCTGCATTGGTTATTTCTATAAAGAGCTTCATGTCATCAGCATATACAAGCACATGTATTGACTTAAGAAGAAAGGAAATGTCATTTACGTATAATATAAAAAGAAGAGGGCCCAGGTGGGAACCTTGAGGAACCCCAGAAGTTACTTCTATTGGGTTTGAAAAGGAATTTTGAAAGCGGACTATTTGTGTTCGTTTTGTTAAGTATGACTGCAGCCATTCCAAAAATTTTGTTTCAGTTCCGTATTTTTCGAGCTTGAAGAGTAATAATGGTATGTCGATTCTGTCAAATGCCTTGCTAAAGTCCGTATAAAGAGCTTCTACGTGGTTACCGTTGTCCATTACAGTCAGAGTGAAAGTTATGAATTCCAAAAGATTTGTGGTAGTTGATCGGCCTTTGTAAAAGCCGTGCTGTTGAGTTGTAATTTGGTGTTTTACTTGTTGAAAGATTTTTTCATTAATTATTGATTCAAATAATTTTGGAATGCATGAAATAATGGCAATTCCACGATAATTACGAATGTCAGATTTAGCGCCAGATTTGAAAATTGGCACTAAATATGAGGTTTTCCAGAGTTCTGGGAAAATTCCATTCTTCAGGGACATGTTAAAAAGGTGTTGTAATGGTGTAGATAGTTCTTCTGCCAAATTTTTGAGAAAAATTGGAGCTATTCTGTCAGGTCCAGGACCTTTCGTAGCGTCTAAATTTTTAAGTGCGTTTTGAATTTCGAATTCAGATATTTGATTGACAGATAAAGAATTCGAAAATTCAGGAAAATACGAGAAGTATTCGCGGTCGCGATCTGTTTCTTCATATTTGGTGTAAATTTCTTGAAAAAAAGTGGCAAAAAGACTACATATTTCATTACTAGTTTGTCCTACATTACTGTCAAGATGCATTCGTGATGGAAAGTTGTTACTTTTTAGTTTGGTTTTTACGTAATTAAAGAAGTTCTTAGGGCAAGACTTGATTTGATATTCGATTTTACGATTATGTTCTTCATGTGCAATTTTAATGGCTGCGTCAAGTTGACAGCAAATTTCTTGGTAATTTTGAAGATTTTCGCTATTGCTGTCTTTTTTGTATATTTTATGTGCTTTTTGTTTTCTATTTTTTAGGTTCTTCAATTGTGGATTAAACCACACTGGATATTTGTTGGTGTTCGTTCGTCTTCTTTTCTTTAGAGGTACATTTTCTGATATAATTTGATTAATTATTTCATAAAATTTTGATACTTCTACGTTGACATTTCCTTCTTTACAAATTATACTACGCCAATTTATTATGCGAAGTCTACGTTTGACTTGTTCGAAGTCAGTTTTGTGGTATTCCGGTACATCCTCGTACTCGCAGTCGCTGGGGTACGAAGTGTTATTCATTACTATTGAATATTCAATTGCTGTGTGGAATGCTTCATTTTTCCAGATGGGAGTCAATGATGCATCTACACAGAAGTCTTCAGTGCAGTTTGTGAATAATAGGTCTAAATAAGCATTTTGTTTGTTTTTGACATGATTGATTTGATATAGACCGAGTTCTGAGGATTTGCCAAAAAGATACTGCAAGGCATCTTTATAACGGCGCATTTTTTGAATATATTTAATGGAAACTCTTGAGTTGCACTACAAAACGTTTTATTTGGATTTTAATTCAAGATCTGTTGGCAAGAGAAAAACTGCTGTGAAAATTACCTTTTTGCCTTTCTCCTAGAAAGGTATAGCAATCACTGAAAAAACCAAAGGTATAAGAGTGCTCCAAAGGGTCGAATCTCGTATATCAATCGACTTAGTTCGACGAGCTGAGCATTTCTGTATATGTGTGTGTGTGTGTGCGTATGTATGTAAAGGTCTCCCAATTTTACTCAATTTTCTCAGAGATGGCTGGACCGATCTTAATGAAATTAAATGCAAATGAAAGGTCTAGTTTCCCCTGACGACCCTATTGAATTTTATTGCAATCGGATTTTTAGTTTCGAGGTTATGTATCAAAATGAGAAAATCACAAAACTTCATTATCTCAAAAACTACACAACCGATTTGAACAAAATTAGTATCAAAAGAACGGGCTTATTTTTTGAACCATTTGTAAAATAATGTTATAAGGATCGGACATGTAGTTCAAAAGTTATGTAAAGGAACGTGTTTCAAAGACTGTTTAAACTCACTCACTTTTCTCAGAGATGGCTAGACCGATTTTCACAAAATTAGTGTCATATGGAAGGTCTTGTTGCCCCATGAAACCGCATTGAATTTTATTGTTATTGGACTTTAACTTTGTCCGTTATGTATAATAATGAAAAATCAGGCTATGACAAGAAAAATGTTTCTAAAACTGCTTGAACTCACCCAATTTTCTCAAAGATGGATGGACCGATTTTCACAAAATAAGTTGCAATAGAAAGGTCTAGTTGCCTGATAAGACCCTATTAAATTTTATTATAATCGGACTGTAACTTTGTCTGTTATGTATCAAAATGTAAAAGTTATGAAACTTCATTATCTCAGAAACTACACAACTGATTTGAACAAAATAGGTATCAAATGAACGGACTGTCTTCAAAACCCCTAAATAACGAATTTCATGGTGATTGAACATGTAGTTCTAAGGTCATGAAAAGAAACGTGTTCAGAAAACTTTTTTAAATTCACTCGTTTTGCCAAAGATGGCATGACTGATTTCAACAATCTTAGTTTTAAATTGAAGGTTTAGTTGCTGTATTGGTACCCATTACAATTGATTATAATGCTGGTTGACAAAATCGAAAAAAAAAGCTGCTCTAAAGCTCACAATAGTTGCCCTAGAAAAAAAAGGATTCATAGGAAAAAAATATTGGAAATCTATTCTCTCAAAGATTTCACGACTTATTTCAAGAAAATAAGTGTCAAACGAACAAGTTGTTTCTCAAACTTACAAAGCAACAAAACCCAAAGGCTGTTTAAAATTAGCTGCCTTGATCAAAGTTCGAAAGTAGGATTCATTATGATAGAAAATCTATTTAATTAGTACAAATATTACGTTAAATTTTAAATACTATTCCTTCAAATACAACATCAATATTCTGAAATCCAAAAAGTGGATATACATTTATTGGATTATATTTGGCAATTGAAGGATGTTTTCCAGAAACCGGAAGTCGCAAATTCGGATTTCAAAATGCAGTATGGAGTTGATTCCTGGCCTTTCAGCATCATCCCGGATACTGAAAAACTCAAATTGCGTAATGTTTGTCCCTTTTAGACTGGTTTCCAGAAACTGGAAGCTACTGTCCAGTAATTTAAAATGGCGTTTGAAGATGATTTCTGGCCTCCGGGTATCATACCGCTACCCCAAATCGTATTGGATGATATTTGTCACTTTAGGCTGTTGATCGGAAACAGTCGATCAGGCAGTTCGGCAATTTTATGATGGATTTTATGATTATCATGTAACCAGATGTGGTCATCTGGATTAAAAATGCCACTGGGTATAATCCAGGTTTCAAGAACCCATATTGATTGGTATTTGCCCATTCAGTAATATCAACTGCGTTAAAAAAATCAAATTAATGTATAATGTATTATTTGAAATCTACTGACTAAAGTTGACATAAACAATCTAAATATTTATACGCAGTATATGAGTACAAATCGATTATACCACGATTAAAACCAAAATCGCATCATATATTTGAAAGAATTTAATGTTATTTGCATGTATATGTGTTAATGTATGTTGTGTGAATGTTATATTTAAAATGTTCGGTACAGTTGTGTGAACAAAAAAAGAATAACAAATCCAGCAGAAATAATCAAAGTGTATTTTTTAAGTGTTGGTGTAAATCTATTTAAACAAATAATAAGTTCGAATGAGAAAGGCTGGTTTTCACCACTAGGTGGATTTTTTTTTTTAAATGCGAATATCTCATCATGTATTCTTGATAGCAACTTGCAATAACTGTCATTTTGTTTCCTTTATAGAGTAGAATAAACATGCCAACTTTCATGACAATCGATTCAATTGAATTGACAATTTTACGTTTTGAGCAATTTTTGGACATAAATTTTTGACATGCTTTTTTACCCCACGTACCTCTTTTCAAAAAATATGGCATTATGCAAGACCTAGTTTCGGTCTTTTTGATAGGAGTTTTGAATCTTGTATTCAACACTCGGGCAAAATCATAATAGATCAACCTCTCTGGCCACAGTGAAAACCCCATAAGGAAAACAAACGACTTCTGTTCTTCTTTAACAAATTTCACGTTCAAGTCTAAAATCCACTTTTCAAAAATAACGGGCAGCTTCCAGGCTTTCGAGTCTGCTTCATACGTTACAGGGGATGACTTCAGATTCCAATAATTTCCAATAACGAGCGGCGGATACGTCTCACTACTACATGAATAACAATTATGGGTATTCATGTCGAGCTCGTAAACAAACACCCAGCCGTAAAAATACTCACCTCCATTGACGAGTAATGGAAGATACACAGTTTACGGCTGGGTATTCGTATGCGAGCTCGATGTGAAGACCCCTATTGTTTCTTTAAGTATTTCCCACCGTGGCAGCTCTCTGACAGGAAGGTATACGTCTTGTCTTGTAAACATTTGTAAAAAAGACTTAGAACGAAAACTGTTTTCAACAACCAGAAGGATTTGGATTGAACCAAATATCTTAAAATAACAATATAGTTCACTCTCGAATTTCCCATATATTCCCGTGAAGACAGACAGGGAACACCCCCTTTGTGGTGAAAAAGGTAACTAAACTCATTGCACAGTGGTACAGTAAGGCAATTTAGGCGGACATAGGCTTTTCGTTGCGATTTTGGTTTGCGGTTTAAAGCCATAGTTTTTGTAAAAAGTTGTTTCTTATACATAGTCCTCTATTCATGTGCGAATGAAAATTAGGGTGGTCCTAAAATCAACGAAATAAAACATTCTTTGGCAAACTTGTAGACCAACTAATTCTAAGTAACTTTGTAAAAAAACTTTTTTGTAGACATGAAATTTGGTTTCCAAAAACAGTCTTTTCGCTCTATTTTTTCAATTCAAATTTAAAAACAAAGTTTTCTTCGGTAACTTTAATCAAAAATACGCCAATTTTGACGAAAAAACATTGTCGATATATTATACAGATGAAGAGTTTTCACTATTTCTATTTTAAAAATAGGCCCTTTTGATATATTGATGTCTCCGTTTAGGGCAAACAAAAATAATATTTTTTGGTATCATTTGATAGAACAAATATTGTATAAATATTGTAAAGAAATACCGAAAGTTGCTTAAAATTAGTTGATCTACAACTGTGCCGATGAATGTATACATTTATTTATGCAAATAAAAAGTGAGTTTTTTCATTTAGTCGATTTCAGAACCACCCTAATTTTCATTTGCACATAAAAATAGACTAAATATAAGAAACAAGTTCTTAAAAAAAAAATTTACTCTAAAACCACAAAATCGCATCGAAAAACTCGTGTCCGCCTACATTGCCTTACTGTATCACTGTGCATTGTTGTTGAATTTCTGTGAGCGTGTGACATTCTCACACACGAAACTGAATTTACTCAATTTTAGATTTAGTTGACTCAATTTCATACTTTCACAGAAAAAAATATGTTGCAAATTTCGTGCGTATATTGTTTGTATGTAAAACTAACGCAATTCCGGGAGTTGAATATTGATAATATAATAGATGTAGCTTATCGAGGCACGAAGAAGAAATATTCAAATAATCAGGCCACGATGTGTAAATGGTAAACTAATCCCAAGTTGCTATATACGTGGTTCCCTGTGTAACTTCACTAGCTCAGATCCATCACGGGAAGCAACTACGAAATGTGCGGCCGTCAAGCTCAAGCTCAATAATCAGGCCACGATGTGTACAATTAAATGAATATTTCAATTACCTCGTGAAAAAGATAAAAGGAGAAACCGCACAATGGTTGTCAATAGTCGTATATGGTGGTTGTGCAACTTTTAGCTTAGATAACACTTGAATGTTCTATCAATTTAACAATTTATGTATGGATACATATCATGTTGTAATTGGTTTAAAAGCTTTATTAAATTATATATAAAAGATATTCAACAAAACAAACATAATTAGTGATAACAACTGTTATGCAAAAACTATTATTTAAAGTTTAGTTTTCTTCGTTTTGAAAGTATTTTTTGTTTTTTTTTTATCCCTCCGAATTTTTTGCTCTCGAGTTCTAATCTTCATATTCATCACTTGCAGCTTTGCTTTAACCAGCATATTTATGTATTTACTAGCTGACCCGGCAAACTGCGTCCCGCCTATTTTTGTGTTTAATTCAATAATTTTCAACATTCCAAATTCATTGATTTCTTGCAATTTGTTTATATCGTTTGAAATTATTGGTTTTATCGGAATGACAACATCCTCGACTTTTGCCTTTAGTACATCACCTCTATTCCGAAAACACTCATGTTAGGTGGTATTCAGTTATTTTCGTTGTTTTCCAGAAACTGAAAGTGGTCATCTTCGAATTCATTATGGTGTCCAGGGTCAATGCTTGGCTTCCATACATTATTGCGATTGCGGAAATATTCATATGCAGTAGTATTCGGCTGTTTCCCAGAAGTTGCCATCTTACAATTCAAAATGGTGTCTGAGGTCAATTTTTAGCTCCATGCATCATTCTGGTTAAAGAAACACTCATATTGGGTGGTATTTGGTCCCTTTAGGTTATTTTTTTTTGGAGACAATTTCTGGCCCCTGAGCGTCATTCTAGTTTAAGAAACACCAATGATAGGTGTTATTTAGTCATTTTCGGCTGTTCTACAGAAACCGGAAGTCACCATCTTAGAATTCAAAATGTTGTCTGTGGTCGATTCTAGCTCCTGTGTATCATTCTGGTATCGAAACATCTCATATTGGATGGAAATCGGCCGGTTGAAGAAATACCCATATTGGGTGTTATTTGGTTATTTTCAGCAGTTTCCCATTTACCGGAAGTCGTCATTTTACAATTCATAATGTTATCTGAGGTCGATTCGTAGCTTCAGTGCATCATAACAATCCCGGAAATACCCATAATGAGTGTTATTTGGTCTTTTGCCACTGTTGTTTAGGAACCGGAAGTCGCCATATTGGATTTCAAAATGGCATTTGGAGACAATTTCTGGCCTCTGAGCATCATTCTGGTTAAAGAAACACCCATATTTGGTTGTTTTTGGGTCATTTTCGGCAGTTTCCCAGTCACCAAAAGTCGCCATTTTACTACTCAAAATGTTGTCTGAGGTCGATTTGTGGTTTCAGTGCATCATCACGATTTCGGAAATACCCATATTGGATGGTATTTGGTCATATCTCGCTGTTTCTCAGAAACCGGAAGTCGCCATCTTGGATTTCAAAATGGTATTCAGAGACAATTTCTGGCCTCTGAGCGTCATTCTAGTTAAAGGAACATCCATATTGGTGGTATTTGGTCATTTTCCTCTTTTTTCCAATCACTGGAAATCGCCATCTTACAATTAAAAATTTTGTCTGATTTTTCAAAAACCGGAAGTCGCAATCTTGGATTTCAAACTGGCATTTCGAGACAATTTCTGGCCTCTGAGCGTCATTCTAGTTAAAAAAAACCCATATTAGGTGGTATTTGGTCATTTTCGGCAAATTCCCAGTCACCGGAAGTCGCCATTTTACAACTCAAAATATTGTCGGAGGTCGACAAACGTACAAACCGTGGAACACCACCCATGGATTGCCTTATGCATAGGCGAACTTTATTATTATAAAATATTCGGCCGAGTCCACTTCACAATAAAATGTGAATTTTTTTCAGTGTACCCATTAGGGTAATATTATTGTCAAAAGTTGCTCTATTTCGCATGTCGTGTAGAACAAAATCAGAAGTGGCGCACCTAGCGGTCGAAAAGGTGATTAACGCTTCTGTCATTTTCAATTTGTCTTCATAATTTCACGTAAGTGAACTATATTGGTATTTAATATATTTGATTGAACGTTACTGCATACCTGTTTCATCACTGTTAATAATGTCGCACGGTTCATATTTGCTTATAGTTATACCGGGTCTCCTTCCAATCGTCCGTCTGCACTGTATCTACACCACCACTTTTCCCGCGAACCTTTTTGAAAGATAGTTTTTGACGTTCACACCATGTTCCATAGAACAATGAAAACTGAATATGACGCTTCGATATATGAGGAGAAAAATTAGAGCAAATAATACTGAATTCACTTGAAGTAAACTTATTCAGTAAATTACGATAAATTTGGACAAGTGAGTAAAATTTGATAAAACCTTAAAAAATATAATTTTCGAAAATGATTATTCCACACCCTTAATGTAATATTGATAATTTTGCAGGAAATTGCAAAAATATTAATTCCAGACCTTGCTTTTCACCTTTTGCAACGAACCAAATTGAAATCGGTCTAGCGATGAATAAATGAGAGCAAATTTAGTAAACTTCATACCTGAGTTTAATCTGAATTATTGTTGGCCTTGTTTCCAAACTAGCTGTGATTGATACTTTTCAGTTCAGAAGTCATCATTTATCTTAAATAAATCGAATAGTAGTGCATTTCCAACAGAATGTATGGAATTTAAGGGTGATCAATTTTACTCCTATTTATCTTATAGAATTCTAGAATTTATTTCATAAGTAAACGATAGAAATTTCACCAATAACCATAGTGGTTTCCTTGAGCACATACCAGTACTTGTTTTGCACAAATACTATTTCGGGAAAAATATACATTAAGCGAGTTAATTGGAAAATATTATTGGTATTGATCAATTTCACCCCGTTCCATGGTACCATGGTACCATTTGAATGAAAATTTGCACACGTATTCGGCTTAGTAAACTGAGCATTTTTCACTGACAGAGAGATTTTGTAGACCAATGAAGTATTTTCTAAAAGGGGGTACCTATGCATTTCGGTGTAAGTTTTATTCAAAGTATTCTAGCTCAAAAACCATTGGTTGTATAGAAAAACTGTCTGAGAATAAGTTGTAGAGAATTAATGATGCCTCATAAAACATTACACACCTGAAAAAAAAAAATTTTTTTCATTAAAAAAATTAAAATAACACCAAATTTCAATTAAAAAAGAGTTAATTTTTTTCCATTTTTTTTTTTTTAAAGAAACTTGACAATAATAACGCAATTTTGAAAAAAAGTCCAGGAAGAGAAATGAAAGTCAAATTTTTGATAGGAGTTTAGCTTTTTTTTAATCCTTATTTGATTTGATTTTGAAAAATTTAGACAGTCATTTTAAATCAAAAATCCAGGAAAATACATGTTTTTCCTAATTTGTCCGTGGTTCTTCAGCACAAATTATAAGTAAGTTCAATAAAATATCATACAATTCAATTCTTGACAACAAGACGATTGGGTGAACGGTTTTCAAGAAAAGGTTTGAAATGTGGATCATCGTGCCATCGTCATGCAGGTTAGTAATATAGGAGTCATATTTAAATCGGATACGGAAAAAATGATTCAAGTTAAAACCAAACGGGAACGGAAGTTAAATGAAAAGTATATAAAAAAGGCCACATTTTACTTTCAAAAGCGCTAAACAGCTTTATGCGTCGGTTTCTCACGGTTTTTCCTAATGTTTGTTTATTCGTCAAACTGAAATAAACTGCATTTTTTAAATTTTTTTTTAATAGCCAGAAGAGCTCTAAGCAACTATTTCCCTGACTTTATAGCATACTGTAAACATTCAGTTTCCTACAACTAAATTTGGAGAAAGCTCACTTCAAAATATGCCGTTTTCAAAATTACTGGTGAGGACAAAAAAACTTTTCGTGATAAACATACTAAACTGGAATATTTATTCATGCATAAATACTGAAAAAATAAAAAACTCTAGTCCATTTATTAATGATCGACATATAGGGTAACGACCCCATAGTTCGTCCACCTATTTTTTTTTTATTGTTCGCAATATAGTGTCAACTTAAGAGAACCGTGTTTAAACATAAAAAAGAAGTACATGAGATTGAACATAAATTATTATTTGGCATAATTCAATAACAAACCCCTTTAAACAATTTGTTGATTAGTGGGTAGGCGAATTATGGGGTCAGAGCGAATTATGGGGTCCTTACCCTACCGATTTACTACTTCAGCTGGAAATGATCACTATCGTTTTACTTGGAACTCTGATAGCGCTTATCTATATGAAAGCAGGTCTACACACTGTATGAGTGCACCAGTTCAGTCTCGATCTGTTTGCCTGCATTAACAGAGTTCATTTGTCACCAGTAACACGTTTGTCTGCTTTACATTGATAACTAGTGTTTTGTTCGAAACTTGTATGTTAGAGCTTCAATTTTGTTGTACATTGTTTCAAATACTTTTATTCTAGTGCATCTTCATGATAACTAAATAAAAACGTCAAAATTTGGCCATTGGAGTTTTGGAATCGGTAAGTAAGTGTTATCGATGCAGTAAGGTAGTGAGATAAGGTTTCTTTTTATAGAGAATATGTCATCGCACAGTGCAAAGTTGAAGGATACCTGCGGAGAAGATGATACAGACTCAGACAACGAGACAGACGCTACATGGGAAGATGCAGCGGAAGACGCAGTAAACACTCTAGTTGAAAGCCTCGGACCAGAATCATTGGACTACAAATATTTTAGTATTCTAAACCCACCCACGTCGGGCGCAGGTAACGCTAAAGACTATAAGAGAACTAAAAGCACTGATAGTGTAAACAGCGCCACAGAAAACGAAATCAATTTCATGGAATCGTTGGTACATTCGCAATCAATGGCAATGAAGAAATGGAATTCCGAGAAAAGTGTAAACTTTTTGGTAGAAAATGACGAAATAAGTGACACGAAACAGAATATCCTCAACGATACTGTTGGCGAGAGAAACAGCGATATGACTGTCAAACCTGCAAATGTTGGAAACGATAGTATAAAGTTGACAATTCCTAGACCATACACCAATAGATTTCTCTCGAAAGTATACAACTATTTTAGGCCAGATTTAACTGAGAATGCTCAGTCATCTAACGAAAAGCGAACTTTTCTATCTAAACATGGAGAGTACGTAAAGTTGAAATATCAGTCAAAGCACAAAGATGATCAGTTGGGGATATCGGCGAAGCTAATACATCGACGTATGGTACTGAAATTGCACAATGAAGGATGCCTCATGACAACGGAAAATAAGTTTGTTGCTACAGTTCAAGTCGTCAATCCAGAAGCACTTACTAACTGTCACGACTTTACTCATGCCAAGGAGGAACTGCTTAGGCAAATCAGAATTGTCAACGTATTACAATGTGGGCTAACAGCTAGAATTGCTGAGTTGTACACGAAACTTCTCACAGTTGTTAAAGAAACCTTTAGTGCAACCAATGATCAAAATTTTGAAAGTTGCAGACCGCTTCTACTAATCATGGAAAAATGTTATGAAAATGGAAAATTCTGCTACGAGATATTCATTCACAAACTTGCTTTAAGTCGAAGGACGAGCGAAACGTTGAAAGTTATTGCTAACGAGCTCATTGGTTTGGAGAAGCAAAAGTTGCTAAGAGCTGAAATAATGGCCTCTTTCGGCATGGAGTTGAAAGATTCGAAAGCAGAAATCTTTGATCAGTTAGATAAGATATGGCAGCACAATGTGGAAAAACGTCGTAAATTGTTGCTGCAAAAAGCTCCACCAATTCTAAAGAAACCGATTGAACATTTTTCCACACAAGAAATAATCGTAATTCACATGGATGACGTGAAGCTATTTGTGGATATGATTAATCTGCTTGATAAGGATATGTTCCAGCAGCCAATCGAAGATCTAGTTAATCGATGGATTCGTCATATAAAAGCTACAAAAGAGTCTAAGCCCGGTTCGACCTGTAATCAAGTTTTCTTTAGCTTATGTAAAAGTTTGCAGGAGCTGCTTTTGGAAATGGTAGATAAATGTTGTAATTCCCCGGTGGAATTACTTTTAAGCAATTCAACTGGATGGTACCCAATTACTGAAGTGGTATGGAAATCGCAGAACCACATTACCGAATGTATGGAACGGGAATATTTCTTTATCTTCAAACTGTTGCATCATTTTGACCCTATTTCATGCGCTGCTCGGAAGCCTTTTAACTATGAACCGATAATTTTAAATCAAATCGTGGAATTGCACAGAACAGGCACTGACATGGCAAACCAGTTGGGTATTCCAGATGAAATATTCGTCTGGTACTGTATGTTGGATGATGCCATTGGACATGTAATGAAGAGTATCGTGTCACAATATGAGGACGAGAAGAACCTTATAGCAACCATTCTAGAAAGTTACGTCAGATTTATCTGCAACGTAGGGTGGAACCAGCTGGAATCTGTGCGTGTTGTTACGCGTAATACAACTCGCTTCATTGTTCAAACTTCACCCAACTTAATTTTACACCAAAACAGCACCTGTGATAGACAAATTTTACTCCGACAACTAGACGTCGCCAACTCCGCTGCGCTGCAGATAACCAACTCGACAAACACTTTCCGTGACCTGATGGATATATTCAACAGCTATTGGGAGTACCGCAATGAAATCGTTGAACAGCTTGCGGCTGAATTGAACCTTCCTAAGATACATCATATGCAGCAACAGTTGATATCAATTGCTCTCACCGCACTAGAAAAAGATGCCGCGGCCGAACAATTTGTAGCCTTTTTCAGAGCCTACAATGATTTTCTTGTTGACTTAAAAGACATGCAGTTCACCTGGTTCATCAAACTGAACATAAGTGAAGTAGAAATAAAAGCTATAAAAGATCTGAAAATTATCGAACTGGTCGATAATCATTTGGCGGACACGGAAAGCAAAACATTTCGCGTGCTAGATACTAGAAAATTTACTCAGTGTGCACCATCTTTGCTGAATACTGATCTCCCGAAACATTACATTGTCGAAATTCTCGACGTTCTAATGAGTTTCATAAGCACTCAGCTGAATAAAAACTTTTGGCAGTCTGGTGATACACTCTCTCCTGAAGATCAGCTAATAACAGCCGGTGAATTGATTAGTGTCATCAGAGCATCCCTCCTGTATTTAGATGAACAGTCAGATTATGTTTCATTTGAGCTGTTCTACGATGAGAGTGTAAAACCATTCGCCAGTATTATGGAAGGCTGCAGCTCACGCGCCAACTTCGCAAATCGCATTAATTTAATCCGTGAAGCTTTTTGGTTCATCCGCAAGCAAAATGAAATGGACATCACACGAGCCTTGCAATTGTACCGAGAGGAGAATCCATCTACGGACCCCGATAGGGAACAATTGCTGCGAGTTGCGTATGAAAGATATTTAGACAGTTTCCAGAAATACACGCAAATGGCTGTTGGCAACGAGGAAAAAGATGTGTTGGGTTTAATAGCGGATAAAATACAGCAAATTGCCAATCAAATTCATTTCAACGAATGGTGTGAAAGTATGAAATTGAAGAAACTCCCGGATCTGATCGCCGGAATCGCTGCGGTATGGTCAATACTAGTGTCCAAAGATGTATGCGTTGCTGGAAAATACCTTAGCCCACACTGTATTCAGGTTATATGCCTGTTACGAATGTTGAGCACCGATAGAATTGAGCTTGGCGCTTCAAAACATTTGGCTCAAATATTAACCGGTCAAGGAAAGTCATTAATTCTTGGCTTGTGTGCGACAGTCTTAGCCTTAATGGGTCACGATGTGCTGGTCGTTTGCTATAATCGATATCTGCTTACAAGAGATGCTGCCGATTTCAAACCACTGTTCTTGGTTTTTGGTGTTGACGAACACATTCAGTACGGTACATTTGAAGATTTAGCCAATTCGGTTATGACTTCTAACATCGGTGGGCATCGGAAAGGTCTACGAGAAATTGTCACAGATCTAATATTACAGGATGATGCAAGTAATCAAGCGAACAAAACAGTGCAACCAAAAAACAATAAGGTTCTGTTGATGGATGAAGTGGATGTTTTCTTTACTCGTGAGTTCTATGGAAATGATTATTATCCCGTTGCAAACCCAGTGATTACCGGATTGGGACGAATACAACAAGAAATCTGGAAGGCGGTGTGTGAAAAATGTTACGACGTAAAAGTGCTTACTAATCGTCTCACCAAATATTTGAAATCATTCGTAAACTCCGAAGTGTTTGAAGAGTTCCTCAGCAAAAGCAACCGATATGATTTACTGGTATCATCTTACTCAAACGTTTTTGGAATGGAAGATCATGCTTGGAAACGAAGAACCTTCACAAATCAAACACTTTTCGATGAACATCTGCAGAGTATGATACAATGTGCCATTGCAGTTCATCGTGAGCCAAAATCACGTTGGACAAATTATCAATTAAGTACGCGAAACACCATCACCTTTAAATATCGTGGAGAATATACGAACCACAGAAGAGAAAGTTACTTCAGCACGTTTAACTACTTCCGGCTAAAGAAACATGACTTTTGTGCGGAAATCAACGGAGAACTCAACTACGGCTACCTAAACATCGAGTGCGGTTCACTATCATACGCTATGCTTCCTAAAAGCTTCTCACTCATTTTAGGTGTTTCTGGAACACTGACAACGTTGAACGAATCAGAAAAACAAATCATCAAAGAACTTTATAACATAGAAACATTGAGCGTACTGCCGACATTTTTTGGGTATTCGAACCTCCGCTTTAACACAATCGAAAACTTTCATCATCTGTCGACGGTAAGTGATTGGTTAGAATGCATTTGCAGCCATGCTCAGAAAGTAGTAGCCTTGAAACGTGCCGTAATTATATTCTTTGCAACCGACGAAGAGCTATTTAAGTTCGAGCTTCATTACTCCGGTAGATTCGATCGGCTCAATGTGTTGACAGAAAATACGGAACCGAACCTGAAGTTACTGTTCATCAATGAGGCAGGCCTACCACGAACGGTTACCTTGGCTACTCGCGGTATGGGGCGTGGGGTTGACTACAAATCAAGTGTTGCTGTAGAACGCAATGGCGGAGTACACGTTATTCAGACATTTTTCTCGCTGGATATCAAGGAAGAAACCCAGATCAAGGGCCGAACTGCTAGGAGAGATAACAAAGGAAGCTATGAGTTAGTGGTGTTGGAAAACGACTTGCGAAATAGTGACGCCTTTACGGACATTCACGATATGTCGTACGAAGCGCTAGATGAAATTCGCGAGAAGCTCTCGCTGCAGGGAAACAGTGACACATATAAAGCAATAAAGAGAGCCTCAACGAAGCACGAGGTCACTATGGAATATTGGCAATATCTATTGGGTCACCCGGCGGTGTAACATTTATTTATACGTTATGTAATATATAATTCATTCGTTATATATTTTATAGATTTCTTATAATTTATATCCCAAATGCGGTCGCATTAGATGTTTGATCTTTTCACGACACGAAATCTCACAAAAATCAGTTGTATACTCAGTCAAAAAAAACTCATTGTCTAAATAGAAAGTAATTTTTTTTAGATATAGAAAGTCGTTTGGTCGCCGTTTTCCGTGAGTGAAATGAGGAGCAACACTTTTCGCAAATGACGGTTATATGGCACAAAATCAGATGTTTTCACATTACTAAAAGTTAATGATGCTACCATTAATTCACTAACGTATCAAAATGATTTGTTTATCATAGGACTCAGCTTGGTTCATTGCGTTCTAAATATGTTAAAATCGAGCAGCACTCATGGCGGGCGCAACTATTGACAAACAGCAAGAACTTAGTTACGCACCTAATATCTTATTTATCACGTGCAGAATTCAATAAGCATATTTCCAATTTTTATTACTTATTTTACAATCAATTATACTTTGAATAATCATTGCGATAGGAATAAACATGACTGCAAACAGACTTGCCATTTCTCCTCAGAGAATCACTAGTGTGTGAGAGAATATCTTTCACTGCGAAAACAACTACTCTCACACTGGTGGGCAAAGCGCCGCACTTGCTTAAAGAAAGCAACGAATCGTGTGTATTTGAGAGCTCACTGCAGTGCTTTTTACTGTGTGGCTCTTAAGCATATGTCGAATGAGGAGTGCATCTAGGTAGATTGCGTTGTTGGCTTTGTATCTCGAATCTGAAAAATAAATAATCCAGCCGCCAGCCCCGCATGTTTGCTCTTCGAATGCTATCGTGTTTGTTCCAGCAGTGATCAGCGCGGTGTAGTTTTGTGTATTCTCATCAGAGTGATTTACCACTCTTGTTTCACTCAGCTGTGGTGTAAGCAGCATGTATTTTATTTTTCTGCGAGCGGCAGAAATACAGTACAGAATGAAGACCTCTGGTGCAAACAATTGCTATACGCTGCGCTCATGCTGGGCAAGCAGTGAACGGTGAATATTCTCTCTGGTCTTTTCACATATTGAGGAGAATAACAAGACTGACTGCAAATCTAACAGTCCACTAGGAATTGAGTAAAAAGTCATATAATTTTCAAAATTATAACAAATCTCTTTTTGCTTTTTTCTGAAATATAGCATGTCTAGAATGTTCTTCAATATTATCAATCTTCAAAAAAAAAAACGGATTTAAACCCTAGGAAGGCCTTCCGAGAATTCCTCGGTGAAAATAGAACATTTCTTAATGGCATTAAACACAGTTCAAAGTCATGATTTGTGATTTAAAGAATATCTGCTTTAATGCGAATGAAAATTAATATACACTACCCGTTATAAGCTTGGAATCGTTTGACTGAGTTTTGCAAGACCCAGTTTGAATATTGCAGCACCCCGAAAAGTTTGGCATCACCTAAAATTATGGCAGATTTAGGCAACACTATCTCGTGATTCCGCTAACCGAGAGGATTGTGGTCTTCAGCAAAGTTGTTCTAAAGAAACAACGGAAAGTATGGTTCGGAATATAGCGGCAACACGACGCTAGTGTGCATGTAGTTTCGAGTGTTTTGAATTTAATTCATCGTGTGATTCCGACCGGTTTAAAAGCCGTGGACTTTGGTAAAGCTGTTCAGGAGGACAACGGCTCCTGGTTGTTATACAGTTTGGTGTGGAATTCACCTGCTACGTGGTGTTATTGTACACGTAGCTCTGAGTATTTTGAATTTAATTTATCTCATGAATCCAAACACTTTTAGAGCTGCGCACACTGTTCCCAATGCTGCAAAAATGTGATTAAAATTCTTTTCACCCATGCAAAATTGATTTTAGAGCCACAGTGTCTTCAGTAGAGTTGTTCCATAATTTATTCTCCATGTTATAGAAGTTGTAATTTTGTGATTAATCCACTTAATAGGGAAAACGAATTTGCATTGGGTTATAAAAATCCATCTTGTTCGGTAAAGTTGTAGCACATTTTAAAAGAAACATCTTTGTCCAAGACACTATACACTTCTTCTTCTTCTTCAGCAGCCTAGAGCCGTGGTGGCTCGTGCCGTATCAAGAATTTTCCTCCATTCTACTCGGTCCTGGGCTACTCGTCGTCAATTTCCTGGACGTCTCGATACTCGCAGATTCGCTCCAACCTGGTCAAGCCATCCAGCACGTTGGGCCCCTCTATTCCTGGTGCCGGTGGGGTCTTGGAAGAGAACCGATTTTATCGCACTATCGTCCGGCATCCTCGCGACATGACCGGCCCACCGTAGTCTCCCGACCTTCGTCAGGTGTGTAATGGGAATCTCTCCAAGTAGTGTCTGCAGCTCGTGGTTCATACGCCTACGCCACTCTCCGCTTTCGGTTTGTACTCCACCAAATATTGTCCTCCTTACTTGTGTTATTGTCGGCGGTTACCAGAGATCCCAAGTATACGAACTCCTCTACCACTTCGATTTCGTCGCCGTTCATGACCACCGTCCGTGGGAGGCGAATGTTAGTTTCTTTCGAGCATCTTCCTTTCATATACTTGGTTTTCGACGCATTTATTTCTAGTCCAACTCTTCTAGAATCCACTTTTAGTCTGGCGTAGATTGCCTCCGCCGTCGCTGAGTTTCTTGTAATAATGTCCAGGTCGTCTGCGAAGCTCATGAGTTGACTACCTTTGCTGAAAATCGTGCCTCTCGTTTCGATGCCCGCCCGTCGGATTACACCCTCAAGGGCAATGTTGAACAATGTGCAGGATAATCCATCTCCTTGTCTCAACCCTCTGCGCGCTTCGAAGGGATTCGAGAGTGTCCCCGACACGCACACGTAACACATCACTAGGTCTAAGGTAGCTTTGATAAAGCAGGTATTAGACGAAGCAAACATTTGCTATTTTTCTATACAGATTTTATTTTGTGCAAATAAAAATCGTACCAAAAATAGCAAATATTTGCTTCGTCTAATACCTGCTTAAGTCGTGTAAGTTTATCCGGAAAACCGTAGTCGTGCATTATTTGCCATAGCTGGTCTCGATCGGCTGTATGATACGCTGCCTTGAAGTCCACGAAAACATGATGTGTGGGCACGTTGTTCTCCCGGCATTTCTGAAGGATCTGCCGGAGAGTGAAAATTTGATCCGTAGTAGCGCGTGCTTGTGTGAAGCCCGCTTGATACTGCCCTAAGAATTCTTTCGCAAAAGGAGATAGACGGCGGAGTAGGATCTTGGAGATAACTTTGTATGCAGCGTTGGTCAGCGTTATGCCGCGGTAGTTGCTGCATTGTAGCCGATCGTTTTTAATAGAAGGGGTATACCATTCCTTCCATCCATTCCTCCGGTAGTCTCTCTCCCTCTCAAATCCTAGAGATTACCCAGTGGAGTGCCGTTGCTAGTGCCTCTTTTCCGTGTTTATAGAGCTCTGCCAGAGCCTATCCTTCCCGGCGGCTCTGTTGTTCTTAAGTGACCCGATTTCCCGTTCGATCTCTAGGATATCGGGAGCTGGGACACTACTGTCGTATGTAGGCACTCCAAGGATAACTTCCCTTCCGCCTCCTTTCGTTGCTCCGCTATTGAGGTGCTCATCGAAGAACTGCTGCCACCTATCAACCACCTTGCGTTCGCTTGTGATCAGGTTTCCCTCCACGTCCCTACACATATCTGGACTCGGTGTGTAGCCTTTACGGGATTGGTTCACTTTTTCAAAAAAACTTGCGTGTATCGTTAGCCCGAAACAGTTGCTCCAGCTCTTCACGATCTCTGTCCTCCTGCTGGCGCTTCTTCCTCCGCAGAATCGTGGTTCACGCATTTCGTGCTCGTCGGTATTTGGCCGCGTTCTCTCTTGTGGCGATGCTTAGATAATTTTTCCAAGCTCTTTTCTTCCTCTCCATCGCTTGCTGGCATTCCCCGTCAAACCAGTCGTTTTGTCGGCTCAACATTACCACACCTAGTGCCGTGGATGCGGCCTTTCCAATGGGCGAGCGTTACTTTCCCCATCCATCGTCGAGAGTCGAGGCACATAACTCTTCCGTGGAATAAAATAAAGTGAATTTTTATATGCAGAAATGAAAAAAGTAAAATTCGCTTCTTAATTTAGGGTGGATTAATCTCAAAATTGCAACTTCTATAAAACGGAGAATAATAGTTTTATCTACTTTGCCTTCCCGAGTAAGCGCGCGTAGTTCTCGGCAGCCTGCGGGTTGGTCAACTGCCGGATGTTTGGCCGAGGAGGACGGTTCTGACGTGTGTGAAATACCGTGGATAATTTTGAGCGCACTTGTACTGCTACTAGGTGGTGGTCTGAGTCGATATCCGCACCCCGGAGGGAGCGTATGTTTATAATGTTTGAGAAAAATCGGCCATCAATGAGAACGTGGTCAATTTAATTTGTTGTTCGGTAGTCAGGTGATCTTCAGATGGCTTTGTGGATTTCTTTGCGTGGAAAGAAGGTGCTTCTAATCACTAGGCCTCGGGAAGCTGCGAAGTTGATGCATCGTTGACCGTTGTCGTTCGTGTCGGTGTGTAGGCTGTGTGGCCCTATCACCGGTCTATACATCGCTTCCCTACCAACCTGGGCGTTCATATCCCCGATGACGATCTTGATGTCCCGTGACGAGCAGCCGTCGTATGTTGCCTCCAACTGCGAGTAGAACGATTCCTTTTCGTCGTCAGGTCTACCTTCGTGCCGGCAGTGCACGTTGATGATGCTGTAGTTGAAGAAACGACCTTTAATCCTCACCAGACACATCATCTCGTTGATCGCCTTCCAATTGATCAAACGATCCTGCATTCTGCCCATAACACAAAAACCCGTTCCCAGCTCGTTGGCTGCTCCACCGCTCTGGTAGAACTGGGTCTTGCCTCCACGGACTTTCCACACTTTCTAACTTTTGCGACTTCTCCTGCAGAGCCACGATGCCGAACTTGCGGAGTTCTAGCTGCTCGAGCAGCACCCTGTCTCCGCTCACAAAATTTAGCGACTTGCAGTTCCAGGTACCGAATGTCCCGAGTTATATTTTCTTGAATGTTCGTAGTGTAATTGCTTAGGTAGGTTGCCTTACTAGGGCTACGCTACCGAGTCTCGTGATGGGGCTGCCATCTTGGGTATAGCATTCAAGACAGCACGTTTCTTTATTCAGCCGCCCGCTTCGGGTCAGACGCTGTTATGAGCCGCCCCTAACCTGGGAAACAGACGCTTAGAAGGGCTGAGCTTTCCTTCGAGGAGGTCAGCCCACCTCCCCCTTCCCTGTCAGCATACGACCAAGGGCCCATGATACCATGATCTTGGTTACCATGATCTTCGCTTGGTTACCCGTATCCCGGCTGGTACCATGGGGAGGTAGGGATAGGAGTTGCTGGGCAGGATGCTATGGACTAGGGATGTAACGGATATCCGCATCCGCAAACCAGTATTCATGAAAGCTCGTACGTTGCCATTTTCTATCCGTGATATCGTCGAACGTGAAATTAGTAGTTTGGTCAACAGCGGAATCCTTGTAAAAGTGAAACACAGTGCCTGGGCTACACCGGTGGTTCCGGTTAGAAAGTCAGAAGACCCCTTTGCGGAGATTATAAAGTTACAGTTAACAAAAGCCTAAAGATTGACGAACATCCACTTCCCACAATCGAAGAACTATTTGCAAATATGTCTGGAGGACAAAAGTTTTCAAAAATTGATTTAGCTCAAGCTTATTTGCAGATGGAGGTTCGTGAGGAGGATCGCGAGATTCTTACGCTAAATACGCACCTTGGATTATATAAACCAACTCGCTTGATGTATGGTGTGGCATCCGCTCCCGCTATTTTTCGAAGGGAAATTTCGCAGATACTAGCAGATATTCCAGGCGTGTCAGTGTTCCTAGACGATGTAAAAATCACAGGGTACGATGATGAATCCCATTTGAAAAGATTGGAACAAGTTCTACAAAGACTAAATGAGTACGGAATGCGAGTTAATATCGCCAAATGTGAGTTTTTCGCCGATCAAATTGAGTACTGTGGATTCACTATCAACAAGGAAGGAATACGAAAGATGAAATCGAAGGTGGATGCTATTCAGCAATAGCCTAGACCCCTTAATCGCGAGCAGGTTCGTGCTTTTGTCGGTCTTATTAACTAATATGGACGTTTCATGAAAAATTTGAGCACACGCATCTACCCGATCAATAACCTTTTGAAAGACAACGTGAAATTTAAATGGGATAAAGACTGCGACAAAGCTTTCCAGTGGGTGAAAAAGGAAATGGTTTCTGACAGAGTTCTCGTGCACTACAACCCTCAGCTTCCTTTGGTCCTTGCAACTGATGCATCGCCCTACGGTGTGGGTGCCATTCTTAGTCACTCGTATCCTGATTGAACCGAAAAGCCTATTCAGTACGCATCACAAACACTAAATAAGACTCAACAAAAGTATAGTCAAGCTGATAAAGAAGCATATGCGATTATTTTTGGAGTGAAGAAATTTTCCCAGTATCTATACGGCCGCAAATTTGTTTTAGTGACCGATAATAAGCCTGTATCACAGATTCTATCCCCGGATAAAGGGCTTCCTACATTATTAGCTGTTCGAATGCAACATTACGCAGTTTTTCTCGAATCGTTTGACTACGAAACTCGGTGTCGTTCCTCTAAAGATAATAGTAACGCGGATGCAATGTCAAGACTACCAGTAAATGATGCGGAGAACAAAAACTGTATTGAAGTTGCTGATGTAATTGAACTGGGCCAAATCGAAACTTTACCGGTGACGGTCAACGAGTTAGCAGAATACACAAAGAACGATTTCAACGTCCGGAATTTGTTACAGGGATTGAAAGCTGGAAGAGTAGTTGATGGTCCAGACCGCTTTGGTGTAGATCAAGCCGAGTTCAGCATCCAACAAGGTTGTATCCTACGAGGAATTCGCTACACATAGGCCATTTTGGTGTCTCAAGAATGAAGTCTCTTTCCCGATCGTATTGCTGGTGGGAGTGTATAGATAAAGATATCGAAGAATTAGCAAGACTCTGTGTTAACTGCGCAGAGGTGAGGAAAAATCCAGTGAAGGTGCAACCGCATCATTGGGAACGACCATCTGAGCCATTCCAGAGGATTCATATTGATTACGCAGGACCGTTACTAGGTCATTATTTCTTGGTCATAATTGATGCTTTTACAAAATGGCCAGAAGTGAAAATCACTCGCGATATGACTACAGATACGACTATCGAACGTTTGCGTGAATATTTTACGACGTACGGTGCTCAGTCAGTGCTGGTTACTGACAGAGGAGTTCAATTCACCGCTCAACAATTCCAATTATTCTTGAAAACAAATAACGTAACGCATAAGATGGGAGCTCCCTATCATCCAGCTACAAACGGACAAGCTGAAAGATTTGTCCAAACATTCAAAGACAAATTAAAAGCTTTAAAATGTGAGCGAAAAGATGTCCAGTTGGAACTGTATAACATTTTGATGGCTTATCGACGCATGGTTCATCCTGCGACTGGTACTTGGTCTACGGCAGGCAAATAAGATCTCGACTTGACTCGATAATTCCCAAGGAAGCAAATGAAGATCGTTCACGTGGGGAAGAAACTGAAGTACGATGCTTCACTGTCGGCGAAACCGTAGCTGCAAGAGATTTTCTTAGCTCGTCTAAATGGCGTTTTGGAACCATCACGGAAAGGCTTGGAAAACTACACTATGTAGTGGAATTGAATGACGGCCGAATTTGGAAAAGACACATTGACCAATTGAGAGCTGCCCCAATTAAAACTGTTGAAGATCCAGAGCTAAGTTTCGCTCCGAAATCCACGGATGACCGGAACCACAGAGTGAATTCGCCAACACTGGTCACACATGGTTATAACCAAGCCTTGAATGAAAAATTACCAGAGCAAACCACTGAGGAATCTCTTGACACCAATACCGACCAACCGACCGAAAACATAGCAAGGAACTTTCCTAGTCCGAGGCGGTCCACTCGTCTTAGAAAACCACCAAAAAGATAAGACTTATAAATGAGCAATGGATGAGGCTTGATTCGAAAGAGGGGAAAAGTTGTTGGCGTTTTCATTAGCGTGTATAGAATGAAATGTTTGAGACCTTCTTTAATAAACGTGTACAAGAATAAATAAACGTCATTCCTTTGTTAACACTTCTAGATAACGCACGTTTTATTTGCTATTACTGAAATCTGGCCTAAGCCCACAGAAACCGGTCGTCCGGTTACGACAGTCTACTATTTCAAAGATTACAGATTAATTTGAACATAACTAGTGTCATACGAACAAGTCATCTCTCAAACTTACAAATAACAAACTTCATAACAATTTGATATGTGGCTCAAAAGTTATGGAAAGAAAAGAAATTAAAAGGCTATTTAAAACTTTACCTGCTTTGATTGATATATGTGGTCTCAACATAATTTAAATGTGGTTTTGTACTATTTGAACGTTCCAAATTCATTGATTCCTTGCGATGTCTGCAAATGCACGACGAATCGGCCATAGGATATGATCAAAGTCAAAAGACAAACCGTTTGAAATGATTGGTTTTATCGAAATGACAAAATCTTCGACTTTTGGCTTGTGGCGCCCTAATTCTGAATATATTCATATTGAGTGGTATTCGGTCATTTTCAGCAGATTTTCTGGCATCAATCTGACACCGGAAATACCCATATTGGGAGGTATTTAGTTATTTTGGTTGTTTTTCAGAAACTAACAGTGGTCGAAGGGAGCTCCGTAGCCGCAAGGTTACAGGGTCTGCTTTGGTAAGCCGGTGGTCGTGGGTTCGAATCTTAGTAAAATCAGGCCGTTTGGTTGTCAAAAAGGACTTTAGCATGGGTTAATTCTCAGGCTCCCCACCACGTATCCTTCCTTCAATTTGAATTTTTCCCTGTTGTGACTCTCCTTCTAACAAAAATAAGTCCCTTTTATAATAAATCTGGTGTGAGTAACATATGAAAGTTCTCTCCAGGGAATTGTAATTAGGCGATATTGTTAGGAGGGACAGAGGCTCGGTATAGTAGGGTAGTAAGTTTGAAACGGAAAGGTACAACTTACACACAAGCACGGATATGAATGATAAGCGTATCACTTACTTCAATAGTGATACTGCCAATAATGTGAAGTGCGGAGTACAGAAAACACCTGGGCAATATCACAAGAGATCTAATCTCTGGTAGCAGTGATGAGTCCACACAGAAAAAAAACAGTGGTCGTCTTTAAATTCAAAATGGTGTCAAGGGTCAATGTTTGGTTTCTATGCTTCATCTCGATTACGGAAATATCCATGTTGAGTATTATTCGGTCATTCTCGACTGTTTTCTATAAGTTGCCATTTAGCGATTCAAAATGGTGCCTGAGGTCAATTGTTAGCTCATTGCATCATTCTGGTTCCAGAGATACTCATATTGGATGGTATTTGGTTATTTTAGGCTGTTTTTCACAAACCGGAAGTCGCCATCTTGGATTTCAAAATGGTATTTAAAATAATTTCTGGCCTCTGAGCGTCATTCTGGTTGAAGAAACACCCATATTGGGTGTAATTCGATCATTTTCCGCTGTTTCCCAGGAACCGGAAGTCGCCAACCTAGAAACCAAAATGGGGTCTTTGGTCGATTTCAGCAGCTGTGTATCATTTGTTACCACTAAAAACATTCACCTGCCAAATATGGTTCCATTTAGTTGATTAGTTCGCGAGATGTGCAGAAATTTGTGCCGACACATGTGCTTCCATAAGAGGGAGGGGCGTCGAACCATTATGGAGATATTTGTTACCCTTTAAAACATCCACATGCCAAATTCGGTTTCATTTGCTTGGTTTGTTCTTGAGTTGTGCAGAAATGTATGTACAATTTGTATTGGACCCCTCCTTTTCAGAAGAGGGAGGGGTCTCAAACTATCATAGGAACCTTTATCGGGACCAAAAACCCCTACATACAAATTTTCACGTCAATCGGTTCGGTAGTTTTCGAGCCTATATGGATCAAACAGACTGACAGACCGGACTACATTTTTATATGTATAGATCACAACATCAATATTTTAGAACCTAAAGAGTGAATATACATTTATTGGATTGAAGCGTTCATGTAAATCTATTTTTACAAATGAAAGTTTGAATGAGAAAGGCTGGGTCTGACCGCTAGGTGGATTAATTTAGGTTTTTTTTTTTAATTTTTTATCAATACCTAATTGATTTATAATTTTTTGTGTTCATTTTGAAAAATTAATTTCTACAGACGGTGTTATGAACAGATACGCAAAGAACGTCGAAAACTCCAAGTAAACCGTCAAATTGAGGCTCCAAGTGCGCAAAGTGAACAAACTCATGCGTGTTACTTTTCGTATAGAATGTGTGTTGCGATCAGTTTAAATTCTGTGAATCACGTGCAATTATGGTTTCAACGAAAAATGTGTTCGTCATGCTCATGTTATGAGTGATGCATTGGAAATTATTATAATTGTATGAACAAGCACTGAAACTCAGAAACATATCCTTACAAAGTTTCGAAATTTCATTACACTTTCTAGTGCGTATGAAAAGTCATGCGAAAATAAATGTGGTTGCCAAAATTGTTTAAAATGAAATATTAGCAAAGGGTTGCCATATTTACTGCTTTTCTCTTTGCGTATCTCTTTATAACACAGTCTCTATTAATTTCATTTGAGCAGGATACAACATGTAGCATGAAACTGTATCCGTGTTTGGGCCAATCCGAAGTGACTTATAAATTTTGCGGACATATGGATAGCGGCGTCATCCATCGTTTAGCAATACCCACTAAGTTAAAAAAATCTTCTGGTACTGGTCGAAGATCGCAACGCTAGTAGAATTCTGAACTAAGTTGTCCAACAACCAGAAGCCCTTGATGTTGCAAACCGACCGCTGACCATGAGATTAGGTAAGGGTAAAATAGAAGAATTGCATACATACCAGCGCCACAAAGCGACAGAATTCCATACTAAATTGTGTACCATCCAGAAACTCTTGATCTACAGAACATCTTTGCTGAAGACTGCAGATCATGAAATAAGTTAAGCTTCAAATACGAAGAATACACTACTAGTACTAGTCAGAAACAATAGATATCAGTCTATTTCAGGTGATGGTAAACTTTTTAGAGGATACTGAAATATTAAAACTGGGTGTTGCAATACTCAGTGAAGCGATTCCAAACTGATGGCTGGTAGGAACTCTATCAGTAACCGCATTTTTGACGGCTGTGAACCCTACTCGCAACAAAACGAATATTAAAAGAATGCAAAACGGTTACACATCACCAAAAATAACCTGAAAGTAATAGATTATTTCTC
Organism: Wyeomyia smithii; assembly: GCF_029784165.1. Lineage (NCBI taxonomy): Eukaryota > Metazoa > Arthropoda > Insecta > Diptera > Culicidae > Wyeomyia > Wyeomyia smithii. The sequence goes on along the minus strand of NC_073695.1, from coordinate 185,408,439 downwards.
ATCCGCTAAATGGACTGCAATTATTACAAGTAAACATATTCACCGGGGCCCTATCATTTCTTTCTTTCTTTCGTTTATCTTCGCGAATGCTGCAACCATAATAACCGACTTCACCACGGAAGATTTTCTCTGCACATAAACACAGGTTTTATCCGTAGCATTTTCGACTTATAGTACCAGCGGCAAAATCTCGGCTTGTATGATGATGGTTATTATTATACTGATGCGCTAATTGATTACCTGCAGCTGGTTAGCTTTTCGAAACTGATTCGAAACATTACACGACTGAATTCCATTCAAGATTTTTACTACAGCTTTTTTCGGTAAAAAAAGCTTATACCAATCGCGAATAACTAATGAATACATGGGTACCAATAGGTATTCCGCAGGTATCACCTTTCAATTTTTTTTTTCACTCAGTTGAAAGGATGTTCATTCCAAGAGGAAGTGCTACCGCTAATCATGCAAGTCGATCAGACATGTGGTTTTAACTACAAATTACAGGGACGGCTCAAGGTTCGCAATAGCAGTCACTTTTATTAAAAGTGGCAGTTTAACAAAAATAAACTCGCTTTTCCTGTAAAAATTACGTATTTTTTCTATTCTATAAACATATGACTTCAATACACCACTGCGTGATCAACCTGCATGGTGCAAATTAGCTGCATTCCAATTAGACCACGATCCAATGATTAATTGCGGCCATCTCTTGCGATATTCAAGTTTGTCCCCTTTTGTTTTGAAGTCGGTTCGCTTCGTGTAGAAACATCTTGTCGCTGTCGAAACATTAGATAGAAGTGTGGAATGGCCAACACAATAGTCGCTAATGGGCTCATTCTTTTGCAGATGAATCTTCAATGTATACAAGAAGATTTTTTCCGTTTGTTTTTGGAAACGTGGGGAGCGTTGAACTAATTTGATTTCACAGCATTAAGATTTATTGAAATGATATTTCAAATTATGCCATGGTAATGACGGACATTGCTGTTCGAATGATCTCTTAGTATAATGTCTATATTGAGCCCAAATGATGTCCAGCTACAATATCTGTGTCATGTTTCAGCTCAACTTCAAAGGGAGACATAAGCGTAGTATTACCAATTACCATTTTCCCATCCTCTATGCCGAGTCATTTATCGACCTTACATTCATTTTACAACACCTTCTAGGAGATGATCGTCAACAATTAACCTACAATCGTAATAAGTCGGCAATTGAATCTGCGAGTGATCTTTCTTTTAAGCGAAACCGAAAGCATGCGATCAGCCGCTCATTAGAAGCACCGAGCACAAACCTAACCTGAGTGTCTAGGATCAGCCTTGCTATTACAAATAAGGAGAAGGAAATGACTGTGCATGCCGATCCTAGCTGGGCTAGCATACCGTATGTGCAACTAATGCGATGCCAATCGTTACAATTTACATCCAGGGTCAACTGGTAAACTAACTGACCACACGGAATAGCCAGGAGATCCTTCTATTGTCGGCTTGAAACCGGTATAGGAAAAGAGGTGCGTTCAACTGTTCACCTATGCGGAACCAACGCACACCTATATTGGATCAGAGGGCTGTCGGCAATTGTATAAAAGATTTTACGATTCTAATCCATCGTTACCAAATGGACGCGAGGCTTTGCAATCTAAAATGTATTAAGTGCTCCTTTAGGTTCCGAAATGAGTCACTAAACCTAGTGGTATTAACCGTCCATTGAGGCCACTTATACTATTATTGCAAAAGCTTTCGGATCACGAACAAAGCGGCAAAATTGCGCGCTCAGATTTGGATATGATCGCAATCTTGATACGTGTCGAGGATAATGAACGCTCTTAGCAGGTCATTAACTGTCCGCTGACAACTGTATTTTGTGACCGTAAGCAATTGTCGAGCGTGTTAATGGTGTTGTGATGGGGGTGCCGGTCACAACTAGAGGGAATGTATGATTAATGTAACATTTATACTAGATATGCTTGCCTTTTTGTTCGCATATTTTTTGTCAGTGACTACTTCCGACATTTCGATTGATATTAAATTCGTTTCAAGGTTTCCATAAACATAAAGTACAAATAATTTATGATGTATTTGCTCAAAAAAATCAGAAAAGGTCTAGTATAAAACAAAACAGCGGAAGTAAAAAACGCTTCAACAATCAAGTATAAATAGCTTTTTTCTCATAAATTTTAGGTGATTCGATTCTAAATCGAATATATTATTGTTTAAATTATTACCAAGAACCAAAAACATTATTTTGAGTAAACCACCGTTTTTGACCTAATCTGCATTTTCATCGAAAATACGTAACTTATTGGAAGAAAGATAGAAGATAGATTCATACGATTTATTCTCAACTAGAATGAATAAAATGAACAGATGATTTAATTATTTGTTGATTTTAATTTTTTTTTTCTTTTACAGGTAAGATGTACAACTATGCTACTACGACAGCCCCTCCAAAAGTTAAGCTAAGTTCAATTATTTATCAGCTATTGTGATCAATAAACTATAAACCTGCACTCAAACTCCAATACATCAAACTTGATCTTGATCCTAAGAGCGCAAAAGTTACAATTACCAGAGCGGCATACGTGCATAATTAACCATACAATATATCATCTTTATTCAGGTTAGCATCTAGACCTTTAATTTGTGTCTCAAACTGGCCCCTGACTAATGATCATCTTCCACCGCTGCTTTGATCGATAGCACACTAGCACGAAGCGCTCAACACATTCCGATCGTACATATATCTTGGAACGGCACGAGGCAATCCTTTTCGTCTCTCCCCCTTCTGACCGCTGACGATAAATAAAAGAAACAGTGCGCTTCAACAAGGAACGAAATGGGCTTCAATGCAAGGGGCAACGGTGCCGCACTCAGGGCTAGCGACATTACAACTAGTGTCGCTGCAGCCGGGGAGGTACGGTGAAAACCCTGAACGCCAACGTGATGACACAATTGCATCGTTTGCGATATTTTATTTTCCATATGGCGCACCTTCGATTCCTTGACGAGGCAGGCAAGCCTCTAGGGTTCCTGATGCTCGCCGTTTAACTAGAGCGGAATCTGCCACATTCACAGCTGAACCCAGCGCTCGTAATAGCAATCACACAAAGAATTAGTTGATCTTCGCCGATTTGTGCTGAATTGACGGTAATCTGGCTGGACCTGTCTCTCAATTGTCAGTAATAAAAATACACATGAATATCACGACGGGTAACTATATAGCACCCAGCAGGGTGATTTAACCTTTCCAATTAGCTACGATTTCAAACCGCTCAATGCGGTAGACCCTGTGGATAGAGTGTAACAGATCCTACACGTTCCTGTAGAAATGGTCACCATCTCTCAATATGAAGATCGAAACAGGAGCAAAAAACCAAGGCTTTCAACAGCGATTTGTGTACACTTGGATGCTTTATAAGATTATAAAACAACTGCTTAATCATAAACATCACTAACGTTTTGATATGCTTCACAATACGAATCTTCCAGAAATTTCATAATAAATGCATTGCAAACAATCATTTCGAGGCGATAAATGCATGATTTCTAATAAAATACTGTATCAAGGTATAAATCGGATAAATTCTACCTTAATCCGAGTGTACCTTAACAAAAATTCCACATTTTAATTTTGAATTCATTCAATAAAATTTACATGACAAAAGGCACCAATTCTTATGAAGCTTTTCGCTAAAAATTGGCTAACTTTTTCAATCTGTTCAAGCGGCTGATGGCTGCATTACCATTTAGTATAAAATCCATTCCAGTTGCAAATATGTACATTCCGGGTACGGTAGCAGAGCAACAGTTAAAACGAGGCAAAATTCCGGTTCCTTCATACCTACATGCAATATCTGAACACGTTCAACGAATTCCAGCAGTGATCGTGTCACGCACCTTACCAGAGCGAGGTTATATACAATGTTAGTAAGATATTTCTTTAGCCATAAAGATTGGGTGTTGCCTGGAATTCAGTTCATGATGAATGAATTGTCTGCATTTTACCTCCCACAACTACAAAGTACGCAGTACATCGGGTGAAGGGCGGTTAGCATGACAACTGAACGCGCTGCTCTATCCATGCACTGAATGAGTCATCTGCCTGCCGTTTTTATTGACCTTCACTTTTACGCTCCCACAAAATGGAAGAAGCAACGCAATATTACTTCCAATATTCCGCTGCTGTACCGCGAACAATCAGATCATCGCATCGTGAAATCGTGAAATAATGGGACTCCTAATGTTCCAAAAACGGTACGCCATGGCAATCTTGCATCTGCTGATATTTCAATTACACAGCCATGTCAGACAGCCAAAGATGGGTTCTCATGATGCCATGGCGCCATTTTCTTCTTCCTCACAGAAAAGTATTTATCTGGTGACTGCAACTTCTTGAGACGGTAACGGACCATATATCTCGCCAAACATGTGAAAAGGGCCCATATGTGTTATGATATGTAGGGTGTCATATAAGATCGTTTGGTTAAAAATAAATTCTTCAATCAACAAATCTTATCGGTAAGGGAGGATTTCACTTGTATTAATCAATAAACCAGAAAATTTGGCTTGTTTACATATGGCACATGGGCCCTTTTCACATTTTTGGCGAAATATGGTAGTATTTTCCGAGACAACAATATTTAAAGTATATCTTCAACACGAATATCTTTCTGACAAATTTTATTCCATTGTCACTTCTAACTTTTGCAAAATACTTCGGTCGCATCCGAACGTTTCGTTAATCTCAATTTATTAATATGATCGGATTTTTTTTCTTTTGTTGTTACGCAATGGTGGATTTTAGGCAAACTTGTTTTCATCCTCTTAGTTTTAATAAAACTTGTGAGTTCAGTTGACTTTTTAGCAACTTCGCATGCTTGAAATCCCACTAAAACTAAAAATAATTTAGACATCTATTCAAAAGGATCTATTTTTTTCATCTAAAAACTACAGGATAAAATTTTGTGCCACAGAATAAAATGTGAAAAACTACTAGAGTTTTCACAGAGAAAATAGGCAAACATTTTTATGCTAAACCAGTGGTTTCCAACCGGGCGACCGCGGCCGGCAAAGGGGCTGCAAGGATCATCTCGGGGGGGCGAAGCTCTTGGTAAATTTGACAGAAAAATAAAATTCCTAAATATCTTCGTGCAAGCAGATTCTCACCTCTTCTGCGTATTAGGACTAAGACGTAAACGATATGAAACTGAAAGACGCAGATTCGTATTTTAAAGCTTGTATCTGAAATTCTTTTGGAGACCGCGAAGCTCTCTGTGGTTCGCAAAAGGGGCTGCGGAGCTCTTTGTGTTTAGCAAAAGGGGCCGCGTGGCCAAAAAGGTTGGGAACAACTGCGCTAAACGAAATTTGAGTGCAAAAGTTCTAATGAAGTTTTCTTATTTTCTAAAGTTTTTTATTTTTTTATGCAGAACCATGGTCGACAAACAGAAAAATTTTCTCTGGAGCTCAAACCGCAGGAAAAATCGAAAGATAATAGCTTTTTAACGATTCCTCCGAATTTTGGTGCCCCTAGTCGCCTTAGAAGTGCATCAAAAGGTCGCAGATCAAGTTCGTCAAACGGAGTAACGATGAACTCAATGAGCGATAGCTTTGCGGCTTTTTGAAGCACTTACGAGGCGGCTAGGCTCACCAACATTCACGAAAACGATTCAAAAGTTATAATCTTTTATTTTCTTCCAGTTTGATCTCTAGTGCAAAGCCTATGTTGACCAATGTAATCGTTAGATTATTCCTTACTTTACTCCACTTCTATGGCGACAGATCATAGAAATTCTATCTCTGCCTCGAAGTCGGCGGCCTCTATCCGGGTGTCTGCCGAATATTATCTTTACCGGTCGCAACTTAACACGGCCAGCCTACTGTAACCTGCTGTGTTTCATCAGCTTGACAATATCAGTGTGTTTGTATACTTCTTACCGCTAGTGTTTCATTCGCCTGTCCTACACCCTATTTTCTTCAGGCTCCTTCCACGTCCACGATGAGGACGCTCTTTTGCACACATGTCCTTCGTACAGTCTCTTACTAAGTTGAATAGCAAGTTCGAGAGCCTGTTCCCTACAACGTCACGAACAACAAAGACGTAGTCTCACGACGAAACGCTACGTCATGTTCGCTAGGGTGCCAGCCAAAATGGTCATCTCGAATTTCAAAAAAAAAACCCTGTACAAAATGTTCACCTGCTCGGAAAAACACCCTGTGCAAAATTTCAGCTCAATCGGACTTAAAATGGGGTGGCGCAAAGCGATTGAAGTTTGGCTTTTCCGAAAACCGAAAAATCACCCAAGGAGGGGGGGGTACGTGAAATTTCGGTTTTCGAAATTTTTTTTTATGCCAAATGACTTGAAAACGCATGAAACGTCGAGAATTGGTGTCATCTGAAAAAAAAATTTCTTGCAAAAATTTACTATCTGGGACTTGGTCGTTTTTTCAATTGTGGAAGGCGGAGTTCAAAATGTTTAGAATTTATCTTTTAAAATTGATCACTAGTTTCTCGAAATAGTTTGTATAATGATATACACTATAACTAGCATCGAATACATTATGTTTCATTAGGGTCGTTCATTTATTCGGCATAGGGTGGTTCATAATATTGTGAAAAATGAGTATAAAATAAAAAACAGCACTTCGGTTCGTTTGATTGGTGTGACGTCTTCGACAAAGTTGTAGATAATAATTCTGTCTTTCCAAAAAAAAAATACACTCAAAAAATTATTCTTCCAAAAGTTAGAAGAAAGTTAATAGATAGATAATAGTAAGATAATAGAATAGATTAATTGTTAATTAATTGTTCCAAAGGGCTCATTTTTTAAAAACTTGATTTATTTTAATAAAACCAACGAAACATTACCAAAACAATGAAACCAGTCCGATCATATAGAAATCAAGAAAAATAAATTATCATTTTTTGAAAAAAAAAAATATTTTTTGAAAAAAAAATTATTTTCAATTTATTTTTTTAAAGGCATATTTTTTTTGGAAGGACAAAATATTATCTACAACTTTGCCGAAGTCACTATGCCGTTTCGAATGTAGACTTATTTTTAATTTCCAATAGAGCACTCTATGAGGAATCAAGAATATTTCTACAGTCAAAACGGTTTATTTGATTGGCATAGTGTATCTGGCAAAGTTGTAAACAAAAACTTCGTTCCTCCAAAAAAATGTACTCTGTGAAAAAAAAAAAAATTTGGAATATATAACTTATTTTTCTGATTTCTCCATGGCCGGTTTCGTTGTTCAGGAAAACTTTCGTAGTTTTTATAAAAAAAAAACCTAAATTAATCCACCTAGCGATCAGACCCAGCCTTTCTCATTCAAACTTATTATTTGTAAAAATAGATTTACATGAACGCTTCAATCCAATAAATGCGTATTCACTTTCTGGGTTCTAAAATAATGATGTTGTAATGGAAGTATAAAATATGAAATTTGACGTAATGTAAATACTCAAGAAATAGCGAAATAAAAGAAATGACTCTTAATTTCGAACAATTCAATCACGAGCGATACCGGGAACATTCAAAAGGTACGATACCACATTTAAATTATATTGTGGCCACATATATTGATCAAAGCAGGTATAGTTTTAAATAGCCATTGAATTTCTTTTCTTTCCATAACTTTTGAACCACATATCAAATTGTTATGAAGTTTGTTATTTGTAAGTTTGAGAGATGACTCGTTCGTATGACCCTAGTTATGTTCAAATAAGTCGTGTAATCTTTGAGATAATAGGATTTTTTTGTTTTATCAACAATTTAATACATAACGGTTGCTTAGTTCGATTATAATTAAATGAAATGGGAACGTATAGGGCAGCCAAATTTTGAAACCACGTGTTCAATCATAATTCATCAGTTAACCCTTAACTAGCCCGTTCATCTGATAATACTATTGATCATATCGGTTGTGTACTTTCTGAGATAATGAAGTTTCGTGATTTTCACAATTCGGTACATTACAGACGAAGTTACAGTTCGATTACAGTAAATTTCAATTAAAATTCAATAGAGTGTTATGAGTCAGCTAGACCTTTAATTTGGTACTAATTTCGTGAAAAAGTAATAGTCCGGTTGCAAAAAAATCAATAGGGGCTTATGGGGTAACTAAACCTTTCATATAGCACTGATTTTGTGTAAATCGGTCCAGGCATCTCTGAGAAACATGAGTGAAATTAAACAGTCTTCAGAAGACGTTTCTTTTCATAACTTCTATATAAAATTCAAAAGTTAAGGGTTTTTAAGATAGCTCGTTCATTTGATACCAATTTTATTGAAATCGGTTGTCTGGTTTCTGAGATATTGATGTTTCGTGATTTTTACATTTTTAAACATAACCTTTTAGAGGTGAAAATCCAATTAAAATGAAATTTAATAGGGTCTTATGGGGCAACTAGAACTTTCATTTGCATGTATTTTCATTAAAATCGGTCCAGCCATCTCTGAGAAAAGTGAGTAAAAATAAAAATCTGCACATACACACACATACACACACACACACACACACACACACACACACACACACACACACACACACACACAGAAAATGCTCAGCTCGTCGAACTGAGTCGAGTGATATATGCCATTCGTCCCTTTGGAGCACTTTCATATCTTCGGTTTTGCAAGTGATTGCTATACCTTTCTAGGAGAAAGGCAAAAAGTTAAAAAAAATATTCATTAGGAGTAAAATATTCATGCTGAAGACATAGCGAAATAAAATAAATGACTTTGAATTTCGTACATATCAATCACGAGCAATACCGGGAACGTACGAATAGCACAATACCAAATTTAAATTTTGTTGAGGCCATATGTTTTGATCAAAGCAGTTACAGTTTTAAATAGTCTTTGAATTTCGTTTCTTTTCATAACTTTTGAACCACATATCAAATGGCTATGAAATTTCTTACTTGTGAGTTTGAGTGACAACCCGTTCAAATGACACTAGATATGTTCAAATAAGTCGTGTGATCTTCGAGGTAATAGACTTTTGTTGTTTTTATAACTTAATACATAACGGTTGGAATAAAAATACGATTATAGTCAAATAAAATGGGAACCAAACAAAAATAAAATCAAATAAAATAGGAAAGCCAAACTTTTCACTTGACACTAATTTTTCCAGCCATTTTTGGAAAAACGAGTGAATTTGAAAAGTCACCGGAACATGTTTCTTTTCACAATTTTTAAACCACGTGTTTAATCACTATAAAATTCATCAGTTAACCTTTAACTAGCCCGTTCATTTGATACCAATATTGTTCAAATCGGTTGTGTACTTTCTGAGCTAATGAAGTTTCGTGATTTTCATATTTTGATACATTACAGACAAAGTAACAGACCGATTACATTGAAATTCAATAGGGTGTTATGAGGCAGCTAGATCTTTCATTTGACACTAATTTCGTGGAAATCGGTTCAACATCTCTGAGAAAAGTGAGTGAGTTTAAGTAGTCTTCGGAATATGTTTCTTTTCAAAGCTGGATTTCACATTTTTAAACATAACAGGCAAAGTATTAGTCCGATTGCAAAAAAAAATCAATAAGATCTTATGGGGTAATTAGACCTTCCAAATGACACTAATTTCGTGGAAATCGGTTCAGCCATCTCTGAGAAACATGAGTGAGAAACACACTTCAGAACACGTTTCTTTAAATAACTTCTGAACCACACGTTCAATCTTCATGAAACTCAAAAGTTAAGGGTTTTTTAAGTAGATCGTTCATTTAAAACCAATTTTGTTAAAATCGGTAGAGTAGTTTCTGAGATAATGATGTTTCGTGATTTTCACATTTTTAAACATAACCTCTAAACTAAAAATCTGATTGCAACAAAATTCAATAGGGTCTTATGGGGCAACTAGACCTCTCATTTGCAATTAATTTCATGAAGATCGGTCCTGCCATCTCTGAGAAAATCGAGTGAGATTGGGAGAGCGATACACACACACATACACACACACATATACGCACACACACACATACAGAAAATGCTCAGCTCGTCAAACTAAGTCGATTGATATACGAGATTCGACCCTTTGGAGCACTTTTATACCTTTGGTTTTTCCAGTGATTGCTATACCTCTCTAGGAGAAAGGCAAAACTGTTTTTTTAAATGGGCTGTTTTCGATAATTAATTTATAACTTTCTTTTATTTTTTTTTTTAAATTAGTAATTTGTTTTTAGAGTGTATATTTTTTTTTTGAAAATAAAACTATTTTCTACAACTTTGCCGAAGATGTCATACCGCTCAAACAAACCGTGTTGGCTCTGAAAATTTTTGTAATCATCAATTCCTATCCGAAATAGCATTTTCCAATAGCTTTTCAAAAATGAGTTGTTTTTTTTTTTTTTTACTCTCGCTTATTTTCCGTCGGTCTAGCTCCGCCACTGTTGTGGCCAATCACCGACGCCCAGGGAGGCGACTCCACACCCAGGACCCTAACTCACGACCCGTTTATTAACGGACCGGCGCCAACTGCTTTACCTCCTCATGCGAAGGCGTGATCCCAGAGATTTTTCGCCTCAGAAAATCTCCCGGTGTCGGCTAGGATTGAATCTAGACCAGTTGGGTTGGTTGTGAGTGGATCACGCAACCTCACAACCATCGACACCTATGTCGGCGGTGGGATTCGAACCCAGGCGTCGAGCAAAAAATGAGTTGTGTTTCAATAAATTAAACCAATAGCACAAAATGGAATCTTTTGCCTATAAAATCGTCTATGCAAAGTTTCAGCCAATGGTCACGTTCACGTTCTGATGATGTAAACTTGACAGAAAATGTATGGTCGAACTGTCAAAACGACGCAAACCCAGAAACAACGAGTCAATTGTGTTGCGTATCTGATTGAGATCCCTATACTCTCATTATCACTGAATAACATCGATACAGTCTTTTGTCCGATTATATAAGCCAGAGCACTGTGTGTTCAATCAAGTGTTGACAAAGGACATTATTGTGGTAAATAAAACGAATAAATTGTCTGGTACAACATTCGGAAGACGAGTGCAAGTGTCTTAGAGAGTAGATTTTTCAAACAAAGTAATATAACATATTCCATCAGTTTCCACCGTTTCCTTTAAAAGTTTAAGTCACTTGGAATCGAAAACATTTTTCAAATATTAAAAATCCATGTACCTCCCGTGTGTGATTTTGCAAATGACATGAAAGCATTCAACATTTTCCACGAGACACAATCTTAATTTTGGTTGAGATATTTTTTTTTGCACAGAGTAGTTTGAGTAGTTTGATAATCAAAAAAAAAATTCGGAAACCGAAATTTCACGTACCCCCCCCCCCCCTCCCCTTTAGTGATTTTTTGGTTTTCGAAAAAGCCAAACTTCAATCTTTTTGCGCCACCCCATTCTAAGTCCGATTGAGCTGAAATTTTACACAGGGTGTTTTTTCGAGCAGGTGAACATTTTGTATAGGGTTTTTTTTTTTGAAATTTTCTAGTCACTTTTTTCCATACGATGATTGGCGGCCTAATGTTCGCCTACCAGCAAAATATACGTGGATTGCTTACTTCTTTTATAGCGCGGTGGTCTGAGGACAAATCAACAAAATGTCCACGTTTCCAGAAATATTGTAGGTATCTCCGTTTTATTTTTAAACTAAAAGAACCAAGATAGTGTAAAGTTTTTGAGAAAAAAAGGGCGAAACTTGGTATTTTGAATCGCAGTGAGATTTTCTCACGTTATGAATAGCAGACCTCATGAACAAAAAAACTGGATATATGTTTTAAGTTTGAAGTTGCTGAATACTTTAGGTAAAACAGCACATTTATAACAAGACCTGTTGCTTTCATCGGTCGTTTTCTTTTCTTACTCAGCATACAAAACATTAATTACGGATCTGCGCGTCCGTCTTTGCACTCAGCCTACAACGTTTTTGCGTAATTTCGCAATATGTATAAATATTTTCGCTCGCTGTCGCGTCGGCCGGATTACGGCATTCTCGGCATGCCCACCCTACATCAAGTTTCAGCTGATTTATTTGTTTATATAAAACAACATTTTGTGTTTCATTTTTTCATCGCAGTTGGAGGTAGGCGTGTAGCCGAGCCGGGTGTACTTTAAAGATGATTTCCACTGGACTGAAGCCAGCGACCCGTCTTGAAGCCATTGATTTTCATGGCTTGGCCTTCACTTTTTTTTAGTTTAGCGGTGCAGAACGTGTATCAACAATGTATAAATCAATACAGTTTTTTTCTAGCTGTGAATTTAAGTTTTTACAGAACATAGTTTAATGCAATCATTCAATTGGTGCGTGAATTGGCAAAAACAGGATGTTACTGTAGAATGTTGACGTTTCGATAAAATAAGATTTATTTCTTTTAGTTCATTAATTATGCGATACATTTAATTTCCAAGTGTGTCATGTTATGCTAGTCCGGCTGATTATCGGCTACTATCATCATTCCGAACAAATGATATATATCATACATGATTACACCCGCTCTGTCAAAAAAGGATAACGAACAATACGTAACGACGAGGTCGTAAATTTGTGAAGTAATGAAAATTACTAAAGAGTCGCTGAAAGGCGCGTTTCGTTTTAAAATCGACCACAAGGATGCAAGGAAGCTCATTTCGTTGCTGTCATCCATTAAAACGATAAATGACTTTTCATTAATGCCTGCGGCGAAAAAATGTTTCCTCTTTCAAAAGTCGAATCGAAATCGTGAAATTTGGTTGATATGACTCATTATGATAGCTACCGAGTGTTGCCGATATATGGCCGTGCCCTTCGGTTACACCACATTACATAATCAGCATTTCGCTCATCCATCGACGAAGTACTTTGTTTTGAAACTTTAAACTGCACCGTGATTTGCGAAGGACGATACATTTTTGAAGTTTTCTTTTCACACCATTCCAACGATATTTTCAATCATGCGTGAAGTAAATAAAACGACTTGTTTCGCAGTAAAGCGCAAGACCGTTGCCACAATTATCTGCCTTTTTTATAGATTAATTAACCATGACCGTCAACGCCGATCGTATATCCAAAAAAAAAATGATCTCCCACCGGCTAGCTTTGCCGATGTCTTCACGAAACCTGAACAAGATTGGCATGATTAATCGTTAATGACATTCAAACGATTTTATCGTCGGTCGCATTTTATTACTGTTGGCGGTCAACTGAACCGCGCAAATTTCAACTCCAGCGGGTAGCGCACAAAGATCCGATGCAGGTTTATAGTGGGTGAGCTCTTGGTAATGTTCACCGCGCTCTGTTGCGAGCGTAACGCCGTTGTTGGCGAGAAATGTTCAGTTACGCGACCGACATGTTGCGGTGAAACAGCGCAAACATAATTCAAGTGAAGGTTTCTCGCAAATCACGGCGTCCGTCGTTCATCAGGTACTGCGTGGTTGGAGAGATAGGCAGTGCTTTTGTGTGTTTTGTTTTGCTATTGGTAGTGACATTGTTGATTTAAAACTTCACGTTCAAGATCATCGGAGATGCTGGAAGCCTGGTCGTAACTGGAATCAGTGCAATGAACTCACTGGAAAATAAACTGAATAAAAATTTAAATTTAAAGATTAATAATATTTCTGTTTTGCATAAAAATTACTACTTTCCCAGTCCCCGCGCAAACAAATATACCCCATCTACCACTTTAATCGAAATCACTCAGTTGGCAAATTAATTACATATGGCCCACTACTGACGGAAGAGATACGATTATTGGACGGATAAACGAACTAAATACCACTAATCTAATCAAGTTAATCGCCTGTTACTTTTAAATGCATCGGCATAAATTTTTCATGTCCGTCTAGATTCCCAACTTGCTGTGTCCGTATCAACAGCGGATAGTAAATCTGACTAGCAAATTTACACGTTCCAATGCTACGATGTTTATCAATTTTTATCGCACTTTAAGCAACCAAACGCAGACTAAACCATGGCTGGTTTTCTATGAAGTCTGCTGGTTTCCCCTCACCACCTCTTGTAATGAACGCGGGTAAACGATCCGTCTTGGTAGATTTAGGGCGGCTCTTCTCGTTTTGGTGCGCTGAGGAAATGTTTCAACCTATATATAAGTCAACTTAGACAAATCGATCTACGAGAAGGAAGTGACACAATTACCAAGTGAAACAGTTTGAATCGACTTTGTGACATGGACGTACTCGAGTTCCGCAGTTAAATTTATGCAATGACTTATTAAATGCTTGGCATTTTCAGAAGGAAATTGGGATGCCTTTCGACTTACAGCAATGTAAAGAAATTTCAAGGCTCTATAATAATAGAGCAATTTGGCAATCATTGATCTGGTTTTAATGTGATGACAAAACTATATGCACAACTACGACACTGCTTGAGTTAGGAAATGCGCTTCCAAACCGTTTTAAGTTAAGAAATGAAAAGATTTATTTGTACAGTCAACAGTTAGACACAACCCCAATGACTAAAACTAAAACTAAGATTAACAAGTAAGGACAAAACTAAAAAGACAACACTCTTCAAAAGTTATTTCTAATTACATGTTTGGACAAATTAAAACCGAAACATTCAAAACAATTTTCGAATAGACGACACATACATTTCATCGATTCGTGCATTCCGTAGTTCGTCCTGGATCTGCCTGTGCTGAGAAACGTATGGGACCAAGAGCACGTTTACGGGTGTTTACGTCCAAATGACTGAGAAGCTCGGGGCAATCTATGTTGGATGTTAGCAAGTCGCTGATAAAACAAGCTTGAGCGACATCTCTGACGTTGAGAGCGTCCAGATGTATTAACCTGCAGTGCTCAGTATATCTGGGAAGGTTATTCTGGTCACGCCACGGCAAATTGTGTAGCGCAAAACGTACGAACTTTCGTTGAACCGCCTCGATTCCATTGATTACATTTTGGTAATATGGCGCCCACACAACGGCTGAGTACTCGAGCGTTGACCGTACAAAAGCACAATATAGAGCCTTCAGCAGTACATATCCTGGAAGTATTTGCAAAATCGGAAGATGAATCCTAACTGAAATGATGCTTGATTTCCGAACGTTAGTGATGAATCAAGTAGTACTCCCAAGTTTCTGACGGAGCTCTCGCGTTTCATAACAGTGCCGCTTGAGACGTAGACGTTGAAGGCTGGCTGTCGCTCACACCCAAGGGGTATCACAGAGCATTTGGAAGAATTGGGGACCATTCGATTTGTCTTGCATCAAGCCGCAAAGACGTTTAGTTCATTTTGGTGAAAGAGGGTATCACTTAATTTTTTAATAACAGTAAAGTTTCAGATCATAAGCGTAAGATTTCTTCAGTTCATTTCAGGAGGTGGTTTATATCGTTTATGTACAACAGAAACAAGATTGGTCCAAGATGACTACCTTGTGGAACGCCGGATTTCACTTGGAACGGTGACGAAAGATGATCACCTATTTATCGGAAGTGGTTTTGTTAGCTAGGTACGAGCGCTGCCAAGAATGAAGACTAAAGCTATATCATCATCCATTTTGTCTAATGCAGCAGAAAGATCTGTGTAAATCGCATCTACCAGCGACCCTTTTTCCATATGCCATACGATGATAGAGGTGAAAGATACAAGGTTAGTGGTAGTGGAGCGTTTCTGAACGAAGCCATGCTGATCTGAAGAAATATAGTGCGAGAATTATTGCGTCAAAAAGCTCAAAACAATCAGCTCGCAAAGCTTTAACAAAGCATACAAGGAGACTATTCCTCGATAGTTGAAAACGTTACGCTTGCATCCTGTTTTTATGGACCGGGAAGACAGAAGAGTTTTTCCAGCAGTTTGGGAAGGCACTATTAGTAAGCGAGGAATCGAAAATTACTGCTAACGGGGATGCAAGAGCATAGATGCAGTTTTCGAGGTCAACTGCTGGAACACCATTTGGGTCAAGACTGGAAGAATTTTTCAAACGGTTGGCTGCTGTAATAATAACATTACTAGTTAACGAGTGGTGAGGATCAATATTAGGTAAAATAGGTACATTCGCAGTAGCGCTGATGATAGCTTGTGAGCTGGATGTATCGGCCATCCTGGAAAATTCTGCTTTATTCGAGAAAAAGAGAGGCTGTTTCATCCATGGTAGAAGCCTCACGATTACCATTACGGATACATGTAGGAAGACCAGTTTCTTTCCTTTGATTACTAACATAGCGCTAGAAACCCTTCGGCTCATGTCTTGGGGAACGTTGCAAACGATTAAGGTGTGCATGGAACAATTGCTTATTGATACTTCTGTACGGAATATTAGCGATGAGACAGCGTGCTCTTGTCGTCGAACGCTGCAGTTTGCGCGACTGGGTTAGGGGAGTCAGAGGCTTTCAAAATGCTTTTCACGGTGCGTCTCAACTTCGAAAATCGGCAGTCAAACCTCGTCTGTTACAGGTGTCTGAGCTGATTCGGAAACCAGCACTAGGGATTCAAAAGGGGCTAGCGTAGTGGAGGCAGATAAGACACTGAGCGTGTGTGGGGGGGGGTAACCACCATTTTTACCAGGCTGTTATTGGACATACTTACGACATGCGCAGCCCGCCGCATCCTGTCACTTTTAGCAGCTCCTGAACTTTGTGGATTATTCACTTTCTCCTAGTTCCGTCCAGATGGTACACAACATCTTCAGCTTGAAAACTGCAAGGGCGCATCGCTCTTCCACAAGCAAAGTTCATGTCGTATCCGCCATCTGCACAGAGGTCCGAGCCACAATGGCGATATCGTCGGCGAAACCAAACAGTTGAACTTTTGGAATATCTTGCCCAAGCATAATAAAAAGTCACAGCACATAACAATCAGGAATCGTACCTGAAAGTTCTATCCAGAAGCATTCCAGTAAAACCATCTAAACAAAAATAATTCCGTAAGCATTGACGATACCTACCTATTGTGAAAAGCAAATAGTTGAACACGATCTCACGCGGTCAGTAGCGAAAAACAATCAGCAGCGTTTCTATGGAGTACGTGAGTGAGAATAATTGAATGATACGTGTTGAATCAAAGAACACATTTGCATCAAATATTGCGAGCGATTGAAAATTTCAATGCTTGTGTGTCACTCGTGTCAATCTGCGCTCTTCTAATCACACTCTCCAGAGTTCAATACTGAACAGTAGGCACCTTGCCTTAAACCTCGTCAAGTTTCGAGAGTGCCCGATACTCGAACTACACAGTTCACTCGAACCAGTCCCTTGTGAGCGGTGTTCAGCAGAGTGTTTGCACGGTAATTTGCAACACTCAAGCTTGTCGCCCTTTCTGTATATGGGACACACAATACCTTTCCATCACTCCTTGTTCTTTAAAATCTAGGTTATGATCCAGTACACGACTGTTCCAGTGTTATATTGGTGGATATTTTAGAAGCATGCGCGTGAAATACTTTTGGTGAAAATAAATTCAACATATTTGCACAATCTTGAAAAAAAAAAAAACAAATTGTAATTTGAAAAGCAACGCAAATGATACAATGGTTTGTTTCTAAGTGTACAAAATTCTACGTCAAGTCGACTACCCACTACCCAGTCGTTTTGGCGATAGTTGTTCCATGTTTAGAGAATCAAAAAATCAGAATTTTAAATCCACTCTTCGTTACGCGTAATGTTAAATATAATTCGTTTTGCACAATACGCATGTGCTTATATATCATTTGCATCGCATGGCAGCTGAATGGTTCAATGCATGTTTCGAATGTTCCCATGGTGAAGAACTTAACACTTAAGAAGTTTTATTCAAACGTGCAGTTATCATTGAAAGTTAGGATCCATTCTCCAGAAATTTTTTAATACAATTGGCAATTATAATACAATTCGTAACATTCAAGTAAATTTAGTTTTCATAATTTTTTACATGAAATGTGGTCAAGTTTTTTCTCTTTCAGTGTATTTGTTTCTTTTCGGAAGAATTTATTATGTGAAATTTAGTCATTAATGTCATTGATTCGTATTTTCTTTGGTACAAATATAAAATGGTTCACAGTACTCACATGTCACTGAAATAATAATATTTAATTATAATTCAAATCGGTACAACTTCGTGAATAATTTAATTACCCGCATATCACGTCAGAAACATTTATCTGATGCAACCATTCCCCATTTCGCAAATTTGCATATAAAAGGAACAGATTTGGTAAGCTCACAAAAATATATTTCATTCTAGACACATTTCGCCCTGTCTGCACGTAAGCTGCACAAAATTCCATTATGTGAAATAGCGCCGTTCATTGTACTTTTCGGCGATGATAGACGATGATACACGTTACTTACACACAGTCTAGACAGGTAAGCTGAGCTTACCGATACCGATTCACAACGGCTTGAATCAATGGAGCACGGTCACTTGATTCTATGGTAGGGTAGAAAACATAAACTCACACGAAGGCGGTAGCATTAAAATTAGCTCACCAGAGTGGTAAGAATGCACTGTGATGAAATGCTAAACTATACTCAAGTGGCTGGGTTTCTGTACGTTCGAATAGAAAACATTTACAACTATGGCGTTACCGCTTATAGCATTGAACTTTTCCTCTTATCCATCTAATTGGGTCCTAAAGCTATACCGGTTTTTGTATATCATTTGAGAAAGCCGCGTTTTCTGAGCAAAACGTGATTTTTAAAAAACGTTTATCGTTTTCCTTCGATTTTTAAATGAAGAATAAAAAAAAGCTCAAAAGGTCTTAGATGACGTTTCGCCCATGTACGGTATATAAGAGAACTGTCATTTAAGACATTTCGAGCAGATTTTTATCCTTCATTTAAAAATCAAAGGAAAATGATAAACATTTTATAAAAATCACGTTTTGATCATAAAATTGCACTCTTGCAGCTGATATATAAAAAACAGAAAACCGTTTAAAACTTTAGGACCCCATTATGGACTTGGTGAAAAATATTTCAACCTAATCGGTAACAGTAATGATAAATAATTCCGGATGGGCTTTTAATAGGTAACAAAACATCAATAGATGTAAATATTGTGGTTAGTTTTATCACAAAATTATTATTATTCACTTTATCATATCACATCGGCCCTAGTTATTTCATGGCTCTGCCCAATTCGATCGACCAACCGCCACAGTGGAGTATGCGAAATTGGAGATGCACCATGCCGTGACCAAACCATTATGCAATTTTCCACTAAACTTCCTCGCCGATGCCTCCGCCATCTGCAGACGGACTGAGTGTGGGTGGTACAGCTTGGCCGAGTTTCGCTTTTGAAATACCTGAACAATCAACGATAGCCAGGTTTCCGGGGGTCGACAAAATTTATGTGAATCTTTGCCATCATGCGCTGCGTGATGCGGAACGGACCTGATGCGTACGGTCTACAGAAGGTAGGACTTTCGCGTGGTTCAGTCTGTTTCGCTTTTGTGATGCAGAGTTGCAACGGCCATACCGCAGTAAGGAACAGGATATTTATGTTTACATCAATGTTTTACATTTGTATGAGCTATTGGACTAATTTATTCATGCAGTGCCGAATAAGCATCCGGAAGGTTCCTACAGACTAAAAGTGGTGCATCCGTTTTTGCACATTTCGGTGAACGCGTCTACCTTTATTTTTCACGAACACATCGTTTTCAGCGAGAATCCGTGAGTGGAATGCAGTTTTTAAATACTCTGAGCGATCCTTGTAAGTCGTAAATTGTCGCGACCTGACAGCGAACAACGAACACGCAGAAGAGAACGCCTGCAAGGAGAATGCCAGTCTGCCTACGGTAGTAGCTGAGCTGGATGTCTCCTGGCAGAGCCCTGCAGGAGGGTTGCAGCAATCACTTTTCGTTTTCACTGTATCCAACGGTGACTGTTACTGCACGGGCAGGAAGTTGGCGTTATTATAACTGCAAAATTAAGATTGCGTAAAACCGCACATGGACGCAACGCTTGACCAGTACATACCTACCATGGTGAAAGCCTAAGGCACGGGGCCATTTACATTTCTACAGCTCATTGATATGCAGATTGGGAAGTGGATTAAAGTACAGACTAATCGGAGTTATTGGCTGCTACAGTTTGGGATATCGCTTGCCGGATGATGACAGGAGATGCAGACATTTTCACGTAATTGATTGCGTGTTTTAACCAGTCGTGCACGCATTAGCTATCTACCTTTTTGACCTGTTGGAATTGGTGAAATAAATTTGTGTAAAAAAGTTTAACTTTCTAATAAATCATATTCTGTTACAATTTGTTTTATGTGATATCGTTTATTCGCATTACTTATGATGGCCATGTTGGTATAATTTCAAGTTTTATTAATTCCAAATGCTCAGAATAATAATTGCAAAGTTGCGAACATTGAGATACGTTCTACCGAGAAACTATTCAGCTCTTTTTTAAATTACCCATAACTACCCACAATTGCAATTTATTTTGTATTTGCTGTTGAAATACCAGCTGATGCAGAATAAAAGAATATTATGAAAAAACATCGCTCTATAATATTACCCTTTCTCGTTCTCACTCACATGAGCAAAATCATTTCAAATCGCCTGGAAATACGCGAAAATTTAATCGACCATTTTTGATTTGAATGAAACTTTGCACACGTATTTGGCTTAGCAAACTGAGCATTTTCCACAGGTGGAGAGATTTTTTACACCCATGAGTTACATTCTAAAAGGGCGTATGCCTTTTGGCATAGGTTTTATTCGAAGCATTGTAGCCCAGAAACCGTTGGTTGTATAGAAAAACTGTCTGAGAATGAGTTGTAGCGAATCAAAAATGCATCATAAAAAAATATCCACTGTACAAAAAAAAATTTTTGACCAAAAAAAATTAAAAATAAACATTAAATTTCAATTTAAAAAAAAAGAGTTGACCACATTATGAGACGCGACGCGAGACCAGACAAACAACACTTATTGTTCTTACAACATAAAAAACGCATAAAAAATTACCTTTAGTCGACCGGTTTCGGGCTGCTACCGCCCATCTTCGGGACTTTGTCCAGACTAGTTGTTTTTTCTCTCCGTACGCTGTAGGCGTTCGAAGAGAGAAGAGATTTACTGCACTCTCAGTTTCGTCAGTCCGAATAAGCAGGATGTAACAGGGGGATCGTCTTCATTCATTATTCGTTCCTGTGAATTGCTAATGAAGTACGACTCCCATGCATTCAATTGAGATGCTTTCCTAACGTTTTTAATTAATTTCGCTTCTTTCCAATTGATCACGTGGTCACAACTGATTGCATGGGCGGCTACACTTGAGCACGTAATGTGGTTTACTCTCGTGCGGATAAAGGGAATGCAGTAGTTATCATGGACAAAAACGATTATGATTCGCGCGTCCGTGATATGATCGCGGCAGGCCCGTACGAGGAATATAAATTCAAAAACGGAAAACCGAGGGATCCTCTCAACACCATGATCGAAGAGGCTACCTTCGCGCGACAGAATGTTGCACGTCTGATGGGAGAGGATAAACTAGAGAGAAAATTTCATGTTTCCAACCCGACGGTGGCCTCGCTCTACTGCTTGCCGAAAATCCACAAAGACCTAGTGGGAATGCGGCCAATTTCATCCAACATTCGTACACCAACCGAAAAGATGGCAGCTTGGCTGGGGACGAAATGAGAAAATACCCAATAAAGCATGGCAAAAGTGTGAAAAATTCTGTGGAGTTAGTCGAGCAGTTAGAAGGGTTTGAGTTGAGACGTGGGGAAATCCTAGTATCGTTTGATGTAGCAGCACTTTTTCCAAGCGTACGAGTTCCAGACGCGTTAAAAAGTTTACGCCAACACTTGGGACGTAGTCGTGCGCCACAACACCACGTTGAAGCTTACCTTCTTGTAGCAGAAATATGCATGAATCAGAATTTCTTCAGCTTCAGGGGAAAATACTGGAAACAGACCTTTGGGTTAAGTATGGGAAGTAAACTGTCGCCGTTGTTAGCAAACCTCTTTATGAGCGATTTTGAAGACGACGCTCAGAAAGAAAAATATTTCCCACGTGTATGGAAGCGCTATGTAGACGACATTTTCGCTCCGGTAAAAGAACGCTACCTGGACCAAACTTTGGAAATGCTCAACTCTCGGCACAGCTCTATAAAATTCACAGTAGAGCGAGAGGAGAATGGAAAGCTACCGTTTCTGGACCTATTAATAACCAGAAAAGAGGATAGCACATTGAAATTCGGTATCTACCGTAAACCGACATCAACTGATCGCTATATAACATCGGATTCGAACCACTTTGGCGGTCAAAAACAGGCGGCCTTCCATTCAATGGCCCATCGCCTGTATAATATACCGATGGAAAACGCAGAGTTTGCCGAAGAAAAAGAGCATATTCACAAAGCGGCCGAAGTAAATGGCTACGAAGAAGGATTCGTGAATAAAATCCTACAAACACACCGACGCAAACGACATAGACGAATGTCAACAACGCTGCAACCAGAACGAGGAGAAATCAAAAGAGTCAGCCTGCCGTTCTACCCAAAGATTACCAACCCGATCAAAGCAACACTGAAACGGCAAGGGCTTCAGGTTGTACATAAAAGTGAAAACACATTACGTGATTTACTGTGCAATTTGAAGGACAAGGTTCCTCCAGATGAGAATTCAGGCATTTACAAGATACCTTGCCAAAATTGCCCTTCAGTTTACATTGGACAAACTCGCCGTAAGGTTAAAGTGCGCTTGAAAGAACACAAAGCTGCCGTTGATAACGGAAAAATGAGCGAATCAAGTGTAGCCGCCCATGCAATCAGTTGTGACCACGTGATCAATTGGAAAGAAGCGAAATTAATTAAAAACGTTAGGAAAGCATCTCAATTGAATGCATGGGAGTCGTACTTCATTAGCAATTCACAGGAAAGATTAATGAATGAAGACGATCCCCCTGTTACATCCTGCTTATTCGGACTGACGAAACTGAGAGTGCAGTAAATCTCTTCTCTCTTCGAACGCCCACAGCGTACGGAGAGAAAAAACAACTAGTCTGGACAAAGACCCGAAGATGGGCGGTAGCAGCCCGAAACCGGTCGACTAAAGGTAATTTTTTATGCGTTTTTTATGTTGTAAGAACAATAAGTGTTGTTTGTCTGGTCTCGCGTCGCGTCGCATAATGTGATCGTCGGTTCTTACGTTGCACAAAACATCGAAAATACAGGGAAAAAGAGTTGATTTTTTTTTTAAAGAAACTTGACGTTAATGCGCAAATTCTTAAAAAAGTTCAGGATGGAGAAATGAAAAATAATTTTTTTATGGTAGATTATTTTTTTTATTAAAATTCTAATTCAAACATTTTTCAAAATATTTGTATTCTGATGATTTTGAAAGATGCAGAGAGTCATTTTGAATCAAAAAGCTCTTGGTAGTAAACATTCTAAAGGCATTGGTTTTCGAGTTATTTCTAATTTAAGCTCGAAAAATTTTAATTACTTAGGAAAATACACGTTTTTCTTAATTTGTCCATGGTTCTCCAGCAAAAACCATACGTTCATTGGAAGGCTTGATCAAAAATAAACAATTCATTCTTTGACAACAAAACGATTGGGCGAACGGTTCTCAAGAAAAGAGTTAAATGTTCTAAGTGATATAAATATATATAAGAATCAAATATTTATTTTCGAGTTTTATTATCTTAGGAACATATTTTTTTATGACATAGATACTTTACAGAACTAGTTTCACCTTATATTTTATATACATCATAAGTAAATGATTCGTCATCTTTTGAAAACAGCTTCGTTTGTATCTTATTTTCTGAAATCGGAACAAAAGAGTAATACTTTTGTGTGGCAGCTATTATTATAGATTTTTTGAAAATATTGCTCCATTCTGTTACTCCTTGTTCATATTCTTCATATGATACCCAACTAAATGACATTTTTGATGAATTTTCAATACTTTTCTGATTAGACCAATCATACAACTCTTTTGCGCTTGTAATGGGATGTTCACGTTCTTTGGCTAAACTTGCATTTCCTGCCATTCGTTTTAATATGCCACCAATTGCACCGCATGGGCCTTTACCATGAGAAGTCGCAAAAAATGCCACTCTGCATCAACGTTATATTTTGTTTTGAACTGGCAAAGACTTGCAAAGTTTTTTCTATTTTTATATTGTGAGGCAGCCCCATCAGACATTAATATCGCTTTTTTCAACTGTATTGTTGTTTTCAAAAAACTCATTAATTTGGCAATGAACACCTGAACCGCAACAGTATCATGATGGAGTACTTCGAATATTATGATGAAGCTGATATTCTTAAGTGTTCCAGATATTGAATAGTAAACAACGAAGGGATGAATGGTGACTTGACTATCATTCCAATAACTACACGAATCACAAATTGATAAAGACGTATTAAAATGAGCTTGACTGTTCAATATTTTCAATTTTGCAATAACGTTTTCGTTCAATTTGCGTAAGCTTGATGAGCATCGATGATCAGGAAAGGGTTTACAGCATTTGGGCTTGGTGTATTCCATTGTCACTTTATTCATCTTCACAAAATGCAAACATCTGGAGCAGTGCAATCGTATTTATATACGAAAACAGATATAGGTAACCCAGTAGTTATTGGTTGCGTATTCTACAAACAGTTACTATTAGTAAACAAGTACAAGGTAGTGTTGCACGACAAACTTATTTTTGCCTTTCTCCTAGAAAGGTATAGTAATCACTGGAAAAACCAAAGGTATAAAAGTGCTCCAGAGGGTCGAATCTCGTATATCAATCGACTTAGTTCGACGAGCTGAGCATTTTCTGTATGTGTGTGTGTGTGTGTGTGTGTGTATGTGTGTGTGTGTATGTATGTAACGGTCTCCCAATCTCACTCGATTTTCTCAGAGATGGCAGGACTGATTTTCATGAAACTAATTGCGAATGAAAGGTCCAGTTGCCCCATAGAACCCTATTGAATTTTATCGTAATCGGATTTTTAGTTTCGAGGTTATGTATCAAAATGTGAAAATCTTAAAACTTCAATATCTCAATAACTATACAACCGATTTGAACAAAATTAGTATCAAAAGAACGGGCTTGTTTTTTGAACCATTTGTAAATTATTTTTTTAGTGTTTGAACATGTAGTTCAAAAGTTATGCAAAGAAACGTGTTTCGAAGACTGTTTAATCTCACTCACTTTTCTCTGAGATGGCTGGACCGATTTTCACAAAATTAGTGTCATATGGAAGGTCTAGTAGCCCCATAAGACCCTATTGAATTTTATTGTAATCGGACTGTAACTTTGTTCGTTATGTATAATAATGTGAAATCAGGCTATGAAGAGAAACATTATCTTGAGACTGCTTGAACTCACTCACTTTCCTCGGAGATGGCTGGACTGATTATTACGAAATAAGTTGCAAATGAAAGGTCTAGTTGTCTCATAATACCCTATAAAATTTTATTATAATCGGACTGTAACGTTGTCTTTTATGTAACGAAATGTTAAAATCACGAAACTTCATTATCTCAGAAACTACACAACCGATTGGAACAAAACAGGTATCAAATGAACAAGCTGTCTTCAAAACCATCGATGACTTTTACAATGAATAAACATGTGGTCCAAAAGTTATAAATATAAATGTTTTCCGATGAGTTTATATCATTCACTAATTCTTGCCTTTCTTCAAGGAAGGTATAACTATCACTGACAAAACCGAAGGTATAAAAGTGCTCCAAACTGTCGAATGGCATATATCACACGACTCAATTCCATGAGCTGAGCAATTTCTGTATGTGTTTGTGTATGTGCAAATTTGCAACCTCACTCGATTTTCTCAGAGATAACTGGACCGATTTTAAAAAAATTATTTTCAAATGAAAGGTCTAGTTGTCCCATAAAAACCTATTGAATTATATTGTAAACGGATTTTTTGTTTATATGTTATGTATCAAAATGTGGAAATAACGAGAGTTCATTATCTCAGGAACTACACAACCGATTTTAACAAAATTGGTTCTAAATTAACGGGCTACCTGAAAAAAAATCCCTCAACATTCGAATTTTATAAAGATTGGACATGTGATTTGAAAGTTATAGAAAGAAATGTGTTCTAGAGACTATTTGATCTCACTCATATTTCTCAGAGATGGCTGAACCAATTTTTATAAAATCAGTATCATATGGAAGGTCTAGTTGCGCCATAAGACTCTATTGATTTTTGCCTTTCTCCTAGAAAAGTATAGCAATCACTGCAAAAACCAAAGGTATAAAAGTGCTCCAAAGGGTCGAATGTCATACATCAATCGACTTAGTTCGACGAGCTGAGCATTTTCTGTATGTGTGTGTTATATGTGTGTGTATGTATGTATGTAACGCTCTCCCAATCTCACTCGATTTGCTCAGAGATGGCTGGACCGATTTTCATGAAACTAATAATGGAAATGAAAGTTCTAGTTGCCTCATAAGATGCTATTGAATTTTATTATAATCTTTTCTGTTATGTTTCAAAATGTAAAAATTATGAAACTTCATTATCTCATAAACTACACAACCGATTTGAACAAAACTGTTTTTAAATAAACGGGCTACCTAAACAACCCTTAACTTTTGAATTTTATTAGATTGGACTTGTAGTTCAAGAGCTATGGACAGAGTGTTCTGGAGACTATTGAATCTCACTCAGGTTTCTCAGAGATGGCTGGACCGATTTTCATAAAATCACCAGTTTCATAAAAGTTTCCAAAAAATTCCATATGACACGGAAGGTCCAGTTGCCCCATTTTGATTGATTTTTTCTGCAATCTGACTATTACTTTGCCTGTTGTGTTTAAAAATGTGAAATCCTGCTATGAAAAGAAAAAATGTTCCGAAGACTACTCAAACTCACTCACTTTTCTCAGAGAATGTTGAACCGATTTCCACAAAATTAGTGTCAAATGAAAGGTATAGATTCCTCATAACACCCTATTGAATTTTACTGTAATCGGACTTTAACTTGGTCTGTAATGAATCGAAATGTGAAAATCACGAAACTTCATTAACTAAGAAACTACACAACCGATTTGAACAATACTGATTTCAGATGAACGGACTAGGTAAGGGTTAACTGATGAATTATTATGATTGTACACGTGGTTTAAAAGTTTTGAAAAGCAAGTCATATTCGATATAGAAAAAAATCTTACTATAAACAATCGAATCAAAAATTATATTTCAACGAATAATATATCGAATCTACATATAATCGAGTCCAACCTATATATGAGTACAGTGACGGTTCGATTATACCACGATCAAAAAAAAATTTCGCATCATATATTTGAAACATATTTATTTCATGTTATTCGCATGTGTTAATATATGTTCATATATGTTTGAAGATTATGTTTTAAATGTTCGGTACGGTTTCACTGCTACCAATGATCTGTTATTTTAAAGTGTTCGTGTAAATCTATTTTAACAAATAATAAGTACGAATGAGAAAGGCTTGGTCTGACCGCTAGGTGGATTAATCTAGGTATTTTATAAAACATTCGGCAAGGGGGAACGTGTAGGTAAGCTAAGGTTTAGCGCTTGAGTTATTTATCCAATCGTTTTGTTGTCAAAGAAAAAATTGTATATTTTTGATCAAGCATTCCAATGAACGTATGGCTTTTGCTGGAGAACCATGGACAAATTAAGAAAAACGTGTATTCTCCGAAATATTATTAATTTTTCGAGCTTAAATTTAAAATAACTCGAAAACCGATGCCTTTAGAATGTTTACTACCAAGAGATTTTTGATTCAAAATGACTCTCTGCATCTTTTAAAATCATCAGAATACAAATATTTTGAAAAATGTTTAAGCTAGAATTTTTATAAAAATATTATTCTACCATAAAAATTTTATTTTTTATTTCTCCATCCACTTTTTTTAAAAAGTTGCGTATTAACGTCAAGTTTCTTTAAAAAAATTGAATTGAAATAAATTGAAATTTAATGTTTATTTTTAATTTTTTTTGGTCAAAGAAATTTTTTTTGGTACAGTGTATATTTTTTTATGGTGCATTTTTAATTCCCTACAACTCATTCTCAGACAATTTTTCTATACAACCAACGGTTTCTGGGCTACAATGCTTCGAATAACACCTATGCCAAAGGCATACGCCCTTTTAGAATGTAACTCATCGGTGTAAAAAATCTCTCCATCTGTAAAAAATGCTCAGTTTGCTAAGCCAAATACGTGTGCAAAGTTTCATTCAAATCAAAAATTGTCGATATTCAACCATAGGTCATTTGGCGCGATCTTGCTCTACTTTGTTTGTAATTCGGTAATAAAATATGCACGGTTAATAATGTTTAATTCATTTTTGGAGGTTTCAGTGAAGGCTTTTGAAAAACAGAAAGCTTCTTAAAACAGCTTTGTCACTCCTTTTTACACTTATTGCTTTACTATACCCAGCCTCGTTCCTCCTGCCAATATTATCCACAATTAAAATTCCCTGCAAAGATTTCAACTAAGTTTCCCTTCCACCAGTTTGATTGTTATTTGAGCTTATTTGCATCAAAAGGAGTTATCGACGTATTGATCTTGTCTGTCGAAATTTAACCAATTCGATCGATTTTAAAGAAGTTATAGATAGTTTTTCTCAAATCAAGGCCCGAAGAAGAAATTTTCGTTGTCATTGATTTTAATAAGGTGTATTTTGTTCAATGCTGTAGTATATTAGAATATTCAAAAAATGGCTTTATATTTGTGATTAGCATTGCATTTTGAATCCATTTCCGGTAGGGGGAGGGGAGAAAGGAGGTACAACCAGACACTTCCGCACCGGGTGCAAAAGCTCCTCTCAACGCAACTGCTCAACACAATCACAGTGTTAGAACAAAATCAAATCATACAATTTTGGGGAAAGCAGCAATCAATAATTTTCCAAATTTTGTTATCATGAATTGAATTCCCATTATGAGCAACGAAACTGATTTCACGATTCGAACATTCATTCCACGTTAACTAAAGGGGCCATCTACTACTAAACTTCAATTTAGTTATCGACAAGCACCGATTCATTACTCGTCTAATTTGTGGTAATATATATAACATTCGATGGCGTCATCTAAACAAACCATAAATTCGCTGCGTTTAGGTAGCAAATACTCACGAGTTTATTTGAGTAGAAAAAAATACTCCTAAATGTAAAATCCGATAAAAGGGTAGTGCCCTTGGTTTGTATACTTAACACAATCGAAGACTTGACAAAGGACTATATTATTATTAAAACTCTTCAGTTATTTTCCCAAATAGAAACTGTGAATCCACGGTGACGTTTGTTAATGGTCGATACAATGCATGAAAAATAAATATACAGAAAACTTTAATCCGAATCAAAGACAGGCGTATTCTGTTGAGAATGTTGAATTCGATTGAAAAAAAAACATTACACTTGATTCAATTATTTAACATCTTAAAAAAGGCGGTTGACATGATTCATAGCAGCATTTCGAACTCTTTATTCTAATTGTTTCTATTTTTTGAGTTCAATTTTCCCCAAACCGTACCCACAAACTGCAACATGGAACAGTACTTACCTTACCAGTCAGCTCCAGGCCGAGGTGTCACTTGCCGTTCGAAGAAATCGTCTCCATTCAATTCGGTCCATGGCTGCAGCTCGCCAGCTTTGTCGTCTGCAGAGGCACCGCAGGTCGTCCTTCACTTAATCGAGCCACCTTGATCACTGCGTGCCTTGTTCCAGTTGGGTTGTTATCGAGAACCATTTTAACCGGCCTGTCGTCCAACATCTTTACAACACGCCCAGCCCACCGCACCGTTCTCCCAGCAACTGGTGCCAGTCGTTGTTCATCCGCCTCCGCAATAATCCATCTTCCATCTACACTTCATCGCAGATAGTACGCAGCACCTTCCGTTCGAAACCCCAAGAGCGCATTGGTTCTTGATGAGCATGACCTAGATTTCGTAGCCGTAGTGGACTATCGGTCTGATCAGTGTTTCGTACATGGTCAACTTTACGGACGGCGAATTTTGTTCGAGCGGAGCACTCGAAGTAGGCAAGATTTGCTGCCATAAGGCGTCGATAAAATTCTCTGTTGATGTTATTGTCAGCAGTCACTAGTGAGCCCAGGTACACGAACTCGTGTACCACCTCGATTTCATCACAGCTATTCTGAATTCGTGGTGGGAGGTTGATACTGTCTTCTCTGGAACCTCTTTCTCTCATGTACTTGGTATTTGAAGCGTTTAAGGCCAGTCCAATTCGTCTGGCTACAGCCTTCACTCTGATGTACGTCTTCGTCATCTTCTCAAGGGTTTGTGCTACAATGTCGATGTCATCGGCAAAGCCAAAGAGCGGAACGGAGCTCTTGAGTTTTGTGCCACTCGTGTCAACACCACTCCTTCGTGATACACCTTCCAAAACGATATTAAATAACAAGAACCAACGTCCATCACTTTGCCGTAACCCTCTTCAAGATTCGAAAGGAACTCGAGAGTGTCCCCGAAACTGGAACTACGCGCGTCACCCGATCCATCGTTGATTTTACCAACCGCGCCAGTTTATCCGGGAAACCGTAATCGTCCGTGGTGGCGCGGGCCCCCATAAATCCCACCTGGGTTCGCCTCACGAACCTCCTTCACACACGGTGATAGTCGAGAGTATAGAATTGGGAGAGCACCTTATAGGCGGCGCTCAGCAGCGTGATTGCACGGTAATAGAAACAATCCAACTTGTCGCTCATTTTGTAGATGAGACACACGGTATGCTCCATTCACTCCTTCGGTACTATCTCCTTCTCCCATATCTTGGCAATAACCCAGTGTAGCACCTTAGCCAGTGCTTCGCCACCGTGTTTCAACCGCTCACTTGGGAGTTGGTTAGCACTAGCTGCTTTGTTGGTTTTCAGCTGGCTGATCTCCTCTTTAATCTGGAGGTCAAGCGCTGGAATACTGCCATCAGCTGCGCGTACACCGAGATCTACTGCCACTTCGTCGTTGTCCTTTGCTACATCGCCGTTAAGGTGCTCGTCGTAGTACTCTTGTTCGTGAGAAGGTTGCCGTCCAAGTTAACACACCGTCGAGAGTTTGAAGCGTATATGAATATACTGTAAGCTCGTCCGAATCTATATTCGCACTGCGGTAGGTGCGACCGTTGATGACGTCTGGAAAGAATTTACCTTCGATTAGCACGTGGTCGTTTTGGTTCTCCGCTTGTAAATCAGGCGACCTTCAGGTGTCTTTGCGGGAGAAGAATCGGTCCTTAATTCTCGACTTACACGCGCTGGGGCATCCTGCCCAGCACTATAATGTCAGTTCCCAGGTCATTGGTGGTGTCACAGCTCTGGTAAAAGGTAGCCTCTCGATGTCCGCTTTTCCATACCTTCTATCTCGACCAACAAAGTTCCTGCAGCGCTACGATTTCGAAGTGGATTGAGTTCATCATATACATATCAGCCGTGAAAGCAAAATGATCTGCAGTTCCATATACCGAGTTTCCAATCGTAGTTCTTATTTCATCGACTAGGTCTGAGCCGATTGTTCCGATCCGTATTTACTACTTCTATGTTTGCAACGTTTGGTGTTTTGCGCGTTGGTTTGTTGGGCCTTCCATAACCCTCTGTCTCGCCGGGGGACCATCGGGCCAGCTTTGTTTAGAGTACAACGCTGACACCAGGACGTTGATCAGCATAACATGGAGATCAGACGCTCTTTTAAGCCGCGCCATCTTGGTGAACAGACGCTCGTATTGGCGAAGCATTTCCTCTACTGCCGGTGTTACACGATACGATAGTGTTACAACTTCTCACTTAGCTATTGTCGCATGACAAAATTGCCCAGGCAACGCCAACCAGTTGTGTCCATGTTTCAGCTGGCAGCTGTATCATATGATGGAGGCGTGAGATAGGAACTTGTGAGGGCCGGTGCTAATATTGACGCTGCTTCCAAGTTGCCAATCCAACATTTGAAGTCTATCACCAAAACCATACACGTTTAGATGCTGTTAGTTACTAATCAAGCAAATTGAATTTGATTAGAAACCAGTAGTCAAGGTGAAAATGATCACATGCGGCGTGAAAATAATATTGCTGTCATCTCTTCCATGGGAATGGTGAAACGGCCAAACCATGAACAACTGTGTCGATTTTTGCACAGCTATAGATGATTAAAACCTTACATTCGGGTCGAGTTCGGGTTTAAAATTTCTGAAAAGTGTCGGGTACGGGTCGGGTTCGGGTTGGGTGAAAAAAAAATATTTAAGTTCGGGTCGGGTACGGGTTTAAAAAAATGGGGTTCAGGTCTGGTTTGGGCTCGTAAACCCGAAACCCGACTATAAAATCTATGAAATCTCAGGTTCGGGTTTCACAATTTCTGGTTCGGGTTTCACAATTTCTGGTTCGGGTTTCAAAGAAATAACATTTTCGGGTTCGGGTCGAATATTCGTATAGATCATCTAGGATTCTTTACATTGCAATCATGGGCATCCTCGATAAGGAATCTCCCAGATCTCTTGCCTATGAGAATCTTGTAAAGAGAATCCATCGGTTCCAAACCCGTTTATTTTAGAGAATTCTCAGAATCGGAAACGCTTAGACGAACACATTAGTTTCGCATAGATTCTCTAGGGTTTTTTACATTGAAATCGTGGGCGATCACGTGAAAAAAGTCCCCAAGAATAAGAATCACATGTAATAGGAATTAATCGGTTTCAAAACCTTTTCGTATGAAGAATTCTCAGAATTCGAAACGCTTAGACGAACACTTAAGTTACGATAAGGAATCCTGAAAAGGGAATCCTCAAGACTGCCTGGTCTATGAGACTAGGAGGCATGAATGAGAATCGTGTATCGGAAATCTACTGAATTCGAAACCAATTTGCAATTTATCAACCCGTTTTCAACCATTTTGATTGCTGGAATAAACAACTGGATATCCGATAACAGCATAGTCACATTTCTCATAGAGAAACGCAACGTAAAATATAGGTATTTACTCTGCGCCATCCATGAGGAAAAGTCTGTGTTTGTGTTACGCAATGAAGTAGTATCTAATACTCTATAACATCAAAGTTTTTAATAGAACAACAAAAGATTTTTATTAAATGAAAACTAACGATTTCGACATTTGGATTGAAGAGAAATCAATGAGAAAGTTTTATGTATATATATATATATATATGATTCACACAGATTCTGTCTGTCTTGCATAAACGATTCCTCTCAAGATTTCAAAGCTATTCTAGGATTTCACAGTCAAGATTCTCTGGGCACGTTATTTGAAGAAATCTAAAAGATTATTTAAAATAAAATTGAAAGATTCTTACATTTGGATGCTTGAGAAACTAATTAAAAGGTTTTCCAAGTACGAGTCGCACAAATACTATGTGTATCACCGAAACGATTCGTCTCACAATTCCGTAATCGACTTCCATGAGCTGCGAGAGAAATTTATTTTCGTACTATTATAGCTAAACGTAGTCCTACGTCAATAGGTATAAACTTCAAAAATGAATTCTATTGGTTCATTAAGCAGACAGTAAATGTAGTAGAGAGAACGAAAAATAAGCGAACTGGAAATATGATACAGATTTGGAAAAATATATCGCATCACGACGGGACATGAACCCGCAATCTCCCTGTCTCCGGCATGGTGTTTTGACCAATTAAACTACGGGGGACGGTGGAACTGTTCCACAATCTATATCATATCACATTCCGCTGCCGACTTATTCTATTGCTCATCCCTAACTACACACACTGCTGTGCAAGCGTTATTTATAGACTGAAAGGAATGTCTCATCACACACAGAAGAGATGCTGATAACTCTCATAGACCTGTGTGATCGAGACCAAAGTCAGTCTGCGTCGTGCTTGCAAGTGCGACACAAGTACGGAAGTACGGCTAAATTTTTCGAACTAAATTTCTATTTTTAACAACGGCTTTTTTCCGTTAACACACAAGTTCATTAAGCAGACAGTATATGTCGTAGAGAGAACGAAAAATAAGCGAACTGGAAATATGATACAGATTTGGAAAAATATACCGCATCCCGACGGGACTCTACTCTACTACATATACTGTCTACTTAATGAACTTGCGTGTTAACGGGAAAAAGCCGTTGTTAAAAATAGAAATTCAGTTCGATGAATTCTATAAGTTTCTTATATATTCCGAAAATGAGTTCGGCAAAGATAAAAAATATTACATATCTCTATATAACCATTGTACTACGCAAGCAACCTATGTAAAATTAACTATTTCTTAACGTTTCCTCATTGCAGGGTACCCCCTACAGCGGATACACCTCCACCTCCTCTCCACATCCGCCCTCGGCTGCAAATACTCTACCCAATCACCTCCATGCCAATCGCCACAGTTTCAACTACTGGAAAGCCGGTTCCCAGACGCCCCTCACAAGCGCATCATCCATCAATTCCTTCTTCCGGCCATCCTCCCACTCCAGCTGTTGCCTGTGGAAGGCTCTCAAGCTGATATGGCGCTTTATCAAGTGGCCACTGGGATTACTGCTAATATGTAGCTTGTTAGGTTTAATTGTTTACTTCCTGGTTGTAGGTGAGTATCGGATACAATAACAGATCTTCAATTCATTTGACCGATTGAACAGGTTCAATAACCTAGTATTCGTTTTTTTTCTAACAATTTTATAGATAGGGACATCATGAGTAGCTCCCTGCTAGGGGGAGATAGCATCTACGACGTGGAGGAGAATTTATCTATCGATTTTAACGATTTTTCACATACAAACGACCTAAATAGTGGCGCAGTAACAACTTTTGGTCGAGATCATAAAGACAAGGGCACCGAATTTTCTAAAGATGGCGCAACACCCAACTCTAAATTCTCGTTCGGTTTAAACAACGATTTGCTGGCAATTATCGTAAAGAAAACAGAACAAAATCGTAATGAAGGTCAGAATTTCTGGACATCGACAGAACACGAAAATCTAAGTGAAGAGATACCCGCCCAAGTAGTAAAGGTCAGTAGCACAACTCAAGCACCAGTACGAAAAACGAGCACCATATCACTGAAGGATTACACCAAGGGCCGAGTTTCATTTGATGATGACGAGTTCGAGAATGAGGAGGCCGTCAAGGAGCAAACAACCCGCGCACTCGAAACCGGAACCAACGATAATGACAGACAGGTGGGATCTAACAAGGATATTTCCTACAGATCGCTAGGATTCACTTCAGGTCATCAGAATAGCTTCGGGGTTCCTATCGAAGAGGATGAACAACTGTTGACGATGTTAAACGAACAGTTGATCAGACTTGAGAAGCAGAGAGAAGTGATTTACAGTTTCAATTCAACTCGTTTTCACCCTTTCTTATGTGTCTGGGCTACGAGCATGAACCCATTTATCATTTTAAACATCATATACAGAACATTTGGACTGGTACCATTGGTGGCTTAACCTTCCCTCTGCTAATGATGGGAGACAATTATTTCTTCCGGTGGCTGGGTACGGTGTGCGACAGATTTATGGTGAATCTCACAGAGACACTTCTCCACAGTCACGCGGGATTACCTTTCACCATTTTTTTTCGAGAAAATTTTTCAACTGTAAATATTCCCAATGACAGAACAAAATTTAAACCAGATGCTTTCTGAGGCCAATGTCTCCATTCATACGCCAACCATCATCACTACAATTCCATTATTGCTGAACTGTTGTTATCCATCCAACAAATGTTGGACTAAATTTTTATTCCTTGAATTTTTCTAGAAAAACCTTACTGCAACTTCGGCCACCACAGATTCTAACCTGTACCGGACCAAAGTTTCCCCGACGCTGCCGATTTTGTCGCGGTTTGAAATCACGACCGAAGGTTTGAAACGTTTCAATATTTCCGAAGAAGGTACTGCCCACAAGCCAACAGACAGCCCAGCAGGTGAGCCTCCTGGAGGTGGCAAATCGAACTAATTTTTTTCTACCTTTTTCCAGGCATTTGCAAGTCTACTTCTCTCCCTCTGTGCCGGGGAATATTACCGTACGATTTGACTACGTCGAAAAACTTCCAGCTGACCAACGTTGAGTACGAGCACTTCCAGTATGTCATCAACTCCAAGTGCTCGGTACGCGTGGCAGAATTCGTCTGTCTGGTCCTGGAACCCGAATGTCGGCCGACTCGAATGGGAACCCTCACGCCCTGCAAAAGGATCTGCAAATGTAAGTAGAGTCAAAGTTCACAATCGTAACAATTCACACTTATAGAGCAAATTTAATGAAAAATTGAAATTGGTTACCACAATTTCCGAATGGTATCCTTGAAACTAACACCATTTCCACTTTCACAGAACGAACTATTGTAGAGAAGTAAATAAGTATTAAGTTGTTTTGTACCAAAAATAAGTAATTGAAATTTTTTTATTTACATATAAATCTCCCCCACCCCCATATTGTGCACTCAATACTGTCTCCTAATTATGTTAACAGCTATCCTGGAACCGTGTGCACATATAATTGCCAGCTCGGAAATATTGACGTCTACGTTCGATTGCGACATCTATCCAGACTCAAACGATAGCAACGTTTGCGAGGATCCAACCCGTGAGAGCGATTGCTACGCTAATGAGTTCCGGTGCATGGATTCCAGCTGTATACCTCTACAGTGGAAGTAAGTCTACCGACAACGAGTTTCAAAACGTGCCCGTTCAAGCGTAGATCATGACGTGTAACAGGATAAAAACATAAACCATGCTCGATTCTTCCACAGATGTGACAACATCAAGGACTGCCATGGTGGAGAGGATGAGTCTGATTGCAAATTATGCGAACGAGATGAGTATCGCTGCCTTTCAAACGATAAATGCATCCCGGACAAATGGCGTTGCGATCAATACGAAGACTGCCCGGATGCATCCGATGAACTGGACTGCTACTATGATGAACACACAACTTACCCAACTGGTTTGAGCAGCCACCGGGAGTATCCATTTGTGCAGGTACAGGTACCGAATAGCCCCGTCAATGGGTAAGTTAGTCACATACGTTATTAGCTGCTGCACACAAAATGGAAATCCACTGTCAATTCCAGCAAACCATACCTAACAATTACCAACGAGGACCGTGAAAGGAATCATCGTACGGAGCCAGCACACCAGGAACGCCATTATGCAGATTATGGATCGTCGCGAGAAGATGAATATGAACCAACTGCAGCCGAAAACGTTCCGCAGGTAAATCGGAGGAACCGCACGGATCCAATTGAAACAAACACCGAACGAGTAGAAGATCAAACCGAGGCGGAAACCGTTAGAACTCACTCGGTT
This sequence comes from Wyeomyia smithii, assembly GCF_029784165.1. Lineage (NCBI taxonomy): Eukaryota > Metazoa > Arthropoda > Insecta > Diptera > Culicidae > Wyeomyia > Wyeomyia smithii. Next base: position 185,371,283 of record NC_073695.1, on the reverse strand, counting down.
TCAAAAACTTTGAGTAATTTTCATGGACTTATTTCAGATAACATCATTCCCTACGTTTCTGATCTTTATTGATTTTTCCAGACAACTTTCAAGATAGTAAGGAAATTATGATGACCTCTGATTCAGAAAACGACTTCAAATTCAGCAGCACTAGCAGGGCATTTCTAACAACTGCCCATGCATCGCCCTGCCCGGAAGGAGAATTGCGATGTGTTAGCGGAATTTGCATTTCAGTGAGCCAATTGTGTGATAAAGTGAGTATGACTGATAATTTATCGATAAGCACATTTTAACTATTCAATATTCACAGGTTACAGATTGCGCCGACGGCGCCGATGAAGCCATGTGTGTTTACAAGGATTAGAACTTAGTTCAGCTTGAGGAGAGGAAACAATGCCCACCCAGCAAATTGATGACCTAGCGGAAACAAATATGCACTGCCTTAAAAAGAATCGAACAGCAATCGAACTGTTAATTCTTTTCTTGCAAGAAGATTCGGGGGTACTAATAGTGATTTTACTTGTTAACTTGTTGTTAAAAAAAACTGTGCATCAATTAAGTTTAATACCATCCTCCATTATTACCATTACCACAGTTGAAGTTACCCATGATGTGTATTATTAGGCTTTAGAACGAAAGCAGTAGGAAAATATATGTAATATCGAACAAACGGTTACTGGTTGGTGCGTATGAATACTCCGCAAAACGGGGAGTTTTGTGGAACGTATTTAACAGCGCACCACCGATAAAAAGTAGTTTTCAAAGGTTAATACGTTACTAGTTATTGAAGCGCTGTAAATAAGCCATTCTTTCTTTCTATCTATCATTTCATGTTTCTTTTGTAAATCTGTTTTCGATAAATGTCTTTTACAATTAGTTTTGTTTGTTACTTGTTTATGATATATATCACCGCTGAAATCCGAAGCTAAAACTAAATCGACTTCCTAATATATTTATAGAATAAGAGCTTTGAGAAATAGCTGCAAGTTCCAGCAAATATGATAATGAGTATAAAACAATTTGGTAGATGCGCACAGTACACTGTAAATCATACATCGAACCTGCTATTGAAATCTGCATGAACAGTAGTATGGAGGTGATTCTACAGCGAGTACCGACGAGTGAGAAGCTTAACAACGTTCAGTCTCTCCTCTCCGTTGCGCTCTCGCTTCTGTCGTGCTGTGTTTGAAAGTATGATTCATTTATGTAACTGTCGATGTGTATCAGTAGCTAATGATAAATTAAATAGTATCGTCTAAAACTCCATCGCAAAATTTTTCTCTCCGTCAGTTATATTCTAAGTAGGTACATATGTCGCGACAAATTTAATTGTAATCATCGCGCATACCAACATTCAAGTATCCGCGCTTTTCGCGGGTGAGATTTAATTCCTGATAGTGACGATTATTTCCTTCCGATGTATGTTTAATACAAAAGTCTGCTCTCTTCTTAGGTTAATAACTTAATAGGCAAAAACCCAAGATTTCGAGCAACACATTGAACTTCTCGGGTTTTTTTGCCTTTCTCCTAGAAAGGTATAGCAATCACTTGCAAAACCGAAAGTATAAAAGTGCTCCAAAGGGCCGAATGGCATATATCACTCGACTCAGCTCGACGAGCTGAGCATTTTCTGTTAGTGTGTGTGTGTGTGTGTGTGTGTGTGTGTGTGTGTGTGTATGTGTGTGTGTGTGTATGTGCAGATTTTTATTCTCACTCACTTTTCTCAGAGATGGCTGGACCGATTTTCATGAAATTAATTGCAAAGGAAAGGTCTTGTTGTCCCATAAGACCCTATTGAATTATTATAATCGGATTTTTAGTTTAGAGGTTATGTTTAAAAATGTGAAAATCATGAAACATCAATATCTCAGAAACTACACAACCGATTTGAATAAATTGGTCTCAAAAAAACGGGCTACCTGGAAAACCCTCAAGTTTTGAATTTCATAAAGATTGAACTTGTGGTTCAAAAGTTATGAAAAGAAACGTGTTCTGAAGACTGTTTAATCTCACTCATGTTTCTCAGAGATGGCTGTACCGATTTTCATAAAACCAGTGTCAAATGGAAGGTCTAATTGCCCCATAAGACCCTATTGATTTGTTTTGCAATCCGCATATTCCGAAGACTACTTGGACTCACTCATTTTTCTCAGAGATGGCCGACCCGATTTCCACAAAATTAGTGTCAAATGAATGGTCTAGCTGCCTCAGAAGACCCTATTGAATTTTACTGTAATCGTACTGTAACTTCGTCTGTAAAGTACCGAAATGTGAAAATCACGAAACTTCATTATCTCAGAAACTGCACAACCGATTTGATCAATATTATTATCAGATGAACGGGCTAGTTAAGGGTTAACTGATGAATTATTATTGAACACGTGGTTTCAAAGTTTGGCTGCCCCATACGTTCCTATTTCATTTGATTATAATCGAACTTAAGCAACCGTTATGTATTTAATTGTTAATAAAACAACGAAAGTCTATCATCTCAAAGATTACATGACTTATTTGAACATAACTAGTGTCATGCGAACGAATAATCTCTCAAACTTACAATTAACAAACTTCATAACAATTTGATATGTGGCTCAAAAGTTATGGAAAGAAAAGAAATTCAAAGCCTATTGGAAACTATACCTGCTTTGATCGATATATGTTCAAATTCATTGATTCCTTGCGATGTGTTTAAAATCTGCAAATGCACGATGAATCGGCCATAGGATATGATCAAAGTCAAAAAACAAATCTTTTAAAATAATTGGTTTTATCGAAATGACAACATCCTCGACTTTTGGCTTCTGTACATCGCCTTAATTCTGGATATATTCATATTGGGTCTAACACTAACATCAATCTAACACCAGAAATACCCATATTGGGAGGTATTTAGTTATTTTGGTTGTTTTCCAGAAACTAAAAGTGGTCGTCTTTAATTTAAAATGTAGTCCAGGGTCAATGTTTGGTTTGGATTCGAGTATTATTCGGTCATTCTCGACTGTTTCCTAGAAGTTGCCATTTAGCAATTTAAACTGGTGCCTGAGGTCAATTGTTAGCTCCTTGCATCATTCTGGTTCCAGAGATACTCATATTGGATAGTACAGTCATACCTCGATATAAGGCAACCTCGATATAACGTAACTCGATATAACGTAACTTTAACCTCGATATAAAGTAACTTTGAAAATGTATTCAAATTGAAAATAAATGCTACAGTAACTGTTTTCGGGGTATAAATTGCTTCAAAAAAGTGTTTGTAGTAAGTTTTAAAATTAATGAAACTAATGCGAAAAGTGTCCTAAATGGGCATAAAAAAGGTTTTAAAATACTAATACCTAATGTAAAATAGGTTTTCACGCATCCTCCAGTAACAATTAACAGTCTTGCATCAATCAGAAAAAATTTTTTTGCTTGTTGAAATTTTCTTTAAATGGGCATATGAAAGGTTAAAAAATACTGATAGGTGATTGGAAATAGGTTTTCGCGCATCTTTGAGTAACCGTCAACAGTCTTGCATCAATTAAAAAAATTATTTTTTGCTTGTTGAAAATTGTCCTAAATGGGCATGAGAATGGTTTAAAATTACTGATAGGTGATGGGAAATAGGTTTTCACGCATATTTGAGCAACCATTACCATTCTTGCATCAATTAAAAAAAATTTTTTTTGTGCTTCGATATAAAGTAACTCGATATAACGTAACGAAAATAAAAATAAAGTTGCCTTGTATCGAGGTATGACTGTATTTGTTTATTTTAGTCTGTTTTTCACGAACCGGTAGTCGCCATCTTGGATTTCAAAATGGTATTCAAGATAATTTCTGGCCTCTGAGCGTCATTCTGGTTGAAGAAACACCCATATTAGGGGGTTATTCGATCATTTTCGGCTGTTTCCCAGAAACCGGAAGTCGCCAACCTAGAACCCAAAATGGGGTCTGTGGTCAATTTCAGCTGCTGTGTATCATTCTAGATCCGGAGATACTAATGTTAGACGGAAATCGGTCATTTTTGGCTGTTTTCCAGAAACCAGAAGTTGCCATCCTACAATTCATAATGGTGTCTGAGGTCAATTTTTAGCTTATCGCAACCTTCTGGCTCCGGAAATAATCATATTGGGCGGTATTTGGTCACTTTGGGCTGTTTTCAGAAACCGAAAGTCGTCATTTTGGACTTTAAAATTGGCTGTGAAATCAATTTCTGTCATCTGGGCGTAATTCTGGTTCCGAAAACATTCATATTGAATGGTATTTGGCTATTTTCGGCTATTTGCCAGATACCGGAAGTCACTATCTTAAAATTCAAGATTGTGTCTGTGACCAATTTTTAGCTTCTGTGCATCTTTCTGGTTCGAAGATACTCATATTTAATGAGAATCGCCCATTTCAGACTGTTTTCCAGAAACCAGAAGTTGCCATCTTACAATTCAAAATGTTATCTGAAGTCGATTTGTGGCTCCAGTGCATTATTACGGTTCCGGAAATACCCATATTGGGTGGTATTTGGTCGTTTGCCTTTGTTTGTCCGAAACCGGAAGTCGCCATTTTCGATTTCATGATGGCATTTGAAGACAATTTCGATCGATTTTAGCTCCTGTGTATCATTCTAGATCCGGATATTATTATATTGGGTGGAAATCGGCCATTTTTGGCTGTTTTCCAGAAACCGGAATTTGCCATAGGCGTAGCCAGAGGGGGGCGTTGCCCCCCCCCCCCTAAATGTTGACATTGGTGCAGAATTTTGTTTTCAATAACTCTAATAGCACAAAACGACATCTTTAGCCCATTGAAACATCTGTGTAAAGTATCAGCCAGATCAAAAATGATTGATCGGAATACTTGCCCTATGTTGCGTGGAATTGCACAGGTTTTTTAGTTGATCCACTAAGGACATTGCAGCGGCAAAAGTACCGGGCAAATCCGCCTGCATCAACTAGCTTGGAGTATTGGAACCGAGCTGTGACAATTCCTTACCTTGATTCCCTTGTAACCTCACTGGAAACACGGTTCGATGAAGATAGTGCACCTGCGTACGCGTTGTCCTTGCTGCATCCCGCTAACGCAATACGCAGGTCGTTGGAAGAGTTCAACCGCAAAACCGAAAGTTTCGTAATTTTTTATGAAGTTGACAATTTTGTTGGAGAGGTGAAAGTTTGGTATTAACATTCCAGCAGCATGAGAGCAGACCGTGAGAACTTGGAAGAGTTGGGTCTTATAGACCTGCTAGCTAAAGTCCGTTCTTTTTTCCCTGCGACTGAGAAAGCAGTTAAATCTGCACTTGCTCTACCATGGAAACATACACGATTGAACGCTCGTTCAGCACATTACGTCGGGTGTAAACCTGACTGAGGTCAACAATATTTGAACAGCGGTTGAGTGCTCTCTGCTTGCTGAGTGTTCATCGGCAGATGGTCAACAACAATCGTGAAAAGACACATGAACCGTTTCCGGAACGTTTGACGTTTGATGCCCTAAGATTTTATTGAGAATCTTGACTGTGTCTTCAATCTTCTCGTCCTTGGGAAGCTTTGACAGGATGTAGTTGAGATAGCGGCTGGGCGAATGGGTGTCCAGCTTCCGGAAAAGTAAACGTACCTTCGCCGCATCATTCAGCTGGCCTGCATCGTTCTCGAAGAGGTCCTGGTAGCGGTTAAACAACAACGTCCGAACGGAACTCTGTTTTCTTCGTCGAAGACAAACTCGATGTTGTTCGAAGAGAGGGACTCTAAAATATGCTCCGGATTTGATGCTCCGCTGTAAAATTTGGGCCATCTTGTGAATCATATCTTGAATTCCCGATTGCGGCTGCTGATCAACTCTATCTTTTGCCATGTTCGTGGATTCTTGAGATCCTCGTCGCCAAAATAATATGTCCAAAGGTTTAAATGAATTTAAGAGTTTTTAGTAAAGAACATCTATTCATATTCGAGGTTGGACAAATCAAATTTTCCACTCTGATGTAGGACAACTTTTCACTGGTTGCCTTGATGTAACAATCACTAAAGATTAGTATTTATTTCTAGTTTTCAAAACACACTAAAGTCGCTTTTTACGCGGGGGATACGTGCCGCGTAAAAAAACGCCTAAATTCCGGAATCCACATAAAAAACCCGCGTAAAAAGCGACCTTTGTGTACAGTTTTTTTACTTCTTAAATTTTGAAGAGCTTCCCCCCCCCCCCCTATTTGAAATTCTTGCTACGCCCATGAAAGTTGCCATCTTACATTCCAAAATGTTGCCTGAGGTCGATTATGGAACAAATTTGTTACCACTAAAAACATTCACCTGTCAAATATGGTTCCATTGAGTTGGTTAGCTCTCGAGACGTGCAGAAATTTGTGTTTCATTTGTATGGAACCTCTCCCTTCCAGGGAGGGGTGTCGAACCATTATGGACATATTTGTTACCCCTAAATATTCACATGCTAAATTTCGTTCCATTTACTCGGTTAGTTTTCGAGAGGTGCAGAAATTTGTGTTTCATTTGTATGGCACCCCTCCGTTTGGGGTGTTAAAATATTATGGACTTATTTTTTGTCACTAAAAACATTTACCTACCAAATTTGGTTCCATTTAGTTGATTAGTTCTCGAGATGTTCAGAAATTTGTGTTTCATCCAACTATTATGGACATATTAGTTACCCCTTAAAACATCCACATGCCAAATTCGGTTTCATTTGCTTGGTTTGTTCTTGAGTTGTGCAGAAATTTATGTTTCATTTGTATGGGACCCCTCCCTTCCAGAAGAGGGAGGGGTCTTAAACTATCATAGGAACCTTTATCGGCACCAAAACCCCTCGTACAATTTTTTACGGCGATCGGTTCGGTAGTTTTCGAGCCTATATGGATCAGACAGACAGGCAGATAGACCGGACTGCATTTTTATATGTATAGATTACAACATCAATATTTTAGAACCTAAAGATTGAATATACATTTATTGGATTGAAGCGTTCATGTAGATCTATTTAAACAAATAAATGTTTGAATGAGAAAGGCTGGGTCTGACCGCTAGGTGGATTAATTTAGGTTTTTTCGGGTAAAAAAGCCACCGCGATGGGAATGGTTGTTAATTGTTGCTGGCCCCAATTGCTGTACACAGATTACAAGACGCTCGAACTTATCGATGGAGTTGAGCTTGTTGTTTGCAAGCCTGTGCCCTAATGGTTGATGTAACCAGTGACCGTTTTTGGTACTCCATTCTTGGTACAGATTTAAGAGGTAACTTCCGAAGAAGTTGAACCTCAATGAAGGTAGAGCCCCGTAGAGTAGAGTAAATGCGCTGAACTCTCAGGCTCAACGTTATAAAATCGGCAGTTTTCGGTTTGTACTTTGCTGATCTTCTTTAAATGATAAAAAACAGGAAAGAGTCCAGTGAGTTAAGCTAAGGGTGACGTAGCTTTTATTTTTTTCGGCTGGGTGGCAGCATTTCCTAGCTTAATACAACCCCACCAACCACTCGGTCGTGGTGACTTCATAGGCTCGAAAGAGCTTAGTGCCCAGTTGATATAAGACCGCGAACAGTCGACGTGCGAGTACTGAGAAATTACGTGACGTCGTGCGTCTGAATCCGACATTCTGTAGCTCTTCAATGTTCCGTCCAGAGGTCAATGGATGTTCATAAGAATCTCCAGCGTCCATGGCTGCTCGTCCATGAGCTCCTCCACGAGCAAGGTCCATGTTTCACGGCCGTAGAGGACTACCGGTCTAATAGGTGTTTTGTAGATGGTCAACTTTAAGGAGCGACAAACTTTATTCGATCGAAGCGTTTTCCGCAGTCCAAAGTTAGCGCGATTTCCGGCCATAATGTGTCTTTTAATCTCTCGGCTAGTGTTATTGTCAAATTCACAAACTCGTCTACTACCTCGATTTCGTCACTATCAATCAGAATCCGTTTTCCCTCGAGCCACTATTTCTCATGTAGTTTGTCTTCGTCGTGTTTATGACTAGCCTGGCCTGATTGGCCACTGCCTTAAGTCTGCTGTACTTTTCCATCAACGTCTCAAGGTTGCGTGTCATAATGTCAATGTCGTCAGCGAAGCCAGCTAACTGCCCGGACTTTCTGAAGATCGTAAAATTCATTTATATCCCCGCTCTTTTCATAACACCTTCCATGGTGTTACAGCGTTTCAGCGACAATCAACCTTCCATCTCTATTTATCCATTGCCCAAAACCATTCGTACAATCTCTGGACATCGCATTTTGCAGTCGCGTTGCTTTAGGCAGAGCCTGAATATCCCAACAGAATTGAACTCTGGACCTCCTTTCGGCTTTGCGTAACTCAGCGCTTTATTTTGTGAGGTTTCTCTATAGGTTTCGTTCCACCACGGCACCCGTGATTCTGTGCTGTAGGTCACTTGCTGCTATGTCCAGTTCAACTGGACTTCGAATATCTCTTAGTAAGAACAACTGAAAAGATTGGCGAAATAGTTGTAGAGTTGCTAAGTAAGTTGCTAAGGCATATCGACTTACTTCCCTTTTTGACGATTTCTCGCTATCAACCGTCAAATAATAACGCAAAGTTCAATCAATTGTTGGTAATTGTATCCAGATAAAATAAGATGCACGTGGATTCAATTACACTGGTAAACAGTAAACACAAGTTTTTCCCTAGAGCTTAAATTGGATAAAAATGAATGATTGAGATACATCGGGACAAGCTGAAATGCGGGGTGAGATAAAACAAGAGCCCTCACTTCCCGGACCGTGCAATGCCCTGCCAGCTATATCTAAGACGGCACCCCTGTCGCGAGACTAGGTATTGCAGCCCTAGTGAGGTAGCATACCAATTTTCAATTACTACGAACAAACCAGAAAATAATACGGATCAGAATAAACGGCATGGACCTAGGCAATCGAAAAATTCTGGACAGTAGATCCTGTTTCGGACACTTAATTTATGTACCACAGTGGTGGCGTGAGAGCAGAAAGAGGAGTCGGTTTCGTGCTAATTTGGAAACAGTTGAAGCGTGTCATTAGATGGAGTGGAGGCCAATCAGTGAGCGTATATGCGTGTTGCGGATTAAGGCAAATATCTTAAATACCAATAAAGTTCACTTACGTGAAATTATGAAGACAATTTGAAAATGACAGAAGCGTTAGTCACCATTTCGACCGCTAGGTGCGCCACTTCTGATTTTGTTCTACACGACATGCGAAAAAGAGTAACTTTTGACAATAATATTACCCTAATGGGTACACTGAAAAAAATGCACATATTATTGTGAAATGGATTCGGCCAAATATTTTATATTAATAAAGTTCGCCTATGTATGAGGCAATCCATGGGTGGTGTTCCACGGTTTGTACGTTTGTCGACCTCCGACAACATTTTGAGTTGTAAAATGGCCAAATACCATGACCAAATACCACCAAATATGGGTGTTTCTTTAACCAGAATGACGCTCAGAGGCCAGAAATTGTCTCAAAATGCCATTTTAAAATCCAAGATGGCGACTTACGGTTTCTGAAAAATAGCCTGAATTGACCAAATACCACCCAATATGAGAATCACCGGATCCAGAGTTAACTCAGACACCAGTTTGAATTGTAAAATGATAACTTCTGGGAAACAACGGAAATAACCGATTACTACTACATATGGATATGTCTGTAATCGAAATGATGTAAAGAAGCCAAGCATTGACCCTGAACACCGTTTTGAATTCGAAGATGACCACCTTCAGTTTCTGGAAAACAACGCAAATAACTGAATACCACCCAATATCAGTGTTTCCGGAATAGAGGTGATGTACTGAAGGCAAAAGTCGAGTATGTTGTCATTCCGATAAAAGAAATAATTTCAAACGATATAAACAAATCGCAAGAAATCATTGAATTTGGAATGTTGAAAATTATTAAATTAAACACAAAAACAGGCGGGACGAAGTTTGCCGGGTCAGCTAGTAAATACATAAATATGCTGGTTAAAGCAAAGCTGCAAGTGATGAATACGAAGGTTAGAACTCGAGAGCAAAAAATTCGGAGGGATGAGAAAAACAAAAAAATACTTTCAAAACGAAAAAAATTAAACATTAAATTATAGGTTTTGCATAACAGTGGTTATCACTAATTATGGTTGTTTTGTTAAATATCTTTTATATATAATAAAATAAAGCTTTTAAACCAATTACAACATTACATGTATCCATACTTAAATTGTTAAATTGATAGAACATTCAAGTGTTATCTAAGCTAAAAATTGCACAACAACCGAATACGACAATTGACAACCATTGTGCGGTTTCTCTTTTATCTCTTCCACGAGGTAATTGAAACATTCATTTAATTGTACACTTCGTGTCCTGATTATTGAGCTTGACTTTGACTGCCGCACATTTCGTAATTGCTTCCCGTGATGGATCTGAGCTAGTGAAGTTACACAGGGAACCACGTATATAGCAACTTGAGATTAGTTTACTATTTACACGACACGCACAGTTGTAGATCAACTAATTTTAAGCTACTTTCGGTATTTCTTCACAATATTTGTACAATATTTGTTCTTTCAAATGATACCAATATATATCATTTTATTTGCCCTAAACGGAGACATCAGTACTTTAAAAGGGCCTATTTTTAAAATAGAAATAGTGAAAACTTTTCATCTGTACAATATATCGACAATGTTTTTTCGTCAAAATTGGCGTATTTTTGATTCAAGTTACCGAAGAAATGAAGAAATGTCAACAAAAAAGTTTTTTCTACAAAGTTACTTAGAATTAGTTGATCAACAAGTTTGCCAAAGAATGTTTACAATTATTTATGCAAATAAAAACAAGTTGGTTTGTTTTTATTTCGTTGATTTTAGGACCACCCTAATTTTCATTTGCACATAAATAGAGGACTATGTATAAGAAACAACTTTTTACAAAAACTATGGCTTTAAACCGCAAACCAAAATCGCAACGAAAAGCTCATGTCCGCCTAAATTGCCTTACTGTACCACTGTGCAATGAGTTTAGTTACCTTTTTCCCCACAAGAGGGGGTGTTCCCTGTCTGTCTTCACGGAAATATATGGGAAATTCGATAGTGAACTATATTGTTATTTTAAGATATTTGATTAGGGACAAATGATTTCAATTACAGCCTAGTCAATATGTACGCACCGGCTAATGATAAACCCGATAACGAGAAGAAGGAGTTCTACGATCTTCTTGAGAAGACGTATAGTGAGTGCTCAGGACATGACATCAAGGTCGATGGGGTGGCCTGCTCTCAGATCGACCATGTTCTGATCAATGGTGTGCATTTTTACAGACGTAAGGTCGTTCAGAGGACCAAACGTTGACTCAGATCACTAACTCGTGGTACCTGGGATACGCACCCGGTTGTCAATTGGAGGAGTGGCTGCAGAATACTTGCAGATAGTTGATGACCGGATCGCAATGAGCAATTTGGAGGGGACCTGTACGAACAGTGGAGACATATCCATACCACGCTCAGCACCACAGTGCAAGAAGTGTTGAGTACAGCTGTGACAACCACACAGAACGAGTGGTTTGACGCTGAGTGCCAGCGAGCGACGATTGAAAAGAACCGCGCCAGATGTTACATGTTCGCTACGGCTGTGACACGTCAGAGCGTAGGGAGATATCGAGCAGTTATAACCGCTGAAAAAATCCGGAACGTATCTGCTTCTGTCATGTGCAACAACAGAGAGGGGATTTACCTAATTACCGACGAATCAGAGGTGTCAAGACGTTCAAAACAACATTTTAGTGTGCAGTTGACCGGCGAGCAAGACATGCTGAAGGTCTGCGCTGATGAAAAATCATCATCATCATCATCATCATGATCCACCACGGACCAAATGTTTATCTTGCGACAAATTTTTGATAAATCTCGAGACTTCAACCGGTAGACTCATTATCTGTTCATAAACTTCAGGGCAGCGTGGGACTCAGTCAGGAGAGTTGAGTTATGGCAGATATACGCGAAGTTAAATGGTTTGAAGCAGGATGACGAGCTGTCCAACTTATGGTTTATTATCGCATTGGAAGGTGCTATACGGAGGGCTGGCGTGCAAAGAAGCGGCACCATCATGAAGAAGTCTCACATGCTACTAGGTTTTGCGGACAATATTGACATTATTGGTAAGAACCGTAGAGCGGTGGACGAGGCCTTTGAACCTCTCCAGAGGGAAGCTGCGAGAATGGGGCATGTCATGATCTCTGCCAAAACTAAGAACATCGAGCTGGTAGAAAGTGTGGTAGCCCGTCGAATGTGGGTGCTGCGGTGGTGATAGATAGGGAATCATTTGAAGTAGTCGACGAATTGATTTACCTGTGTACATTGATGACGTGCACCAATGAGGTTAGCCGTGAGATGAAAAGGTGGATAGCGGCCACGAACAGGGCCTTCTATGGATTGCGTAACCAGCTGAGGTCCCGCAACCTGCAAACCCGTACAAAACTTGCACACTATGCAACACTGATTCTCCCGGTGACCCTCTATGAAGTATAGACATTGAAAGATTCTGATTAGCGAGCTCTTGGTGTTTTGATCGTAGAATCTAGTGGTCAATCCTTGGTGGCATACTGGAAAGTGGTATTTGGCGCAGCCGCATTAATCATGAAGTTTACCAGGCATACAAATTGTCAGATAGTTAAGCGAATAAAACACGGCAGGCTACAGTGGGCTGGGCATGTAACTGGAAGCCGGAAAAACGATCAGCAAAAACTATATTTAGCAAGAATCCCGATAGAGGCCGTCGACTTCGGGGTAGACCCTACACTCGTTGGATGTGTGCTGTCGACGAGGATGCCCGCGTTTGGAGGAACCCAAGACCGAGTGACATGGCGACGTATTCTGGATTCGGCACTGGATCAATAATCGGTCTGTCGCCGCAAAAGCAAAATAAGTAAGTAAGTAGTTAGTTGTATTTTCTCAAATATACAAACTATATTGAAGTATCAATCAACATGGTTATACTCTTTAAAGGATTAAGATAAAAACTATGATAAACTACCTATTTTTTGGAAAAGTCATTTCGTTCAAACTGATTTACGGTTAACTGCTCACTGATTGTCAGAAAAAAACACTAGAACCTACCTTTATCAGTTTTGTACAGTAGAATAGTTTTTCTAGTTTTATAGTTTTCCTTTTTTAATTAATATTTTACTGCAGAACGTATCAGAGCTCACGATGAAAAGAATAGTAGAACTCTCTTTCGGAAAGACTTCAGTTTTTTATCCATTCCGCTCCAGACTGCTCGAGCTAATGTTTAAAACATGTTTAAATCTAATCATTATGACTTTCCGCGAAGATTCGGTATCACAGTGGCTTCCTTTGTCATCACAATATATCCTGGCTCAAACAACGCATAAAAATCGGCTAACAAATCCATTCAATGATACCTACGTAAATATCTCGTTCAAATGTTTGTTACAATTTTATATACAGTGATGGCAGAAATAATAAATAAACTTGCAGTGTTGGATAATTTTCCAAATTTGAGCACTGATTTTAGTTGTTGTATGCTGTTATGTTACGTCATTACGGTTTGGAGACACTCTTTGTAAAAGTGAACGGAGAAATAACTGGATTTTTTCTGTGTCGGTGATGCCGAACGTTTTTTGCGTGAGGTAATGTTTTTAAGGTGACGTTACAAAACTCACTTTTAATATTTCGTGGCTTGTCCTTTGTTTTGTAAAACCATATTCAATCTTCGTGGTATGTTTACCACCAGGTTTTCACGAGTAGAAACTCGAATAGCATTTCACGCTGTCTGTACGACTTTCCTTAAGACTGTTTCATTCTTTGGATGATGCTTTACAACGTAGAACCTAACCCTCTAGTGCCCAAATATATTTTTGGACGACTTCGAAAAAATCACTATGAAGCTTTATAAACATGTTTTAAGTTCATATCGAAGCTTTTTAGAGGTTCAACTGAAGACCGTCTAAAGGCGGGCACTAGAGGGTTAACAATCTTCCATAGATTTTTGATACGGTGTAAATTAGGAGACTGTGCTGCCCAATGCAACAATTTTGTATTTTCGTCTGAAAATCATCTTCAAGTTTTCAATGCTGTATGTTTAGGATCGTTACTCAGGATAAATATCCAACGAAAAGGCATGTTTTCTTCGGCATACGGAAGCAAAATTGACAGCCAAGGTACCCTGCAAACTCTACTATGCTGCAAAAGCGACACATGGAATATAGAAAATTAACCAAAACTGCAAGTGTATTTATTATTTTCGCCATCACTGTACCGATTTCTCAAATGATTACCAGATGTCAAATCTTTTTTTCTCATTTTTATATACCGATTTTTAACACTATTGCGTCCAAATCCGTCTTTTAATTTGTTCAAGAATGGAGTATACTATTCATGATATTTAAAACCAAAGATAACCTGAACAAGATACCTAACTTCCATATTTTTCATACATTTTGAACACGACCGATTTCCGACGGTTAGTGCTGCCATCTGATGACTTAAATTCTCATAAAATTGTCACTATGAGCAAAACCGATTCATCGTGCATAGTCCGTCATCGATCGTTGAGCTGTTCAAGATTGTATATGGAAAAGGTGTAGCAGTTTGGTCAGCTTGACGCTTAAGATAAAATGTCATTTTTTGCGCTTAATGCTATTGCCATATTTTTTGCACTTCAAAGTACGAAAAGAAAAGTGTGAAATTGACTGTCAGAGTGGGGGTTTATATTGAGGAGTTATATTTATTTTCAGGTCCCATTCTACCAGAACTTAAAGTTTGATATGTCGCAAGCCAGGTTTCAGAACCATTGTGCATATAATCAGGTTCATCGGGGTACCCGATTTTTGCTTTATTAACTTCGGCAAGAGTGAAAAACTTGGCTGTAGAGCGTGCTCATAGCGGTTATCAGAAAATTTCTGATGGTACGCTTAATTTTAAATGATGCGCCGATAATTCTTGATTCTTCCGGAAAGCTTCATGTTTGAGAACTAAGCAACCGTACACATTATCATCATTTTTCGTATGGGAGTACCGTACAGTCGTCCACATGGATACTGAAAAAATTGTTTCACCTTTCAGCAGTCATGTCTTGGCGTTGTAGTCAGTTGATTTTTACGTTAAGTATACATCATATTAACAGTGTATAAATTAGTTCGACTTTTGCTCACGCGCAGCGACAATCATGTCCGATGAATTCTGCAAGAGTCAGGTATCTTGTTCTAGTCATCTTTGTTAAAACGTAATGGCTGGTTATCCCCGTTCGATATGCCGAGTTAATTTATATTTAACCTTTATCTAGTGATTATAACCGCAATAACAACTCTGAAAAAATCAAACCGAATCTATTTCGGAAGTCATGCAATAGTGCTTTTTTACCGGGTAAGAGTCTGAATTTGATGATTCATGCTAAGAAACCCGTCAATATTGATATCAAGTTCACACGCATCAACTAGACAGCCGGGCGATAAGTGTGCCCGATTCTAAAGCTCACTCCAGCCAGAGAGAAACAGTTCCCTCTCAACAGCACTTCGCAGCGTTTACTTTACCGGAAAACAAAAATAACACCACCCACCACCCACCACCCTCATTACACCCATTGAGTGACAACAACCTCACACGCGACATTATGTGTAACTTTCGGCTAGCCGTACATAACAGCGTGATTCTCACGACGATTACACGATCGAATGTAGCTAGGTATATGACTTTTGAGCTAGCTACTGCTCATTCAATTATTTCGAGCGTGAGTCAGTCTTGTGATGAACTTGAACCGAAATGCTTCGCGCGGTGAAGTTAAATGGGAAATTTTCGGCTTTCGTAGACATCATCTGTTATCCCGGCCGGTTGAACATAAAGTCGCTGTAACTTTTCTCTCGAGAGTCCAGTTTTCCTGTACCGTACAGCTTTCATCGAAAGAGAAACAAAACTCACTGCAATCGGTAAATTTGTGAGCATGTTATCAATTGTCCAGTCAAAATTCCAAGCCATGTAGAACAAGTACCCGAATAGGTTTCAAAAACGTCTGCTTTAGCAGGTGATATACGAATACACAACAAGGATTGCTGTTGGTTCGAATCTAATCATCATAATTACCAATTTACTATTTCTAAGTCGTTATTCCAAGTCAAACAGTAAATGGATGAGTCATGGGTTGTGAAAAACTTGCAAGGCTTAGTCTCGACTGAGAGTATGGCTATGAAGCTTGAATGCCGGCGAAGATCATAGGAAGGATAAAAGCAAATCAATAATTGATAAAAAGCAATCTGTGTGATCAACGATGACGAAGATTGGGTCTCATAAATAATTATCTTCGTCTATCCGAAAAACAATCGAATTACACAATACAATGCCGTTCAGAGATTATGTGCTAATCAAGGTAAGATTTGTTGGATAATTATTTGATAGTACTGCTTTAAAAAACCTCATGTTAGAAAATACTTCATCACGAAGAAACTACGAAATTCACGCAAAAGTTCAAGCCTGAGCAAATATTGCATTCTCTACAGGCTACACAGTTTACCAGTAAAATAGCTTGAAGTAGATTTGACAGTTTTTTAAATTGTCCACCAAAACACCAGCACAAAAATGTAAAACTATTGTTACTGGTAAACTTTTTGTTATTTTAGTGATTCGCACAAAACAAGATAAAAGCCTGATTATATGGGGTCTACTACGAAAGGCTGAAACTCAAAAGGCTGAAACACGGAAGGCTGAAATCACGAAAGGCTGAAAGCTACATAAGGCTGAAAACACGAAAGGCTGAATCACGAAAAGCTGAAAAAGCATAAGGCTGAAATTCACAAAGTTCATTTCTAAAAAAACACTCGCGGCCTACGGCCGACTCGATTGTCCGAGATGTATACTGTCCTCGCTATCGCTCGTTCGGACTAAACTAGGGGATCACCCCTACGAGTCAGTAGACCTAGGAAAACGAACGCACCTATACAGAGGTGATTTCTGCGGGGGGGCTGCCCCCCGCAGTGGCCGGCGCTTCCGACGGCGGGTCGCCGGCGCACACTCGCAGCCTTTGGCCGTCTCGCCCTGAATCATCTAGGAAACGTGTACAAGAGTCAAGTGTGTATAGATTCAAATGTTGCCGAAAATTGATTTTCCATTGCACAAACCAACTAATACTCAAACATTGAACTCTGTCACCTTATAAAGGTTTGTTATCCATGTGTCCGAATTTTTCAACGATTATGATTCAAGTTACAAAAGTTTCAGCCTTTCGTTCATTCAGCCTTTTGTGGTTTCAGCCTTTTGTGCATTCAGCCTTTTGTGCATTCAGCCTTTCGTTATGAAACATACTTTTCAGCCTTTCGAGTTTCAGCCTTTCGGGTTTCAGCCTTTTGAGTTTCAGCCTTTCGTTACTAACCCGATTATATGTTTATACGAAAGATGCGTCATTGCTGAATTACATACGTTATCCAAGCTTCAAAACTAATCGGAAGTTAGGCTAATTTTCATCTTTTGTGTGGACAGTTAACAGTGAGTCAAAATATATTGAAATATCAGTAGGATCGGCGTTCATTGTACCTAATAATGATTTTCGATAACTCTACCAATGTAACGAAATATAACAGAAATGTTACATTATAACTTTGAAATGTTATTGCGTTATGTACCGTTTACGTAGCATTTTATAAAAACAAAAGTAGAGTATCACATTTTTTTTTATAAACATACGTTTAGTAAAATGCTTTACTAGGAAAATACTGGGTGGTGGAAACCTTCAAAATCAGGAAATTAATTTTTCGTTCAGACAAATCATAGAACATCAAGAAAAACTGAAAAACAACCAGGGAAAAATTCTTAACCGAGACATGATCCATTTTTAAACGGCTCTATAGCGCAAAAACGGATTTTTTTAGCGTAAAAGACTAATGCGGACCCTTTACTGTTTGGTTGCAAATCCTATCAAACACTGTTTTCGCTGGAATATAAGAGTTGCGTTCATCTACGTTGCACTTTTTTGTGCTGAATGCTGAAAAATATGAGGGAAATTAATGTTATATTTCATAGAATATCAGGAAAAATCAGGGAATTTATTTGTGAACTTTTTTGTCACTCTGAAAACATCATCAAATATGGTACAGAATAATCTGTACATGCGGTAACCTTCATATTTCAAGCTATGCTCTTGCTAAATCTGGAGAAACGTTTTCATATAGACGAAGGTTAGCCTCTTCTTGATTTAAAATCCGCTGACTGTTTCCGCCACCATCACTTTAACAATTTTCGCACCAACCCTCGATAAAATAACCTTCAAAAGAACTTTTCAATCTTGCTTGTATGGGCCCCTTTTCCATGTGTGAATTGGATTGAAATTGAGGGAAAATTGCTGTGGAAATTGCGAATCGTATCTGAGGGTTCTCCAAGCGAAAACACACGAACACGGCCCGCTTTACACTGTATTTTAAAATTTGTGAGAGTGATAATCAAGCTCGGTAACAGTTTATTTCCTTTTTTTAGATGACAGTTCCCACAGGTGACAAAAAATTCTTAGAGCTAACAAAAAAAAAATCATGTCATCAATACTAGTACATCGCACTAATACAAACGCACCTGGAGAACTCTATATTTCATTTACAGTTACAGTACGAAAAACCTTAAAAAGACTTAAATATTCTGATTTGTTTATCGACTTATTTCACTTTACTATAACAAGTAAGCAAGGGTCGATTGAGTTAAACAATTGGCGATTATCGGAAATGCGTTTGTATTCCGGTATTACAACGTTTCTCACTACACTTTTCTTCTGGGAAACTGATATTTTCTGTATTGTTCTATAATTGTTTGTAGGTGTTATTCTATTTTAATGGCATTTGAAAACATTTTTATTTGTTGTTGGTGTTTTTTCAACTACACTGTGTTGATATTAACACTACTTCGAAAACCAAAAACGAACAATTTTAGTGCACTGGTGTAATTACATCGCAAAAATGAACGTAATATGAATGTGACTAGTTTGGGATGTCGAAAAGATCTAAGATAGAAATATTGTTCCCACTATTCTTGTTCTACGTCATATTTTTCCGTCAATGATCAAACTAACCGTGGTATACTGTACTTAAATGCAATTCGCCACATGGAATTCTTTTATTTATCCTCTTTCTTTGTTCAACGGATGACGTTTACACAAAAACATAAAACAGATGCCATCCCTTTTTGTTGCACTGATGATTTATAACAACACAGGCGGTGAGAGCGAAACAGCATTACCAGTTGATTTGGAAGACGTCAAGAAATCACAATTTCCAGCAGCTACTGGCATAAATAGCTATGAAAGTGTCGTATTAGCATTAGTGTCAAGTCTAAAGAGCAATTTTATTATTTTATCTTTTAGTTTTTACCTTTAGATTTGCAACTATAAGTTCAATGTTTATGTGCCACTTCCATTTAGTAATTTAAACCGTGAAACGGTAGTTTTTTGCTTGATTTGTGCTACTTATCAATTGCTGCGAAAATTCTGGTAAGAATCTTATTTTTACACCCTTTCGACTTTCCCCGTCGATACTGATGATGGCTGATAAAATGAAACCTGTCGTAATGAATGTACCGCACTGTTGGCTAAAAATAGATCAAATGATGACACTGATTAATGACGCGTGCTGCTACTAGATTAGGGAAACGAATATTTTTTCCAATTTAAACCAATTTTCTATTCAATTGCGCAGACTAAATCCTATATAATCAGGATGAATCGAGAGGAGAATCTTTGCTGGTTCCATGGAAAAGTATCACGCGAACGGGCAGAGGAAATTTTAAGACAAGGTAAGTGCAGCTCCTAAAACACGATAATGAATGAGCTGTTTTGTTGCATCGCCACTGGAATTGAGGTCGATTATTGGTCAGATTTAAAACATACCTACTATGTACATTTCATAATTTTCGACCTTATTGGTGTTGTTTTATTGTTTACATAGGTATATGTACTTTAAATAAAATAAACAACAATTTCTTTCTCAACAAAAGAATGACACTAGTCATGCATCAGACTTGTTTCATTCTTTTTTAGTAAATTTTAGTATACGCTCTTTAAAAAATTTGATTCACGTCTAATCATAGAGGATCAGTTTAAAAGTTTTGTTGAATTTGTTAATTTTGTAATGAGTTTACAATTGTTATATACAAAAACAGTCTTGTCTATGTGCACAAATTGCAGCTGCGCTTGTTTTTACACAAGAATAAAAGTATATACAACGTTTACTGATTGCTTTCTTTATATATTTCTGGCTCTGTTTTTAATTTCTTTTCTTTTTATTTGTTGAATCTTTTCCAAAAACTTGAAGCGTAACTTTCCTATGCGTTTAAATGAACATTTTATACAATGTTTAATGTTTAAGCGATCAAAGACATACGGCCCAGTTATATTCGACTGCTATGAGCCATTATTCTCGCGAACTACATACAATGCCCGCTTCACTAAACTTAAAATATAAGTCATATGACAAAAATGAAATTAGTTCGTAAAGTAAACTCTACTGCAGTTTTAAATGCAATTTACTCTTCATTATTTCGCAGTTTTTTACATGTAGCAGCTATTAAAACATGTCAAAAGAATATTCCCGATAAAATGTTTTACCCCAAGCGTTACTTCAATTGCTTAATATACTAATGTTGCATATATTCCAGAGGGCGGCGATGGCATCTTTATGGTACGAGAAAGCAGCTCATCCGAAGGAGATTTCGTTCTGTCCGTGCTGTTCCAGAAAGAAGTTGTGCATTATCAGATCCGTCGCCACGGGGACGATGCATTCTTTTCGATCGATGACCACACACCGATTCATGGGCTGGACTCGCTGATTGAACACTACCGGGAATCTTCCCACGGATTGGTCACTCAACTACAGGCCATCTGTCGCAGTGATCCTCCACCACACGACGTGCGTAGTCACGGGACAACGAATTTGCTACACAGAGCAACGAAAGAATGCAACTACACCATTGTCTCGGAACTATTGAAATGTGGCTACAGGAATATTGATTCTAAAAATCAAGACGGACAAACAGCGGTTCACTTAGCATGTTTACACGCAGAAGCTCGAATTTTAGAGAAGCTCATCGAGCGAGGGTCTAACATTAATAATCGAGATGCTCAGGGAAATACTCCACTACACGTGAGTAAAATAAGCTAGTATGAGTGACGCACTATTTTTATGGTTTATATTTTCAGTATGCCTGCCGCAGGCATGATGGGCTAGAAATGGTTCGTTTATTAATTAATGCTGGGGCAAATATTCAAGCACGAAACAAAGATACCGGATGGGTCCCGTTACATGAAGCTGCTGCCAATGGAAATCTCGAGTCCGTTAAAGAACTTTTGGCTAATCGCGTATCTCACATGCCCAGAACCAGCTTCGGAGAACTTCCAGCCGATCTGGCTGAAGAAAAAAACTACTTCACTGTAGTGGATTTTCTAAATAGCTATGAACCTCCGCTTCCTATGACACACAAAGGTCAATGGTATCACGGAACACTAGACCGGCAAGTAGCTATTGAAAGCCTAAAAGAACATGCTCGTAAATTGCGACCAATCAGTCACGGAAAGGAAAACAAGGAAAATGCGACAGATTTAGAAAATATGCCCGACACATCTGGAATTTATTTGGTACGATATTCTACTAAGCATGGCGTGGATGTTCTAACCTTGCTATTTGATGGCGAGGCAAAACATTTTATTATTCAGAGAAAGCAAAACTATTTATACATTGACGATGGTCCTTACATGACATCCCTGGAGCACCTTATAGAACACTACAGTCGCTTCTCTGATGGACTGCAAATCAATTTGAAGTTCCCGGTTCCACCAAAACCCAAACCACCTATACCTCAGTTCTCCACAATTCCTAAAACAAAGCACAAACCAGCTAACATTTCTCAGATGCCAGTTAGTTCGCCTAGCAATGGAACCATGTCGTTTATTCGTAAATCAAGCGACAACAGTTTATCCAGAACCCAGCGCCCTCCTGCTCCAATTCGAAATTTGTCCGTTCCGAATGACAGCATTTTACGACAAATGAACAAAGTTGGTCTGTCTGAACCTGGCTCAGAACATGTCCCTACCCCGAAGTCGCCCAACACCGATGAGAGCAGGGCAAAGTGCAGTACTTCTACACAAAAGAAAAAGAAAAATATCATCATAGACGGCATGAAAAGTTTACGAAAAAGCAAAATGAAGCAGGAACCACAAACAGATCCTGAGCGTCAGTTAAACAGAGACAGTCTGATTGCAAAAGTCATGTCGTCCAACATTCAAATATCATTCTCTTCGGATTTCTCATTACCTCCAGCCATTCCTCTTGATATCTCCGGAGACTTGTATAACGTACCGAGCAACAACTGTGCCATTGTGGACATCGATATCGGCGAACCAATTCTCCCGCCCAGTCGTGTGACCGATAGTATCAACAACAACGGACCATCCACTGAAAGTAGTCCTTCCCGGGCACACGCCACACTTGAACCACGGAGATCTTCCGGAGCTACCGGAATCATCGATCGCTTCACCGAAAGTGATAAGGATATCTACAACGAGAACAACCAACTAGATAACAGTATCGAAGAAATCTACTTTATTGATGCTCCGCCTGCTTTACCTGCTCCTCATCCTCCACAGGTACTGTTTAGTATATATATATCGGAACTTGTCTAGATGATAATCCTGGCTTTAAAATTGTTTGTTTTTAGGTTGTGCACTCAGAGAACAACAATCCTCCTAAACCACCATTACTTTCACCGGTAGCTGCTAATACTTCTACCAATTACATCGCCACACGGAATGTGCCTGTTATAAGCAGCATTTCAGTAGAAGAATGTGCTTCCCCCACTAGTCCTTCACCCTCTGTTCTAAACGCATACCGGCACGGTGGTCCGTTCGAACGGCTGGACTCCACCTTGTCTACCGTAAGCCGTGACAGTATCCAAAGCGGAGATTCCGAGTTCCTTTGTATTATCCAGCAGCAACAGGATGAAGACGAGAAACTTCAGCTGAAACTAAACCGTAGTATTTCCAATCGTCCTAACTATTTCATCCCCAAGCAATGTATCATCACACAAAAGGTCCTCGGACGTGGAGAGTTTGGTTACGTGTATCAAGGGTCACTTATTCCATGCCAGCTGGATTCTGCAACAGACTTATTGGTCCCTACTACTGACAATCCCTCTGAATACATACCGATTGCAGTCAAGCAACTAGTTGAGAGTCAGGGTAAACGGAATAGAGCGGATTTCCTGCGGGAAGCTAGCGTTATGATCCGACTAAGGCATCATTGCATCGTAAAACTAATCGGTATCTGCAAAGGGCCTCCGCTGATGATGGTCGAAGAATTGGTACCACTTGGGTCAATGCTAGACTACATCATTGCACATAAAACTACAATCAATCCTAAGCACGAATTGGTAATCTGGGCTGCGCAAATTGCCTGTGGTAAATATTTTAACACAACAAATAGTTAAGATTAGAATACAATAGAAAATTGTTTCTTTTACACAGGAATGCAATATCTTGAACAGCATCATTTCGTCCACCGGGACTTGGCAGCACGCAACATACTGCTAGCCCATCGATATCAGGCAAAAATTTCCGACTTTGGTCTATCTCGTGCAATTGGCGCTGGGGATGATTACTACCGAGCCAGTCAAGGAGGAAAATGGCCAATTAAATGGTAAGTTTATAAGTTTTAAACTAAGGCCATGTTATTTAATTCGACTCTCACAGGTACGCTCCGGAAAGTTTCAACTACGGTACATTCTCCCACGCTAGTGACGTATGGTCCTTTGGGGTAACAATATGGGAAATGTACTCCCTAGGTCAACCACCGTATCACGACATGAAGGGCGTAGATGTTATCAAGTTAATTGAGAACAACCAGCGACTTTCACAACCAGAGCTATGTCCTAACAGAGTGTTTGACGTTGTGAAAAGTTGTTGGAGTTTCAATCCCAAAAATAGACCGACATTCAAATTTCTAACCAGATTTTTTACTGACGATATCGAGTATCAAAATGTGCAAGAGCTTGTGCAAAGTGGAAAGGAAATTAATGCCAACAATAGCAGTTGAGGTGATTTGATTTTCAGTAGCAATGTTAAAAGTATTACTTTTCGTTTATTTTGTCCCTATGATTTGTGTTTGCTAATCGAATTGCTACAATACAGGGCTTTTTACCATACGACAGAAGATGGATAGGAACGATTATGGCCAATTTATCTTTCATACTTCTTCTCCAAAGTATCTTTTTTAATGTGTTGTGCATATCGTTAGTCAACCAATATTTATTCGCAATACAAGCAGTTGCTTGTAGTTCTGCTAACAATATGAATGTTATACCTCTTATATTTATTTTAACCTATCATTCCTCTCTACAAAAAATATCAATCCGAAGATAAACAACTTAACTAGTAAAAAAAACTAAGACTCAACTGGATTGGAATTGATATTGTGTCATAATAGAGAAATCACTATATGATTTTTCGCTTGTTTTATGTGCCTTCAATCAGTGTATTATTAGAAAAGCATTTAAACTTGTCATTCGAATTCAGATTTCAAAAATGTTTGCAACCAAGAAACGCTGAATGTATTACAATAACAGTGCATGAAACATAAATAGCAACTTAGTACATGAAGTGTTTTCTGATAGTTCTTCTTCTAAAATCTCCGAAAACCTTACAGAAACTAACCAAAACAAGCGATTGCGTATCGCAACCGATAGATCTATGTCATAAATAAATTGCAATTACCCAACTATTTTTCCCAAGTAGAAATTCTTTTGTGTTCTATTTACAAACAGAAAAATCATTTGCTATGAAAATACATAAATTACAGTGTAATAAAATAGTTATGTAATATCTAAATAGCTCAAAATGAATCCCAGATTATGTCGGTAGCATTCCGGTACATAGTTTGAATTATTATCCAAATACCGAACGGCCAATCGAAACATTTGTTCCGAAATCTCGACACACACAACGTTACTATCCTGCTGCCAAAAATTAACTATAGGCTGTTGATCATATTTTTCATACCTGTACATCAGCTTCATAGTCCTATGTCTTTCTAGATTGATATCGCGATGAATCCTTTTCGTAACCGTTAAACCGTTATCTTCGTCATCACTATCTTTATCTCGAGCTTCATCGTCATTATCGACATATTGTTTACCCGAATCCTGATCCACGCATTTACGAATTTTAAAAACATTCAAATTGGCATCCATTATCTGTATCAGCAGATAGAACACCTCTCCATTCAAACCCGGTTGGCGCATTTCGAACAATAGCTTAAAAATAGGAGGCAGTCCAAGGTGGGAGATAAAATTATAATCATTGACAGTTTTGCGAACTAGATACTGGAAGTTTTCGAGTGGATTATCATTGCGGAAGAAGCATAGTCTCGTTGGTTGTGTTTCGTCTGAAACATCCTGTAAATGAATTGTAATATCAAAGTGCGTCACTTGCATTAAAATGTTTACAACTTACCGCTTGCTTTTGAAACTGAAGATTTTCGTACCATAGCTTAACACAGCCAGTGCGTTTCATGATGCCTAGATATTGCAAACAGCGTCTACAATACAGAAACCGTTCCGCTTTGAGATGAACTCGCTGAAGATGTTTTTTGTCGAGAAGAACGTAAAATGGCCCAAAGAATACGTCCGATTCAGTAGGATTAAAGCTGTTTGCTTGAGGCAACTTTGTCGAAGAACATTCACCATTCGTATGAACAAAATCGTCTACTGTAGTATACGGATGCTGGTGGCAATACCAATCGTTGCTGTCCATGTGATCCGATGGGAGCTCAAGAATTCTTTTAAAATTAACAGCTTCATCACGCAGATAACTTCCGCAGTTACTGCAGATGATAAAGTAACTGCAATCTGCTTCCAAATTGCATTCTAGCTTCTTTAGATCAGTGCACCCATTGTATTCGTTAATCTCAAGTACTTCCGAGTGGAACTTGTTCTCATTGGTATTTAAACGAAAACAGATGTAGCTATTTTTAATCAATAACGAACTTAGCGTTTGTATATGAAGTTTGAAATAATCATCTAGCCGGATCTCGTAACGTTCCGCATTGTTTTCGGTTATGATAATGATACGATCGGAACTTAGATCTATTTTTGTTGATTTGATTTCGGCAAAACGACGACTGAAGCAGATAAAGAAATTGGCACTTTGAAGCCGCGGACGCAACTCTATTAACACACGTTCAATATTGCCGACAGCCATCTTTTTTCTTAATGCTAAACACTGATAGAATTGTAATGGCTAATTGCTAATAACTCTATTGCTGAGAATTTTATTCAACTTTGGCCCGTTTAGGTTCTGGTTCATCCAGTTCGCTCTTTGCTGCTTCAAATTTGCCGTACAATTTATCAGTTTCACTTAAAACGCAAGAGAGTGTCACTTTCTGGTAATAGTCTGGTAGCAGTTCGATATTCCCAATAACCGATGTTAGTAGGTGACTTTTCTCGCAATAAATACCCGGTGGGTCGTGCTTCAGATATGTGAAATGCACGTGTAGGTGGTAAAATGTGGGTTGATAGTGAATGTAGATTCGTAGTTGATCAGCATTAATTCCGTAACGTGTTTTAATTGCTTCAATGCCACGTGTTTGAATATTTTTCAGCAATGGTAAATGAGTAGCGTTAAGATCCCGCAATGACTTGATACCTCGCTGGCGCACTAACGCGAGTAGATAAAGTTGTTCCAATGTTTTACCATCCCATTTTAAATCCGGCAACAATATGAAGCCAATTTCCTCTGACGGATCCTCAAAAACTATGCGATCCTTCTCTTTCCGATGCTCTAGTATGTTGTAAAGCCACTGAAATGTAAAGGATTGCATAAATTGTTCTGCCAACAGCCTATATAATTGCATGTTACCGACGGAATCTTTATCTAAATAATATTAAGTTTAACCTAGCGCGGACGAGAAAAAATTTCTGTAGGACAAAACACGATGGTTTATCAAGAAAAAATCACAATGGAAATTATAAAACATAAATAAAAGAACTATAAAAAGAAATTAATAGAACTAGAACTATAAAATAAGAAACAAAAAAATCATGTGATATAGAGCACAATGAAACTCGTCGAAATGAATGACGTAACCTTCATTGTCCATGGAAAACTGGCCAAATGAGGCCAACCGATGCGTTAGCACTAGCACAATTTGTTCAGAAACCGTTCATCTAACGTTATTTGTAATGCGAACAAAGCCAGTATATTACTCTACGTATTCAAGTAGCACAAGAAACGAAAACGAAAGTCTGCGCTTACCTCTAAGCTTAGCTGCTCCTTTTGTATATGAGGCAATGTCACGGTTCGATAATCTTGGGCAGTTTCTTCCACCAAATATCTTTTTTGGGTGGAAAATTTCACAATATGCCTCTCAGTAGCTGGATATATGATTGTCACCTTGATTTCTAGCAAGTAAGTATATATTACAGTTAAAAATATTATTTAAAACAGTACATTTACTTACGATTTACTTCCGGATCAGCAACGCACAAAAAATTTCCGTAGATATCATTAACAAATTCCGTCCTCAGTTGGGACGTGGATGAGAAAAAACTTCTTTCGACGGCTGCTATAACACCAGTTGCACTACTTTGCACACTTTCACTGTTTTCCGACAAGTTCGTCGCGACGTCGTCAGAATTAACTTTCGTCACCGTGCTCGTTTGATGACGCTTATGATTTTTCAGCTGCCCCTCAGTGAATGCCGTCTTTTCCAACACAATAATCGCGTAATCGTCACGCGATAGGCTTACAAAATGCCCCAACAGTGAAACGCTCTTGTGTGTGCTGTTATTGTTCAGGATGCGAACAGGTACGAAGTCTGCCAAATCGTAGCTACGGCTGGTTGGATTGTTCACTCCATCTTCCACCACTACGGACGCTGAACTAGATGACTCAGGCGCTGGCTTAGACGACGTTGCTGATGCTGGCTGACCTTGACGGCGCTGCCGTTCGTCATAATCTTTGTTGTCACTAGTGCTGCCTAACTCCACGCTTTCTGTCCTCAATTGATAAAGACTCTCTGGCATGATATAAAAAACAAAAATAACCACGGAATTCTTTATCAAATCGATAGCAAAATAATTATTTTTCAGCCAGAATCTCTACTAACAGAGTTTAATCACAATTAACTCGATTAAACGAAAAAAACATCTAGCTACAACTAGAAAAAGCGCGTTTTTCGTTTTCGGTCTGCCAGTCACGTCATTATCTGTCATCATTGAATCTACACGGTAAGAGTCGAAAACCCATTAATGGGTACTTTTTCAACCATTTCGCCAAAAAGTGAGCCAACCCATTAAGTGGGTAAACTCGATTTACCCATTAACGGGTATACCGATTAAACGTCAAAAACTGGGTACACGCTCACTCTGGGCTACTCAGTGACTGAGTTGAATTTTAATCATTTTTTTCAGTTGTTCAAAGACGTCAAAAAATGAGTAGAATTAAATTAATCATGGCGTCAAATTTACTCAAAATTGGGTAACTGGTGCTTGCGTGTTGTTTTTGTTTTTTTGTTTTGCAATTAAAAGCAAACAGCAACCAAGCAAACCGTCAAAAAAAGGAGGAAATAGAAATGTTTGAAATTAGTTGTTATCGGTAGGTAATTCATAATTTGAAATAATTGACTGCAACTAATGCCAAATATACGGCGAATAAATTCAAAGATCTCCCGTGTCCCGGCGAACAAAGGTGAATTTCTTGAAATAAAATAATTTTTTTTTAAATAAAATTCATTAAAAATGCAAAATATAATAATATCGAGTCAATAATGATAATATTTCCGAAATTCCCTTATTGAAGCTTAAAGTACTCATTTTTGAGTCGAAAATGAGTAACTTTTACGCATCGCGCATCAGGTATAATATGGGTAATATTTACTCAATTTTTATAACATTCGGTGGTACTCAAAAATGAGTAAAACAACTTCTACTCAATTTTGAGTACATACGGTTTTAGCCGAGCCTTTTGGCATCCCTATACCGAGTAACAGTGAATGACAATGAACTCATGTCCTGGGCACAAATTAATTTGTGCCCGCTGTCAGCAGTGAGATGAATATGTATGAAAAGAAGCGGTGATGTGCTATCTCGTTTACACATATGTTGAGATGTTAGCCCTTGAAACATGGCGTGATGCCAAAGGGGTGGTTTTAGCAAAACTGATTAGGTTTTGACTCAGTTTTGGGTTATCCAGAATGAGCGTGTAAAGAAAAATATTTGAAACTGCTTTCCAACCAGGTCCATGATGAGCTATTGTTTTTTCGTGATCTCCAACAGCGATGCCAGATTGGAAGACATGTCTTCAAATGGAAGACATTTACCCTGCGGTGAAGACATCTTTGTTTGTGAAGACAAATGGAAGACATTCAAAAATATGTGAAGACATTCGAAAATATGTGATATGACCGCATTTTGGCAGAGGTGGTGCCCTTTTTTTTGCTCGACAGTTACGATTTGCCGGTAACTTTTCCAGTCTTTAGTCGGTCCTAACGAGCCATCTCGGGTTGGAAGACATGTGAAGACATTTTTTATTGGAACGTGAAGACATTTGGAAAAATGACCTGGCATCCCTGATCTCCAATGTATTGTCTAAAGGCTGGATTACACTCTTTGACCAAGAGTCAAATATTTGTCACTTTTTGACAGATTTGGTCAAAGATAATTGTTTGTCATTCTTCAATTTTTACATGTGGCAAACACGGGCAAACAACAATCATGATGTCAAATAAATTTGACCATTATGTCAGAAGGTCAAATATTTGACCTTTGGTTAAATATTTGACCTTTTAACATAATGGTCAAATTTATTTGACATGATTGTTGTTCGCCCGTGTTTGCCACATTTAAAAATTGGAGAGTGACAAACCTTTTTGACCAAATTTTTATCTGTCAAAAAGTGACAAATATTTTACGCCTGGCCAAAGATTGTAATACAGTCTCAACGCAGAAGAATTGGGCTGTTAAGCTATTCACGGATTTTTGATATTTATATATCAGATAAATAGAGTTAATTTTCTAAGCAAAAGGTATTTTTTAAAATTTTATAACACTGTCTTTCGATTTTTAAATGAAGAATAAAAATCGCCCTAAATCGCTACAATGACAGTTAGCACATGGGCGAACTGTGATTGTAGTGATATCGAGCAGTTTTGATTCGTGATTTAAAAATTTAGTGATAACGATAGAAAATTTTTAAAAATCACTTTTTGCTTAGAAAATGCAGCTCTTTCAGATGATAAAAAAAACTGATATAGCTATACAACCCAATTGATTTGCAGGTATTTGAATAGTTTCCTCGCAGCCTTTTCAAAAGGTGTTCAGATTTTTAGCAGACTTTTGCCTGTGCGAGCGCAATTGGGTCCTAAAGCTATGTCGGTTTTTATACATCATTTGAAAAAGCCGCGTTTTCTGAGCAAAACGTGATTTTATAAAAATGTTTATCGTTTTCCTTCGATTTTAAAATGAAGAATAAAATAACTGCTCGAAAGGTCTTAGATGACGTTTCGCCCATGTACGGTATATGAGAGAACTGTCATTTAAGGCATTTCGAGCAGATTTTTATCCTTCATTACAAAATCAAAGGAAAATGATAAACATTTTTTAAAAATCACGTTTTGCTCAAAAAATTGCACTCTTCCAGCAGGAAACCGTTGAAAACTGTAGGACCCCATTGGCCTTGACACAAGTAAAAGAGATTTTTAAGGCTGTTCGCACCTACGCGAACTCTCATATGCAATTGTCAATTTATGTGTGAAAACAAAAGCAAAAATATTTCCCTCCTTCACTTTCGCAAGTAAAAACCAAACCAATATCAACAGAGTCGTCAGGGCAAATTTTTTTCAAAATACGGAAAGTTATTTTTCACATTTCAAACAGATTCCATTCGGTTTTACGAGCAGTTGCAGATTTAAATCAAGAGCATCTGGCATCTCGGCTTACTGTTTAAGAATAAAAATTATTGCGTTAGCTAAAAAATGTTCGTTGAAATTATAGGTACTAAGTATTTCAAGAGATTGTGGGATAACAATATCTGATAAATCTATGCGTATCACTAACCTTTTATTTTTTCAAATGTTTCGGAATCCAAAATACGTTTTAGCTGATCCATGGTTCTGGAAGAATGAAAAAAAAAATATATATATATATCCTATAAACAGTTAGTCAAGCCTAAGGCAATCGAAAATATATATTTTTCAATTAAAGTTTAATAAATACCTTTATTTCTATCTGTACCGATGAAAATCCGTTATTTATTTTTCAACTTGCTCGGCCTTTAACACACTTTGTATACCGTACACCCGTTCTCGATCGCGTTGCAGCTTATATTAACTAACCATGTCTTGACAGCACTGGTAAGAGTAGCAGATACAAAATTTTCATCCAAAATTAGGTAGAATGAAAGAGATCGATGTTGATGAAAGAGATCGAAGGAAACTACCAATTTCATTGGTAAATACTACCTAAAACATTTCACTCAGAAAAAGGTATGCCGTATTTATCCTTCATGTAGGTAATTTCTACCGATTACTCTAGTTCGAAATTACTCATAATCGATGTTGGCTTACACGGTAGAGATGGTCGGGTATGGGAAATTTGTTACCCGTACCCGACTCATCGAAAATTTTCAAACCCGTACCCGACCCGAACCCGAAGTCTGGTTTGTTTAAAATACCCGTACCCGACCCGAACCCGAAAAATATCTATTCTAACTACCCGTACCCGACCCGTACCCGATAGAAAAAAACGCCGAAATTGCCGGTACCCGTCCCGTCCTGTTTTTTTTTTATTTTTTTTTGTTCAACATGCCTGGGTACCTCGTACATTTTATGCACTGATTGTCATATGTGGTTTCTCTAGATGATGGCCGGAGCCAGGCTAGAACCGAGTGTGCGTGTGAACGAACGATAATGAACCCAGAGTTTCAGGCGGGTGGTCCACTATAAGGAATCGGTCCACTATGAAAAGTGCATGCCTGGTAAAGTTTAAAATAAACGACGAGTTTTATAAACGCATTAAAGGGTCAAACGAGTTTTAAAAGGTCAAAACTAATATAGTTTATAACTTGAGAAAAATTTGATAATTCACTGCATTTGCCAAAAACCTGTAATTTTGAGCATAGATTCGGTGTCACTGATAAATTCTAAAAATCAGAAAAAACAGGTATTAAATAAATAAATAAATATTTAAGTGCTTAAGTCCAAAATATGGGTGCAATATCATAGAATTTGATTTTTTTATAACTTTTCAAAACTCGGCATACTGACGTTTTTTGACATATTTAAAAATAAATATATCATTACTTTGAAACGCTCTGCAGCTTCAATGATAGCTTGATTTTTTTTGGCCTCGAAGAAAAAGTTGATTTGTAGTTAGTTTTTATTACCTATTATAATATATAATATTGTTTAAATTTTTATAAAAACAATTTTTTTTCCGAAATTTGGTTGATTTGAGGAGTTGTGCAAAAACTACGTTAGTTGTTTTTGTAAAGAGGACGCCCTGTGGCGTTGCTTGTGCTTGAAGATTATATAATTCTGTTTAATAAAAAAGTTAGGGGAGAAGTGCTAAAAAATCATGACAAATTGAGTCACGTGCTTTATGAACGTCTCCAAATAAAAAGTGGAATGGAGATTCGTGTTCAGCACCCCAAAATTAAATATATACCATATTTTTGTCGTATTTATCGACACTTTTTTTTACTTGGCAAGCATTTGTATTAAGTCGCCCCACTGTGCAATGCTCCGCGGTTTTCCTGACAGTTATGAATAAAGCCCGACAAAAACTCCATTTAAATCAAAACCGTTGCAGGAAAAACTATTCAATCTAACATTAGAAAGCGATAGCATGATGTCATTCCCTTGGTGCATAGACTGCCGACAACTGTCAGAATAGGTAGTGGGCGATCTCTCGTTGAGTGATGATGAGCGATTTTCTCTCCGATCTTACCGATTATCGACATTAAGAAAACACCCAGGCTTGAAATGATAAAAATTGAATTCTCACAATGCACGAAAATTGAATTACCCGTACCCGACCCGTACCCGACCAATTGAGAATTTTTCAAACCCGTACCCGACCCGAAGCCTTGGTTTTTTAATTACCCGTACCCGACCCGAACCCGTATAATATTTTTTGGCGTTACCCGAAACCCGACCCGAACCCGTCGGGTACGGGTCGGGTACGGGTCGGGTACGGGTTTCGGGTAAAAATACCCGTACCCGACCATCTCTATTACACGGTAAGAGTCGAAAACCCATTAATGGGTATTGTTGTACCCATTTTTTCTGTCATATGCGGCTGTCAAAAAAATGGGTAAATTTAAAAATCTGAAATGGGTAAAATTGTACGCATTAGAAAGACATAGAGTTCTCCAAGCGAAAACACACGAACACTACGACACGACCCGCTTTACACTGTATATTGAAATTTGTGAGCAGGGTTGCCAATGTTCCAGTTTAAACTGGATTCCTCCAGTTTTTTTTCAAATGGTCCAGTCAAACAGTTTATACCCAAAATCTTCCAGTTTTTTCAGATATTTGCCAGTTTTGTCCAGTTTTTCATTCACTGAAGCTCCGAATGATTTTCGGAACTATTTTCAAACCGTAAATTTTCAGTATTCTATCTTCTCACACGAAACACGGTCAAATTAAAGACTGCATAACATGGTTGAAATGAAACCAAACGAATAGATTTTACCAGACCATGAAAAATATTTCTATTTATTTTCTGTTGCGTAGAAGTTAAAAAATTGTTAGAAGAATTAGATACCAAAAGTTAGCGAAGTCAGAAATAATTGAAATTTAAAATTCACAAATGTAGCAGAAGAAAATGTTGCTTTATTTTCTTAATTTTGAGATAGATTGATTGCGTAATTTTAAATTTTGCAGCTGTTAGATGAAATTTTTCAGTCCATAATTTTAATAAAGTGTAGGCCGGTACCAAACAGTTCTGATTAAAATGAGTAATTTTTTGCGAAGAGTTATCTCTTTAGTTTCTGTACAAAAAACTGACACTGGATTCAGTCCCCATAACAGAAAAGCACTCTCACAATCATTTTTTTGCTCTTTTTTCAATTTATTTGGAATCCAGTTCCAGAAGAAGAAGAAAAAAATTTGGAATCCAGTTTTTTCCAGTTTTTTCTTCAGCCTTTTTCCAGTTAAATCGAAAATTTTATTGGCAACTCTGTTTGTGAGAGTGTGAATCGAACTCGGTAGTTTTTTATTCTCTCTTTTAGATGACAGTTCTCACAGGTGACAAAAAATTCTTACAGCTAACAAAGAAAAATCGAACACATCGCACTAATACAAACGCACCTTGGGAACTCTATGTTCTTAGAAAAAATGGGTCATTTGTTTACCCATTAATGGGTGAAAAAATACTCCAAACGTGGTTTTAGCTCTGTTCGCAAGCGTTACTGCTACGATTATTATTTGTCAACAATTGCCATGGAAGGACTTTAAAACAGATTCAATACTGCGTCGTTTAAGGAGTTGCAAGGTAAACAGTATGTTATATAAAGTATTGAATTTTACAATGTGAGATTCTTTTATATTGGGTCTAGAATGTTCACTATCCGTATGGTATTGGATTTGTTGCAGAGAATAGCGATTCTGACAATTGATGATAGCAGATGAAATACTCCTGTATTCGTAAATAAGATTCATTTTTGCAAATAATTAAAAATAATTGATTTTACTTTCACTTCTTTTCATTTTTTTGAGTGATAATCACAATATTTCCGTTTATTTAATAATGGGTAAA
Source organism: Wyeomyia smithii (assembly GCF_029784165.1). NCBI lineage: Eukaryota > Metazoa > Arthropoda > Insecta > Diptera > Culicidae > Wyeomyia > Wyeomyia smithii. The sequence goes on along the minus strand of NC_073695.1, from coordinate 185,336,564 downwards.
ATTTCACCCATTTCCTTGAGAAAAGTCATTTCTCAAAATGAGTGAAATTGTAGAACATCTGGCATCTCTGGAACTGTCATTCTTGTTTCGCAAACCGCCGGTTGGTGCTTGATTATCATTTTGCTCACATCGCAAATTTCTTATTAATTTATTTAGGTAATTTTATCTTATTTTATCTCTGGGCAAACCAGTTTACTAGAGATTTTCAACGCAACCTGCGCAGTGCAAAATTTTGTGGAATTGGTGAAGTGTATTGAACAGACAAGTCGGGTCTATAATGGAGATCAACGAGAACAATTTCGAGCGTCTAGCGAACTACTTGCAGCAAACACTTAGCCCTGATCCAGAAGTGCGTCGGCCCGGTAGGTCAAATATCAAACATCATGCAGAAAGGTTATGTTGCTGATTCCTATTTTGTCTTCCCCAGCGGAACGATTCATCGAAAGTATTGAAATCAGCCAAAACTATCCACTGCTTTGCTTGCATCTGATAGATCGAGCGACAGTGGACATCACCATCAGAGTTGCGGCAGCGATTGCATTCAAGAACTTTGTCAAACGCAACTGGGGTTATCATCTGGTGAGTACACATTGATAGACAAAAGTTAGGTAGATAATAATGGCGTACGTATTTGTTGCTTTTTATGCAGGAAAACGACGGTCCGGATAAAGTCGCAGAATCAGATCGGAATGGCATTAAGGCGATGATTGTTCCATTAATGTTAAAATCTCCACTCTCAATTCAAAAACAACTCAGTGATGCCGTTAGTATTATCGGCAAATATGATTTTCCACTCAAGTGGCCTCAGCTGATGGACGAAATGATCGAAAAGTTTGCAACAGGCGATTTCAACATTATAAATGGAGTGCTCCAAACGGCCCACTCGTTGTTCAAACGCTACCGATACGAGTTCAAGTCACAAGAGCTATGGGAAGAAATTAAGTTCGTCCTGGATAAGCTCGCGAAACCGTTAACCGATCTGTTGCAAGCGACATTAGGTTTGGCGGAAGCACACGCAAACAACGAAGAAGCGCTGAGAATAATCTATGGTTCTTTAGTACTTGTTTGTAAAGTGTTTTACTCGTTAAACTCGCAAGATTTGCCAGAATTTTTCGAGGATAATATGGAAACTTGGATGAAAGCGTTTCACGGTATGCTGACAATAGATATTCCGTGCCTAAAAACACCAGATGACGAGGATGCAGGAGTTTTAGAGCTGTTGCGTTCACAGATATGTGAAAATCTTTGTTTATACGCTCAGAAATACGACGAGGAATTCGGACCCTATATGCCACAATTTGTTACCGCCGTATGGGAGTTGCTGGTCAATACCGGAATTCAGACGAAGTATGACACACTCGTTTCAAATGCGTTAAATTTCCTGAGCACAGTCGCAGATCGCAGTCACTACAGACATTTATTTGAGGATCCAAATGTCCTTGCTAGTATATGTGAGAAAGTTATCATACCGAACATGGACTTTCGGGTGTCCGATGAAGAGTTGTTCGAAGATAATCCAGAGGAATACATAAGACGGGACATTGAGGGGTCTGATGTAGAAACACGCCGTAGAGCTGCATGTGATCTGGTGAAAACACTTTCTCAAAATTTTGAGTCGAAAATTATAGAAATATTTGGCCAATATTTGCAAGTTTTGCTAACCAGATTTGCAGAGAATCCAGTTAATAACTGGAAAACCAAAGACACAGCCATTTATTTGGTAACATCAATGGCTTCTAAAGGTCAGACACAGAAATTAGGAGTAACCCAGACATCCGAATTAGTCCCGTTGCCTCAGTTCACACAGCAGCAGGTTATTCCTGAGTTGGAACGGGCGGATGTGAACGAATTACCTGTTTTGAAAGCTGACGCCCTTAAATTTCTTATGACCTTCCGTACGATCCTAGGGCCACAGATCATTGTAGCTACACTACCGCTGGTAGCAAAGCATCTAGCTGCTGGCAATGTAGTCGTTCATAGTTATGCAGCTTGCACTATCGATAAAATTCTGATCATGAAAGGTTCAGACAATAAAGCCATCGTTACAAAAGAAATTCTCGCTCCTATAAGTGCGGAACTAATAACTGGACTCTTTGCCGCTTTTACCGTACAAGGTTCCAATGAAAATGAGTACATCATGAAGTGCATTATGCGAACACTTAACACGCTACAGGAAGCTTCACTGCCATTCATGATTGTAGTGCTACCTCGACTTACGGAAATCTTAACCGTTGTATCGAAAAATCCTTCCAAACCGCACTTCAATCATTATCTGTTCGAAACCTTGTCTCTATCGGTGAAGTATGACTAAATAACACCCTAGATGTTTAAAGCGTTTTATGGCAAACATTGTTTTTACAGATTGGTATGCAAAGCAGATCCTAACGCTGTCACTTCCTTCGAAGAAGCTCTGTTCCCAGTGTTTCAAGGCATATTACAAAACGACGTTCTCGGTGAGTGCCAGGTTTTTCAATTATTATATTCGTTACTTGACCTTTCCTTTTTCCGTAGAATTCATGCCGTACGTTTTCCAAATGCTGTCGCTGTTCCTGGAAATCCGCGAAGGTCATCGTGCCATACCAGACACCTATCTATCACTGTTTCCATGTTTACTAGCACCGGCTTTATGGGAAAGGCCAGGTAATGTTACGCCGTTGATCCGGCTGCTATGTGCATTTGTACGTCAAGCTTCCCCGCAAATTAGCGCTGATGGTAAACTGAACGGCGTCCTAGGGGTGTTTCAAAAAATGATTGCTTCCAAGAACAATGATCATGAGGGATTTTATCTGCTGCAGAATTTACTTTTGCATTATCCACCGTGAGTATCAATTACCTTTAGTTTATGCGAGCTTGTTTATGTGAAATATTGTGTTACTTTCAGAGATGAACTAGGTCAGAGTATGCGTCAGATCTTTTCCTTGCTGTTTCAACGGTTGAGCTCTTCTAAAACGACAAAATTTGTACGCAGTTTCATCGTGTTCCTATGTTTGTATGCTTCCCGAGTAGGAGCTCAAGCTCTTGTGCAAATCATCGACAATATTCAATCTTCGTAAGCATTACATCCGATGGTTTACGTTGTCAATTGAAATAACTTCACCATTGTTTACAGAATGTTTGGAATGGTCATCGAACGTATCTTCATTCCCGATCTCAACAAAGTTTCGGGCGAATTGGAACAGAAAATCGTGTCTGTTGGCATTGCGAAGTTACTTTGTGAAGCACCGGAAATGATAGCCGATCCGTATGTAAAGTTTTGGCCTCAGCTGTTGCAAGCAGTGATACAGATTTTTGAGCTCCCTCCGGACGAAACGGCCAGCGAGGGAGAAACCTTTATTGAAATCGAAGACGTGCCCGGGTATCAGGCAGCCTACTCACAGCTTAATTTCGCGCAGGCCAAACCAATCGATCCACTACCGGACGTTGGTAATATACGCCAGTTTTTAGTGCAACATCTCGGTAAACTGGCACAGAGTAACCCGGGCAAAATTGGCGTTCTTGTGGCTTCCTTACCAGCGGCACATCAAGAGGTTTTACAAAAGTACTGCGCCCAGAGTGGAGTGCAGATCGCTTAAAATGGATATGGCCTCGCTTTTAATTGTCTATCAGTACTATATTGTATACCTTCTTTTGTTTCGAGCCAGCTGCATTGAGAATATTAGGTATTATAAGTAGTAGTCTAAGCAAACCCTGAATAAAGCTTCTATGTGTTAATTTTTTAAGTAATCGTTGTAATTAAAATTCACATATTCGAACTTTACCACTGGCACCGCATATCCAGTCCATTTTCTCTAAAACCTAGGGTACAACTCTAGATAAACATTTCAAAAGGTCCTATCTGCTTTCATCGTTTTTCCGGAGCGTCTTTTCATTTTAGAAATGGCTGAGCTTTAGTAACTCTTCCAAGCGTGGATTCGTTCAGAAGGCTAGGGTGATCCCTCCTCTATTACCTTGTGCAAAAAACGTGTCGCAAAAGGTGTTTAATAAGTTGTGGTGATTGAATGAAAGTGATCAATTAAAAAATCGATCAAAGAAGATAGGACCTTTGAAATGTTTCTCTAGAACTGTGAAAATCGAGTTTTTGATTAGCTTTGTCACAGAGTCTAATTACATCCCGCACCGAGGGTAATGCATCTCTAAATTTAATATTCGGTTCGTGCCTATCTATAATATCGTTGATATGATCCAATACTTAAATTTATAAAGTTTATACCAAGTTTCCTCCGTACAACAGGGGGTAAATGAAACAACAAATTGTTTTTGAAATTTATTTCTAGGTTTTACAAAAACCAGTACGGGAATGAATGTTTTTATCTTCCATGAAACACATCTAATCTCTATCCCATACTTTACCACTCTCGTAACATAAGCTGAAAAAACCTTACCCGAAAACCTAACGCTATCTGTTTATTTTAATCTACTTCTCAAATCGATCCCCCCCTTTTCTGAGCAAATAGAATGGATTCAACAAAAAATGTCAAATGAAACGCATTTAAATAACAAACGGCAGAATAGCCTTCCTACCCTTAGGATAATCCTTAAACTCTTTCTTGTAGTTCTTGTGCTTACCAATAGCCCATACAGTCATCTGATACATACCGGCGGCAGCAAAAATTAACGCCGGAACGCAGGTAGTCATCAACGAAAATGACAGCCAGGAAAAGAATTCGTATGTGTAGTTAGGACAAGAGACAAAACTGAGGGAAGACAATCGATTATTTCCAAATTTCGAATTCAAAAAACCCTTGACTTACTTGAACAGTTGACTCAGAGGATTACTATCCGGAACGGGTATTTTGCGCACCGTAGAACCAGCTGGCCGGAGGTTTCTCAGAAGCATATGAATGGAGAAATTACCCAGTTCGCTGACCTGCAGGACGAGATAGAAGGTAATTAGTTATTCGAATTGAAAACCAAAAGTAGCACTTACAATGAAACCAGCCAAGCCGGCATAAAGGACGGCCGTACTAGGTTCCGTAAAAAGTGGGTGATTCACGTGATAAGCAACGTATCCAGCAAACGCCCAATAATAGGAGCAGTTCTTAAACAAGTTGCGCAATGGCATAGTGGCGTGCGAAAAACGATGCACGAACAAAGTTTCCAGCAAACGTTTTCCATAATGACCAACCCAGCATGCGGCAGCAATACTGAAAAAGTACATTGTTGAGTAAAATAATCAGAATTCTAGAAACATTAAAACATAGTAATTTAAAACTTCTGTTGGTATTGTTTTGACTGCATCAATATTAAGAAGCTCGAAGCAATGTCATGGCCATAGTTATTTGTCTTTCGCTTAATTTCGCCTTTTTGTGTTTCTCCTTCTTTCGACAAATCTGAGTGAGATGCAAGGTCAGTCTAATCGCCTTACAAAATTTAGACACAGAAATATTAAATTTTGATCAGTGAAAACATTTGAAAATGCTCAAAATCAATTCGCTTCATCGACGCTACGTATAGCACGCTAGGTACACACAATAGTGACGTCAGCGTAAGCGTAATTATATTTGCGGCTCACTGGGTAGGCAATTTACTTCACTGACACAAAAATACACACAGTATGCCCCAGCCAATTACATTTTTTTGATTGATATTAAAATGCGTCAATTAATATGTTAAAAAATTGATCATCTGCATTGATGATTTTTCTACGAAAACTTCTAGGTACATATGTATATGAAAACAAATAGTAGATATGTAGTATAAAACAATCATTGTCGGGCTTTGAAAAAGTATGTAAGTAAAAGTGTGGGCCGGTGAGCGAAAATAAATAAAATGGCAACAGCCGAAAACTTAATCTATTTTACATTACTTATGTAGGTACAACTTTATCACACACCGTGTTACTAACGAACGATGTAGAGAGAAAAGAGAATTAAAAAAGGAAATTATATAGATGACCTGATGAGCTTTGGCTTCGATAACCAGTCAGTGGCATAAAAATGTGCACGTGTACTTTTTCGCATCGATACATTATGTTTGTCTGTATACGCTAGTTCGTTATCGTTATCGTTATCTATCTACCAATTTATAGCAAAATATGGAATTTAATTCAATCTGAAGTTAAGCAGCTGCATGATGTGGTTAGTTGACATCGAAAATATAGTGAGGAAAACGCATTAATATGCACATAAATTATCGACCAGACAGCGATCGATGGTTTTTGCGTTTTGCCTTGTGTTCGACTTAAAAAAACTTACTTTGCCGTTAGACTCATCGCATTCGATGCAGCTGTACCGTATATTAGTGACGGTCGCTGGTAGAAAATGAGATACACAAAAATTGGCCCTGCGTATTCCGTCAAGAATACTCCTTTCCAGCTGATCTGTGGTCCGAGGTCCCTTACATACAGTTTTGCTCCGGAGGAAAGGCTAAGCGACTGTAGTGTGTCAGAGTCTTTCAAAGTTTTTCCACGGGGCTCAAGGCGGAGTGCTTGTCGGTGAATGGACAATGATTTCTTCAGTTTATATACTTCTCCCTTTAGTGCTTTTATAGTTGTTTCACTTGTAACTTGACATTTTCCAAGAGACTTTGAGCTCTTAGCATCCAAAATTTCGACCTGCAAAATCAAGTACTGTAGAGTATTGACTGCGTTTCAAGAATAATTTATCCTTCCTTACCTCCATGGTTTTGAAAATTTGTTCCGTAGCAGTCGATCGACGAACGGTGTACGCAAGCAACACAACTTACGTTGAGACGGATGATACAGCAACTGAGCCCGACTAATCTAAAATGACAGTTCTACAGAGCTGCCAGTTTTTTTTTAACTATTTCGTACGATTAAATCGTTTCAATTGGGTTCTTGCACTATACCAGTTATTATATATCATCTGAAAAAGCTCTCTGCTTGGTAATTTTGATGTACTTGTCGAAACAGAAGCGAACATAAAAGTCCCCCATTTCGAACATTTAGAATAGTTCAAAATGGCGGAGTTTTTATGTTCGATTTCTTTTAAACAAGTGCTGTAAAATTGCCGAGCGGTCTGGTAAAAACAATATGAATTCAGTAAAAAAAAAATAAAGGGCTTTTTGCAACAATGTAGAAGTACCGATAAATCGTCAAATGTTTACTGAACCAACAAAAAACTAAAAACTGCATAATGTATTTTAGTTTACAATAAAGGTCAGTAATCATCAAGTTACTTTTATTGAATACTATAATAATTTGTTACTCTTTTAATATTTTTGATAATTCATTTATACTGTGGTGACGCACTAACTATTACCGAGTTTTGTGCCTTTTTTATTATTTCAGGTAGAAGGAAAATTTGCTGTCAAAGATCAACCACAGGTAGTGTGGGGTTTGACCCACTAAAAACCCTCTAGTCTCGGAGCGGCTTTTATGCTTTGTGCAACCTCCTTGCTGGCTGTCGGTGTGTCGGTGGTCAACCTGTTGCCTGCTTTGCAACTCTGAGACTATTTGAAAGGCGGCTACACAAACCGCCCTTTAGATGTTCGGGTCTTAAGACATCCTCTGAACTAGGTTGCCCAAAGTAGTGTCTGGCCCGCTCACTACCATCATGGCGCTCCGCAAAACGCAAAACGAGGACATACGAAGAGGACATGCATACACTCGGGGCACATGGAGGACCCCGCATGCCCGAACCTGTGTAGATACTGCCTGAAGCAACCATGACCTGACAGGATCTGTGTCAGGTGAAAGTTAGCTTCTTCATGGCGCCTCCCGAACCATCCGGATACCACCGGAATAAGTCAGTGCGTCCATCTACCTTTCAAGGAATTGGACTATTCCTGCTGCCATCTGATCATCGATAATGTGCTGGTACCTCGTATGCCCCTGTGTCACGTTGGTCGAAGCATTCTACGTCCTCCTTAATGGCTATGCTGAAAGACATCATGCCGGCACACACATGAGCATGTAGGTACTTTCCAATTCACCACAACAGTTAGTACCTAGCGCTTTGGACCACACTGGGACACCATACCTAAGTATAGACGAAATACCCCACGGGTTCGTTTTGTAACTCGCGCATAGTCTATCAAAGCAGGCCCTCTTGCTTGCCTTAATCGCACTCTTTAGCGCCGATCTTGCAGAACCGAATGCTGCGCGGTGCTTAATCCTTCGTTCGTCTGTTCGCTGCACGGAGGCACGCACTGCGGAAATCCGCTGTCGCATCAGTCCACCAAAAAGCCGGTGGTTTCTCATTCCTAGGTCGGCGGGTCCTAGGCATGGAGGCGTCGCACGCCCGCGACAGCATGGCAACTAGTTGGTCAGCAGTCAGGCGGAGCCAATTGCCTTTATCGCACTCTTCTCATTGCCTCTTCGAATACCTCAGCATCGAAATACGATGTCTTCCAGCCGCGGACAGTTCTGCCCGTCACTTGCCGCCTCGCGTAATTTTCTACCCTATAGCAAACCGACTGGTGGTGCCGCTATCGGTGTAGCCATCGTCTACTCTCCAGTTCGTGATCAGTCCTGGGCTGGAGAACGCCACATCGATGATCGACTCCGTACCATTAATGCTATATGTTCATTTGATCCCAACGTTGGCCAGATCTGAATTGAGCTTTGCCAAAGCCTCCAACAGGATCTGACCCCTCTGGTCCGTAGAGCGACTTTCCCACTCAACAGCTCAACTGTTGAAGTCAGCCGCCACCACCGACGGCGTTAGGCCCGTTAGCTCCATAACTGGTCAACCATATGGGTGAACCTTTCGATAGACCAACGTGGCGGAGCATAGCAACTGCAGTAGAACACTTCATTCACCTTGGCAATTGCGTACCTTCGTTTGACGTTAAAACAACCTCCTGAACCGCGAACCTGCACGTCGTCCATACGGCCGCCATAATGGACTTATCTGCAACCCAGTTACCGTTTTCCGGGAGGAAGCCGGTAGGGGTCCGATACGATGGCGATGTCCGACAGCGACTCAGTGACCCGCTGGACCCGCGGATCGACTCAGTAACCACTTCTATCCCGCACTTCTCTTGGAGGGCTTGTGCCACGTCGCACTTCTCGGTAATTTCATCCAGGTGTTTAAGCTGGATAGTCACCTCCAAGGTGAGTGCCCGAGCCTGCACCTCTTTGCCAAGCACCTGCTTGGCTACCGCCTTGTAAGAAGCGCCATTGTTCTTCGCATCCTTTCGGAGCTCAAGAATTATCTCGCCAGTGCGAGAAAGGCGGATGGTCCACACATCCGCCCCTAAATCCTTGAGCTGGGTTCCTCTTCTCATTTTCTTCAAGACTTCAGAGTACTTAGACCTGTCAGTCTTGAGTATGAGGGCTTTCCTCCTGCTCCTCGCTTTTTTTACATTCGGCGGACGTTTGGTCGCCGCTCCGTCTTGGCGTTTTATACCCTCCTTGCGCCCTTTTCCTGCCACGGTAACCCATGGATTTCCCGCATTCGCCGCTCCGGTCGATGTTCCGGCCTTTGAGCCTCTTGGTGTGCTAGTTTGCGAGGCTAGCTCCACCAACCGCTTCTTCACGTTATCGGGGCCGCTTCCCCAAGAGTTTTGTGCCTTGAAAACTCGAAATCGACGACGTGGTAGCTCGAAGTCGGCCCTTTGTGGCTTCAACATAGTTTCACCTTAACGGATTTAAATTATATTATTATAATTAAATAAATAGTGACAAAAAGATGTAAGTTGCATGTAAGTAGTAAAAGTTAATCAATAATAAATTCTGCATCAATATTTTATCATTGCGTCCTATACCACACATATTGGCTTCGTCATAAAACGAATTTCACCCATGCATGTGATATCTTTATAAGCAAACGATTTGTTCACTCCTTCTTGTAACGTGCATTTATTTTATCATGGCTTTACTTTTGAATAAAATAAAACACTTTCTGAACAACGCAAAAATAAAAATATATGCATGTATTTTTAAACCCACTTTCGAAAGTAAATGTCACCAGAGGATATTCTTTCAAATTATCACACAAAAAAAAAAGAACATTAATGTTAGCCAAAATACATATAGATATATATTCATTTAGATATATTGATTATTTATGGCGTAAATGAATAAAAATATGAACGTGTGTCAAACGAGTTAGTACACAAAGCTAGCAAAGAAAAGCATAATTTGATTATAACTAGTTATAAGTTATGCCGGTTGTAATCGTTAACAGATGCAGGCATATTATTCTTCATCTGCTTGGGGGATTCGAGTTCATAATTATTCAAACATCAATAAAGACAAAGTAACTAAGATACACATAATACTACTCACAATGGCAACTGTACAGGAAACCGATATAAAGCAGATTAGATGTATTCAGCAACTCGTGCTTTTGTTATCGGTCTGTCCCCAGGCTTTAAGTAGAGCAAGTGTCTTATTAAGATGAGCACACCACTCGTCGCGCTCTTCCTTGGAATCAGCTGACAGCAAATGCCTGTGGAAATATAAAGCGGCATATTAGTATCCAATGAAAGCCTCATATTATCGAAAACCTACCGCTGAATAACAGTATTGCCTTGCTTTTCTAGAACCAGCGATTCAACATCGTTCGGCTGTGCTGGACGTCGGAATTCTAACAGTAATGTGTTCAGTCGAGAGCATACCAATCTGGGTGCAATAGCTACTTTCTGAGTGCAGCAATTCTGCAAATCAATACTTCCGATCGGAGGCTTGCGTTTTTCATCGTCAGGATAGGTCCAATAGCGAAGGACATGACCATGCAGCCGACACCAGCGCCGATGCCATGCTCCGAACCCGGATACATCCTCGAACATCGTCAGAAATCCACGATAATCGACAGTAACTGTTAATTCGCAGTTTACCTTCATATGTACGGTACCTTCCAGAGGACTTACACCAGCTACTGGGTTCAGTGTCCAATTGGTTCGCTGGACTTCCTTCAATGAAAATATTATGAAACCGTACTGAACCAATGCTGGACTGCGAACGGCTTGTGGGCCAGCTGGAGATTGCACCGGTGGCATTATCAAGCGTGTGTTGCTTTTAACGCCTTTTGGTGTATGCAACTTGTTGGAACCTTTTTTGTTCATTGCAATGTGATACTTGATTTCGTGAGGAAGAATTTCCCGTTGAGCAGTCATTCCGTAAATTTCCATAGTAATCTAAAGATGTTAAAAATATTTATCAAAAATTGTAAACCTCTTAGCGGTATACTATGACAACCTTAAAATCGGCAAAAACATTGCTAAGTTGGAGCACATCTGGAAATCGAACTGATAGTAGTCCTGGCAAAGTAGGAATGGTTTGCGTAGCTAGCACAGTTTCATTATACTTAAGCAAACAAACTAAATGATGACCGCTAATGGCATCAGAAGCCAGTTTTCTGATATATTCCTGCTTCAAAGGAAGTGTGATGTCTTTAACTGTCAGCCGACCTTTTTCGGTGGGAGCACCTGGTGGCCGCAGACACCCTTCTACACGGAGACGCTGAACTTCATCTAGGATTGCCTGGCGTCTGTGAGCTAAACAATTAAATAGAAATAGCGTAGTTTATTTAACACGTCAAACATACTAAGCAAATCAGAACTCACTCGCTACTAGCAGATGTCGTTCGCCTTCTACAGATTCGCTAGAACCTGAAAATTCAATGGTGGCCGCGCACAAATTCAATGCCTGGCTGGTTTGCGCGATTACCGTCTGTTGTTTGCAAACTTCGTCCAAAAGTTTCTTAACCTTTTCTTGAATCAGATAATCATTCTCGTCTGAGGATGTTGTACTGGTTGCAGTCGTCGTAGAAGTGGTATCATCGGAATCTTCTGTTGTAGATTCCATTTGAACTCGCTGCGACTGCACTGGGGCTCGAATTATTTTTTTAACTGGTGTTGAATTGTTCGAGTTTTGCTGGCGTCGGTAGAAACTAACCGTGTGAACCAATGTTACCATATTGTTATCGTCGGATGGATTGATTTTCAGCTCAGATTTTACTGGGCTACTGTAATCTTCGTGGACAGTTTCTTGATGGCGATGCTGCTTAGGCGATGGTTTTTGAGGATCTTTTTTCTCTTCCGATTCTTCTTCAGTAATTGTTTGACAATCCTTTTTGCGCGGATTTTTTTGATACGAAAAACTGTTCGATGAAACAGTAGACTTTCTCTGTAAAACATAAAATTTATTAGTTAGTAGATGTATATACGCAGGGAATGTTCCTTGTTAGAAATAACTGTTAGCAAAAACACGATAAAATTTAGTTTGAAAAATATCAGTTAGTAAATGTTTATTACATAGGAATTGTTGCATGTTAGAATCAACTGTTAGTAAAAACATGTTTCCAAACAAAATTTTCAGTTTGAAAAAAAATCAGTGGGAAAACAAACTACAAAGCATCGTTATCGTGTCAGATCTTACTGGTGTATCATATTCTTCTCCGTTGTCCTCGTCGAGTGCTTCGTCGAGATAGTCTTCCATGTCATCGAGGATACCGGAAACTTCGCTTGTGGAACTATTCTGGCTCTGATGGTGATGCTGTATGCTACTTTGTTGTTGGTGCGGATCAATCTACAAAATTTGGGGTTGGGTGATGGCAAACAACGGTTAAGGATAGTGCATTCAAACCACTCTATATACTAATCTAATTGGTACAAAAATTTGCAAACTCATTCTAAAAGGGGTCTACTGTCTCAATCTAACCAGAGATTGTAAGAAAAAATTACCTTTGTTCCCTGACTTTGTCGGCGTCTACCGCAACTGACACGCCGGTCTTGCATCTTGACAGCCTGCATAATTTCCTGACCTAGACTTACGTCACAAATACCTGTATCCAGATCTTCCTCGTCAGAGTACATGTAGCTGAAAACGTGTTTTGAATTTAGTTCTGATAGAAAAACAAAATCTGTGGATCAACAGATGTGATAAGATTGTTCTTTTTCTACACATTTTGCAGTATAACTTTTTTTTGAAGTAGAATACTTCTCTCAGGAAGTTCGGCTACATAGAGATGTGAAATGAAAATCTAAAACCGAAAAGTTTAAATGCTAATAAATCGGTTAGTATTCGATGGATTTCCTTCGTTCTTGCAGCAATAGATTGGAAAATCTTCTAAGATTCTTCCCAAAATAAGATAATTGTAATTTTATTATTCACACTATTGTACTATTGAAAATAGTCAAGCCTTGTCAAAACGAAAAATTCGACCTCTGACTGGTCGTTATATGCTTGCTTCCCAAGCACGGTCGACAGGATCATATACCTTGCAATTGAAAACATGCTATTTGGCCTATATAAGAGCCTGTTTCAGCCGGAGCCGCTCATAATAGTTCTAGACAGCGACAACAGCAGTCGTCCTTCCTTAGCAGCAGCACTAGCCCTGTGGTTGGTCACCACGTCTCAGGAGCAGCGCGGTTTTTCTCAGCGTGTGTCGCCAGACAGCCATTATTCCCCCCGTGTTGGGGCAGCATGAAGATTGCCATCAGGAAATCCAATCTTGAACATCAAAATGCTTTTTTCAAGGCAAATAAACAAGTCATTGAAAGTTAATAATTTTTGTCAACGCGAACAAGCATTCTGTGTTGCATCCTAGCAATTTAAATTTGTCTCACCCGTCTAATTTACTGAATGTGAAATAGCTTCCACAGTGCATGTTGTCCGTGTATCTTAATCCCCCCAATGTTAGGGCAGCTCAAAGGTTGTAATTAGCAACCGATTTTGAACCGCAAAATGCTTTTTTTCAAGGCAAATAAAAAAATAATTGAAGGTTAATAATTTTCTGGCATCAACACAAGCAGACATTCTGTGCAATCAAATTCTGTTGTAGTTATCTAATTTTCACTTTATTTAGTAAACCCCCCACTGTAGGGGCAGCGCAAAGGCTGCGATCAGCATAACCGACATTGAATAACAAACTGCCCTGTTAGAACGCATTCACAAAAGCAGTTAGTTCGACTATGCAGAGCTAATATGAAGACGATTCAATCAATCAGCATAAACAGAATTTCGTCGTCTCCCAGCTGCCAAGTTGCAACATGATGCAACACGCAACAGCGAGCAAACGAAATCGCTTGATGTTACAAACCGCAATAAGATACGGGTTTAAACCGTTGCGTGTGTGAGAGCACCATCGGTGTTTATTTGCTGAATACAAAAATCAAATGCGAATTGTGGAATAATTTGTCTGAAGAACATTGGGGAATGGAACAACTGAACTGATAGGGCGTGGCCTATTACGTAGCACCCTTCGGCTATAAAAGAGTGTTTCTGTGAAAACTAGCTACATTCATTAGTCGGAAGGTGAGCTGGATGGACCGTTCGCAACGTTGACAGCAGCAGCAGATATCAGCACTCAGCGGTAACAGAACATATCAGCGGGTTGCGCCTATGGTTGCCTTCAAATTAAACAAATCACTTGCCCTGTGGTTGGTCATCACGTCTCAGACCTCTGCCTGAGAACGAACGCCAACGCGAGCGATCGGGCGAGATTTTAGCCGTACATCAGCCGGCACTTCCTCTAATGGAAAAGTTGGATCATTTTGTTCAGAAGAATATTACTGTCGGTAATATTACAGAGCTGCGACTGCATTTTATCCGATATGGAATTGAACAATTGTTCTTTTGAGGACAAATAAAACACTTAATTTGAAGAGTTAATAGTTTTGGGTACCAGTAGCAGTATGGTAACAGCCTCAGCGGTAGGTGCAGCCGGTACTTCCATGAGGCAGATGTTATAAGGAAGTAAATGGAAGCGGCATGGCGAAACAGTTCGGGTGTGCTTAGACGCGCGTCATTTTTCGTTGTTGATATTATTCCCCACATGAAACGAAGCGCTTTCGTACGATATCGGCGGTATTAGCGGTAGATGCATTTTCCAACAGTTACTCCAGTAAAGCCGTGTCTAATTTTCAATGTGAAAACACCTTTCTATTGTGTTGGCCGTGCACATTAGGCCTCTGCCAGGCTAAACGCGAAAAGCGGCGTGAACCGTTTCGCCCGGCCGTAGGTTAATGTGCAGCCGTAAGTAGAGCTGTGAAAAGTATTCTACTTCAACCTCGCGGTCGTGGCTTTGCACACAACCCTCCTGTGATTTTTTTTTGATTGAGGATCAGATTTATTACATTTCATGTAGATCGTTGTTGATAAGATGGAATTAATCAAATAAAATAAAACTATGATGTTTTGCAGTAGAAAAAAAAATCTTTGTATAGGTGAAAGGTTCCAAAAATGCATAAAAATTTAAACCAACTAAGGTTTTCCACCTACCTATCGTCATCTTCATCCACTGATTGACCGTATTGGTCTTGCTCCTCGTCATACTCTTGTTCTTCTTCCTCTCCATAGCAGTCATGGTAGTGACTGTCCTGATTTCGATCACTGCCATCATCACCGGAAACGGTTGCTGTTGTATAATCATCGCCCTCTGATTCTGTAGTTGTTGTTTCGATGTCACTCAGTCTCGGATAAAGCCGGCCATCTTTGGGTGCCACGATGCGAATCCGTTTCACATCGTCCAATGTGGTACGAACTTCGGGGCTAACGTGCTCCTCTCCACTGCGTCGCTTGTTACCGGCACCGATAACATCATCTTTGCGTCCCGATTTCCTGTTGCTCAACGTGAGATAACCATCCGGTGGCATCGGAGGAGGTGATGGAACTGGTTTCTCGATGAGCGCATCCGATGACATGTCAGTCGGTTTTGAGAAGCGGTTCAGTAGCATTTCCATTTCCTGCTGTCGTTGCCGTCGCGTTTCTTCGAGAATTTGTGATTCGGAAATGGTGCTGTTGTTGGACATCAACGCTGCAAAAGTATTTTTGATTGCCGACCCCGTTGCCGTTGAAGCCGCAGAAGACGGTTTGTTGTAAGTATCAATTTGTTGCTTTTGAGAAATCGGTTGCTCTTTTGGAACAGTGCCAATACCGGTTCCCTGTATGGGTAGACATGATGTGACGTACTTTGTGTTGGACGATGATGCAGACTCTCCTGTTATTTGCTTGATAGAGGGAGCCATTCCGAATGGCGATTTTGGCACAAGTGCTTGACCTTTGTTTTTCTCAAAAATAGCCATGCGCTCCTTGAGTGACATTTCCGCTGGATCTTTGCTGTTCTTAAGGATCGATTGGCGAGGATTAGACTTTTCGAACATTGCAGCTCGTCCAGACACCAAACCTTTACTGATTTGAGTTTTTTGCGTAGGAGCTTTCATAATTTCTTGTCCTGTTGTACGCTCACGAGAACTATCAACAATATCATGGGTTTTTTTCAATGGAACAAGAGCTTTCTCGGTTTGCTCCGTTTCTTGGTTTTCCTGGGATAGTTTAGATGAATCTTTGTAATCATAGACCAGCTTAGAAGTAGTAGATTCTCGTCTTTGAAATCCTTGAGACTCCAATGCGTCCATTACTTTTCGATCCCATTTGAGGGTTTTTGTACCAACCTTGTCAGAATCGATCCCGGTAGGTTTCGCTGGACTGAGAATAGATTTCGGAGGCGCAGGGGCCATGCTCTTCTTTGGAGTTGTTCCAGTATGTTTGGGACTTTCTTTTTTATTTGGACTTTGTCTTCTGTTTGGACTTTTATCTTTCCGTGCGATAGCAAGCGTGTCACGATGTTGTTTGATGTCCGGATGGGACGTATCATCTTCCCAATTATTGATTGAGTCTGCCAACATAGCTAATTTTGCAAGCTTAGGCTTAGGACGGGAATTTTGTTTCCCCTGTGTGTTTTCTTCATGGAAGCGTCCTTCCGTGCGATGAACAGGTGACGACAAATCCTGTGATTCAGAGTAGAGCGTGCCTAATCGTTGCAGTTGGTTTCGAGATGAGTCTCTAATTAAACATTTTGCATCCATATCGTCGGTTTTGTTATCCATTTTACGAGAGATTTTTCCATTCGCGTCAACCTCGCATTCCGCTACCTCCACTTCAACCTTTTGAGAGAAATAAAAAGAAATCAAAATATAAGCTAGTTTGAAACACAAACTTCATTTTTATCTTTCTTTACTTGTACGTTTGAACCAGTAGTTATGTTGATCTCAACGGCAACATCAACATCCTTTCCTGAACTACTTGTCGGATTAAGCTGAGTTTCGATTTTAGTAACCTTTGAGCCACTTGCCAATACCGGTTGTTGCTGCTGAGGACTCTTGTTCTCTGAGTCAATCGTCGGAGCGTTACCGAAACTTTTCTTGGATTGCTTGGTGTACGTATTTCCAGCTGATGGGGATTTTTTAGCTGGCGATTTCGATACCACCGTAGACGAAGTTGCAGCCGTTGTGTCGTAGTTGAACTCCGACAAGGGAAATTTGGAGGTGTTGGTAATTCCTAGAGCCGCAGCGCGTTTTTCAGCCCGATCCAGTATGTTCTAGGGTCGAAAAACTTTAAAAATGCACCAACAATACGTAAAATCGCTTTACCTGAGTAAAAGGATCCATTTTACATTGACTCTATATGAACGCCCAAACAGAACTGTCAACGGTCGAATTCAATCAACCAGATTATCTCAAATATTTGTGACAAAAAAGCACGAATCCCACTGTTTTAATAAACTATTTGCTCTTGTTTGACTTTTCACTACTAATAAATTGAGTTTTTTTTTCACAAAATATAACAAATTAGGAAAAATTGTAGCACGCCATCAATCCAGGCCCATCAAAGCAACGACTGTTACAATTTGCTTTCTGATCGGTGCAAAAATTTTAAAAACTGTTGTTAAAGCAAGAGGGAAACTTGTTGATAGTCGTGCGTATGAAAGAGAGGGTCGCTAAGCTGCACAGTAGTGTAGGTTTTATTATGGAATGATTATATCGTGGTGTGTGTGAACCTTTTTCTTTTATCATGATACTACTGGGATGCAAGCCGATATAGAATTACAATTTGAGGGGGTTTTAACTAATTTATTACAACACATCACTGCGAGAAATCCGAGGGAATGTGCTATGAGTTATTGGCCCTGACACAAGTAAAAGACATTTTTAAGGCTGTTCGCACCTACGCGAATTCTTATATGCAATTGTCATTTTATGTGTGAAAACAAAAGCAAAAATATTTCTCTCCTTCAATTTCGCAAGTAAAAACCAATCCAATATCAATAGAGTCGTCAGGGCCAATAACATTGAGTACGACTAGAAACGTCAAATCTGAAGTTTTTGCTCTTCTCTGTTTCCTCGCTTGTGTTAGCTGTAAATACGAAAATATTGCCGTTTCTTTTATTTTCGAAAGGAAAGCTCATATATGAATTATAAAGAGGTTTTCACTCAGAATCCAGCTTTTTTTTGGATAATAACCATGATACACTGTGTCTACCGCGTCTACCTAAAGGCCTAAACACAATGGATACGTTGCGGCTGCGTTTGCGGCAATTGGACAGTTAGCCCATACATTTTCTGTCAAATTAACGTCAACGCAACGCAAACGTATCCATTGTGTTTGGGCCTTAAGAAGCACAAGGGTTAAGCCCCAACCGAAACAGCAAAAAAATGAAGACAATCCGACCGACATTAACGTTCTTGCATAAGGTTTGACCGGTTCAATTTTTGAATCACGAGTTAAAACTGCTCGAAATCACTACAATGACTCACTAAAATGAAAACTCACTGAAATCACTACAGATTGCAAAGGTGCTAATGTTCGTGAGATCCTGCTTGAAGAACTCTATCCAGCTTTTTACGCACCATAATGGCGGTCGCTATAATGCGTGTTCGTAATATGCGACCTCTCTGCTTACGTCAGATTTGCGATTTCTGAAATATTGGCAACACAAATGTTGCCAGATATATTTTTCTTTTGATAAACTATATGAAAACTTCAAACTGACGTAAGCAGAGTTGTCAAAAGGGCGGGTAATTTATTACGAATTTGCATTATAGCGTCCGCCATTATGGCGCGTAAAAAGCTGGATAGATTGACGAGTGAACCTAATGTAGGTTGACCAGATTTTATCGGGGAGAAAACGGGACAAATGTGTTCAAAAACGGGAAACATGGGAAGATTTATATTTGAAAATGTTTATTAGCCTGACTCATTTCGAATCCAGCTTTTTACGCACCATAATGCTATAATGCGCGTTCGTAATTTGTGAACCTTTCTGCTGACGTCAGGTTAATGATTTTTGCAGTTTTGGCAACATTAATGTTGCCAGATTCATTGTTTTCCTTGCGAAATACATGAAAAGTCAAACTGACGTAAGCAGAGTTGTCTAAAGGGTAGGTAACATATTACGAATTTTGCATTATAGCGTCCGCCATTATGGTGCGTAAAAAGCTGGATTCTCATATTTACAATCTGATGGAATTTTACGTAGGAGAGTGTGATTGTTGGAAATAAGGTTGTGAAATTTGTGATTTCGCAGGCCACATAACGTTTGCGATTGAGGTCTTTTCCAGTGCCGCAGTATTGCCAAGAAGACACAAAGTTCACTTAGTAATATTAACAAATTGGGTTGTTCAGTTATATCAGTTTTTATATCATCTGAAAGATCAGCATTTTCCAAATAAAACGTAATTGAATTTTTTTTTTCTATCGTTGTCCTTCGCTTTTTAAATCACGATTTAAAACTGATCGAAACCTGCTCGAAATTGCTACAATGATAGTTTGCCCATATACCAACTGTCATTGTAGCGATTTAGAGCGAAGTTTTATTCTTCATTCAAAAATCGAAGGATGATAATATAAAGTTTTTAAAAATCACTCAAAAAATTATACTCATTCAGATGATATATGAAAATCGGAAATCCGTGAATAGCTATACAACCCAATTGGGTTGTTTAGCTACCCGCGGATATGGCATACTCGATAAATATCTTATTACGTGAAATGCTAACAGCACTTTATAGCAAACGAAGAGTAACGCACTTTGCGGATATAAATCTAATAAACTGTCAGCCGTGCTGACATTCTAATTTCGCTACTTGAAGAGTAAGGAAGTATCTTTTTTTATCTAAAGTGATTCGAAAATCCTCTAGGTTCGGTGCTGTGTAGGAGACCTACAACTTAGTTAGCTTCTCCATTGGATTTCTCCATCTTGGCCTAAATTTGTGTCTCATCAGGTTAGACTAGAAATGAGTCTGTAGTGGCCTAGGGCAGAGGCCCTTAATTAGTAGTATCACATACATAAGACATACGTAACACTCAGGAAGAAATCTTCCAAAAAAGTTGGTACAAAACGAACTACTCGAAAGTACCAACCTCTGTAAAAAAAACCTCTGTTCGAGTAGTTTATGGAGGTTGTGTACCTGCGCAGCCCTGCATTTGTCTCGTTTTCACTCGAAAAAAGCAGCATTGATTTTGTAAACAACTTTTTGACAGTTTCGTAAGGGATTATGTTGAGGGCTCGAGTAGAGCCGCTATGAAGAAAATTCATTCCGCTCATTTTCGTCGATCAGTTCATACTGGTGTTGGTACCGGGTGATGCGGGGCAAAGAGTACCAAAAAAAAAAAGCGCCTTTTTCTGAGTAAAACGTGATTTTTTTTGAAGTAGAATACTTCTCTCAGGAAGTTCGGCTACAAAAAAAATCTAAAACCGAGAAAAGTGAAAAATATGCCCAATTTCAAATGCTAATAAATCGGTTAGTATTCGATGGATTTCCTTCGTTCTTGCAGCAATAGATTGGAAAATCTTCTAAGATTCTTCCCAAAAGAATATGATTGTAATTTTATTATTCACACTATTGTACTATTGAAAATAGTCAAGCTTTGTCAAAACGAAAAATTCGACCTCTGATTGGTCGTTATTTGATTGCTTCCCAAGCACGGTCGACAGAATCATATGCCTTGCAATTTAAAACATGCTATTTGGACTATATAAGAGCCTGTTTCAGTCGAAGCCGCTCATAATAGTTCTGGACAGCGACAACAGCAGTCGTCCTCCTATAGCAGCAGCACTAGCAGATACCAGCGATAGCGGAAAGCGGCTACATCTGTGGCGTAGCAATGGGTAGCGCACTAGTTGCAGTGGATTCCAGCAACGATAGCAGCTGGGCCAGCTAATGCAGGGACAGTGGATACCAATGGCAGCGTATAGCGGGTACAACTGTGGCATGGCTATGGATAGCGAACTAGTTGCAGCGGATCTCAGCATCGATAGCGGCTGATGCAGTGAGGCACTTTAGTAAAATGTCTCTGTGCGATAGTGGGCACTAGTAAATGCATTCAATGAAAAGTTGACTCATTTTAACAGCAGCCGTCTGTGAGCCGTCTAGTTTTTAGTGTTATATCAGCATTTCACTGTTTACTTTATCACAACGAATACTCTGTTCGCACTGTCAGTGATAACGCAAAGATGTAATCGGCATCTTATCCGATACTAAATTGAACAACAAATACACGCAAGCAGCCGGGTTATCTCTCTTGTAAAAGTATTCTACGTCAACCTTGCGGT
Source organism: Wyeomyia smithii (assembly GCF_029784165.1). Classification (NCBI taxonomy): domain Eukaryota; kingdom Metazoa; phylum Arthropoda; class Insecta; order Diptera; family Culicidae; genus Wyeomyia; species Wyeomyia smithii. The sequence continues at coordinate 185,315,322 of NC_073695.1, read as the reverse complement.
CGTGGCTTTGTAACAACCCTCTTGTTATTCTTTAAATTTTATGTCATTGTCTTTCGATTTTTGAATGAAGAAAAAATCGCTCCAAATCGCTACAATGACAGTTGACGCATGGGCAAACTGTCAATGAAGTGATTTCGAGCAGATTTCGAGCAGTTTTAATTAGTGATTTAAAAATGGAAGGACGATAGAATTTTTTTGAATATCACGTTTTGCTTAGAAAATTCAGCTCTTTCAGATGATATAGGAAACTAATATAGCTGAACAACCCATTTCCTGGCAGCTTAAAAACTTATTTTATAAATTAGAAAATTCTAACGCAGACATTCATTTTAAAAATTGAAGGAGTACCCAAAAAACGGTACAAAATGGTAGAAAGACAAGGTAGAGTCAATAACGGCCGAAAAAACGATACTGCCCCATTCAAAACGGTACGTCTGGTCAGCTTGATTCGGGAACCAATTTGAACTGTCAAAACGGGAACCAGTCAATGGAGTTTCCATACGACTGGTTCTCGTTTTGGTTTCCGAATCCACTCTGCCAGAATAGTAAAATATACAGACAGTGTCTATAACAGGGACGAATTACCCGGAGAAATTTGTCACGACTTGCAAGCTACTGGAACGGTTCTCCAATGGATACCCGGGCATGTAGGACTGCAAGGCAATGAGCAAGCAGACAAACTTGCTAAAGAAGGTGCAAGTTCAAATGTTATTTTAATAAATAAGCTCACATGGACCGATGCAGTAAGGAAATATAAAAGCCATTTGGCAAAAGCAAGGGACAATTGGTACAAAGAAACAGCGCTAACAAAAGGAAAAGGAAGGAAGTTTTTCGACCTTTATGACTACTACCCCAAAAGGCCCTGGTATTGGAAAACAGATTTTGATGGTGAAGAAGTAAGAACCCTAAATAGAGTCTTAGCAGGGCACGACTACTCAGAATTTTGGCTGGGTAAAATGGGTATAGGACAACTCGAAAAATACGACATATGTGAAAAGGATAACACGACTAAACATATGCTCCTTGACTGCATAAAGTTCAAACATCTGAGGAACCATTTCGATTGGGAAGGATACAAAAATTTAGAAGAATTATTGTGTGCTAATAAAAATGAATTAGATAAAACAGAGATGGAAAACGTATTACAATTCATACGTATGGCAAAAATAAAAGTGTAACGACTAAATGTAACGAGAAACCGTAACATAGAAGCTGTATTGGCTAATATGAGGCAACTGTCCCTCAGGCCAACAAAATCAAACCGAAGAAGAAGAAGAAGAAGTGTCTATAACAGGATGTACTGAAAGTTTTACGTCTGTTGTCTGCTGCATGAGATGTGAGCCAATGTATTTCTGCAAAAAATCTACTGTCAAAAAATTTTTGACGGCATCACCCCGCATCAGGGAGAAAGTTTTTGATGCCATCGGCTGGAAAAGCAAGCTATTGTTTACGAAAAAAAAGTATTCGCGTGTGTTAATTACCAAAAAGCGTCATAAATAGTCAACTCATCCGACTTGCATTCATCTTGCAATAGTGCGATTGGTAACGATTCTACCGGTGGGTAAATCGATTAATAACTCGATATCGCATCGGCATGAATAATAGTGTGTGCGATGTGTAAGTTACCTGTACGCAATGTAGCATCACCGGAACTACTATGAAACTCTGTTGATTTGCTTCTGTTCCTTCCTTTGCAGACCAAATAACAATCCTGGCACATACTGCCGGTTGTGTTTCTCACAAACCAAAGTTGTGCCGATATTCCCGCTTGGAAGCAACCATAACCAGAAGTTGATCAATCAAGTGTATCAGTGGACCGGTGTACAAATCAATTACCAGGAGGATTTCACCTGTGCAATCTGTTGGAAATGCACGGTGTATTTAGAAGAGTTTCAACGTTTTTGTGATCGTTGCAGAAAGAACGACTGGATTGTTAAACAGAAACGCACTGATCAGATAAGACAGGGTCAAAAGAGTGAAAATTCTCAAGAAAACAGTGGAAATCAGATGGACGATAGGCGTTTTGGGTATATGTACCCACTGATGCAACCAGCCTTAGGATACGAATTTCGACTACCGAATGAAACTCGGGACCGCCCTGGTCCAGAACATCCGAGAACACTTACGCGAGTTTTTCACGAAGCAATTCAACCCCCTGTTAGTCATGTAACTAAGTCTGAATCTCGGATAGACATTGACACAGAATTCAAACATGTTCTTCCGGTAGAACGACTACCGGAAGAGCTTGTCAATATGCTAGATCTACCAGCATCATCTTCAAAGCGGCCAGCAACTAAAACTGAATCCGCCGGCTCCGGAAACAGCACTGGAGATGTAAAACCTCCTAAACAGCGCAGCAGTCAGTATCAGAAAATAGTAGAATCCGGTGGTGTACAGTGTCCCATCTGCAAGAAGCCTTACACCACGGACAAAAATCTCAAAAAACATCTTCGCTTGCACACGCTCTCATTACCGTTTACCTGTAACGACTGTGGAGCCAAGTTTTCCGAGCGTCGAGATTTTCAGAAGCACCAGGAACGATATCACGGTCCTAACGCAACTGCGTCCGTGTCGGAAATCTTTCACTGTGAGTTTTGTTCCAGAGTTTTTACCCGGCAGCGAGATATGACCAAGCATTTACGTCTTTTTCATGAGCCACCCGAAGATGCCAAGCTGGGGAACGTTAATTTGTAATGACATGGTATTTAAGCAAATTGCGCAATTTCTGTGAAGATCGAATAGAACAATGGTATCACCACAATGATAGCTTCTGAGATGCCTTGATAATCAGAGTATGCAGAAGTATAGTTTTCGAACTAGAACTCAAGACCTGGTTTGCTTCTTTGAAGTTGGGTTTATGATACGATGGAATTCAACGTATCTGTATAGCTTGTTGAGATTGCCAGGTTTGAAGCAAAGTTATTTACTTAAATTTTCGCTCACGGTCTTATCTCATTCGTACGAAAGTATAGAAAATGTGCATCTCCATTTTTGCTCTAATCACTTGGAACGTTCGAATGTCCTGTTATTTAGCGCGTTTTGAAATGGAAATAATATTTTCCAATTAGTTTAAATTGATCTAATCGTACGAAAGTCTGATTTAGTCATAAACAAGAATAAGGGTGGTTAGCTTGCGTCATGCGGTGTAACTAAACAATTGAATTTGAACCAAAGTTTTTATTTTCTATGTTTACTCGATCAAAACTTGAAGTTATACTGAGAAAACACAAAGTTTAAATCCACCTTTCCTTTATCGAATCGTATCGTTTGAATCAAATACAGTAAGGTCGTTTTTTACGCGGTTTTTTTTACGCGGGTTGCTTTCCTCCATTGCTCAAAAACGGTACAAAATATCGACCTCTTTTCAATCACGTTTTCCGTTTTAGGCCACGAGTGATTTTATATCAGTTTTCAAAAAAAATCACAATTTTTGGTGTAAATACTCAAAATTTAAAATATTGCATTTTAGTCTCTAGATTGGCCTCTATCATATTCAAACGAGGTTTAAACGTTTTTGGACGGAAAAGGCGTTTTTTACGCGGGCACATACAAATTTGAAACGCATCCCCCGCGTAAAAAACGACCTTAGTGTACATCTAATAAATATCGTAAAAAGTATCCAGTACCCTGGGCTATACGAAAGTTTTGAAAACAATTACTGTACGATTGCGGGCTTGGCGCTGCGTTCCGTTCCTAATAGCGGAAATAACACATTTGAAGTTCGAGTATATACATGAAGAGCGTATATGTTGTTCTAACAAATTTTTACAGTTTCAGTTCTAGCTAATCATATATATTTTTAAGCCCACATATAAAAAATGCAAGATAAGGCAACTTCATGTCTAAAATGCCGTAGCATGTTGATGCGGCGTTAAAAGATATGAACGTGTCCTTTTTCAGATATATTGTGTCTTGTTTGGTATGTACCTAGTGTGCTTCAAAACAGCGAACTGGCGGATGATATGTTCAACTTTCTAGCCAAATTAGAAAAGGTCGTCAGTTATACGCCCTCGAGTTACTCGATTATCAAGAGCCATCACTTTGAAAAAAAAAAATGTAGTTACCATTGCTCTGTTCATCTTCAATATATTATAAAAATATCTGTACAACATTAATGTGTAATAAAGTAACAACATTGCCGAGTGATAAGATTCATTTTGTTTTCGTTGGAAAAAGAAACAGTGTTAAATACGTTAAATACGTAAAGCCCGGGTGTCCGCTGTATCCCGCACTTCTATTGTTGGCAATACCGCTATTGAGAAGCGGCATGCTTATTATTATTGTTCATCAGTGCTTTTGTGTAATGTGATACTCTTTCTTTTACACGCTTACTGTTCTTACTATGCTTGTCCTCTTGCCAATTATCACCAATTATAATTCCCTGGAGAAGTTTCGTCGTGCGTCCTTCTGGTCAGTTTTAGGGGGACTTATGTTTTTGTTAAGACGAAGTCACGCAAAAATGTTATAGATTTCAGCGTAAGGGAAAGATAAAGAGGTGGGGGAGCCTGAGAATTAACCCATACTTAAAAATGAAAAGAATAAAAAACAGGACTTGCTCGTGTTGTATCCAAAACCAAAGTGAAGAGTTTATTGTCATGAATATACATAGTTGTCAACTGATCAAAGTACATGGGTTATGGGTTATGAAATATACTCTAAAATTGTTGTGATCAGATTTATCTCAACACCCCTTCTGAATCTAATCACTACTTAATTCCTAAGTTCAAACAATGTTTCTTGAATGTAACTGCTGGCAGACCTTTAGTCAGAAGATCCGCTGGTTGGTCACCGCTTGGTGTGTACCGAATGGCAATTTAGTGCTTCTGCACGCACTCTTTGATGAATTGAAGTTTCACATCTGCATGCTCCAGTTTCTTGGAGGATGTCTCCGATTCAGCGATAGCAATTGCTGACTGATTGTCTTCATAAATGATTACAGCCTCATTGCCACGCAATTTTAGTTCCTTGAAAAACTTAATAATCTACAGTGCTTCACAAATGCAGTCAACTAAAGCGCTGCATTCCGACTCGGTTGAGGAGAGCGCAATTGTCCTTTGCTTCTTGCTTCTCCAAGATGTAGTTGAACCATAAATCTGGAAAACGTGTCCAGAAACGGAGTGACGATCACTGACGTCGGTCACCCAGTTTGTGTCAGCGAAACCGACCACCTGCTCAGCTGATTTCTGCCGGTTGTAGACCAAACCATACTTAGACGTTCCTCTCAGATAACGCAGTATTCTCTTAAGATGTGACCGATGCTCTTGTGAGGGGTTACTGTTCAGATAGAAACCAGATTTTGTAGCAGCCGATTAGTTTTCGGTAACGTTCTCAAAAAGAAGTGGTTCGTCTTTTCCGTTTTACTATTTTCCCGTACTGTTTACCGTTACTTGTATTATGAATCGCAAAGTTATCAATTTGTGTCTAGGATCGGACTAGTGTGAGCTACCCTAATAAATTTTAAGCGTGATAGTGAATGTTATAGCAGAACCGATATATGTATTTAAGGGTAAGTTCCTTTTTATTCCCTTTTCAGGTGAATACTAATGGTCGCTGCACAATCTACAATATACAGGAGCAGTTTTTATGACACCTGTTAATAACACCTTTTCAAATTTAATAGCAGTAACTTGATTTTTTTAACAAATTCCTTCTTGTTTCCAATACACTTTCTTAGCAATCGTAATGGCGAAATTATCTTCACTTTTCTACTCTCCACAATCCCCGCTATCAACAAACTCCTTTTTTTCTTTTTCTTCCTCCTATTTTTTACTTCCCTGCAAACTATCTATCTCTATCGCCACAACATAAGTGTCAGTTGTCCGATCTACCGTATTGCCGTGTGGTGTTGTAACAGTTACATTGGAACTGACTAAAATAAGACACGGCGAACTAAGATCAGGACGCGATGTCACCATGAGGTAGGTTAAACAACCTATTAATTCTCTAGAGTTTGCTGCTCTTTCGGTCTCTGTAGGTGCAAGTTAACACTCATAGGAGTAGAGGCTGGTGTACATGATTCCATTCCAAAACGACGAAGAATTGCTTCAGTATATCCTGGCTGACTCAACTCCATCACGCCCTTACTGAAATTGCGTTCGATTCTGATCCCCAAAAATACCTGCACTTCGCCGAGATCCACCATACGGAACTCACGTTGCAGCATACATTTCACCTTTTGTACTTGAGATAAATCCTTGCTTATTATCAATATGTCGTCTACGTAGAGCAGAAGATAAACTGGACCAGCATTGCTGTCCAGCACGTACAAACAGCTATCCTCCGAACTGCGCCGGAAACCAACTTTATTTGCAAACTCGTTGAATCTTTCGTTCCATGCCTTCGAGGCCTGTTTCAGCCCGTAAATTGATTTGCTCAACTTACATACCTTGTCCCCTTCTCAAATCCTTTAGGCTGCCGCATGTAGATATCTTCTGTTAATCTCCCATTAAGGAACGCGACCTTCACGTCCATTTGATGAACGATAAAGTTGTGCTGGTTCGCTAAGGCAAGCATCATACGAACTGTAGACATTCGTATTACAGGAGAATAGGTCTCGCTGAAGTCAAACCCATACCGTTGGGTAAAGCCTTTCGCAACCAATCTTGCTTTTCTTTTGATGATTATCCCATCAGAATCGAGTTTTAGCCGAAAAACCCACTTACAGTCAACAGGTTTGCGGCCACTGGGAAGATCGACCAGCTTCCACGTTTTATTTTCGGTTAACGATCGTAACTCCTCGTTGATTGCCTTTTGCCATTCCGGCCAATCTGGTTGCAACTTTAGATCATCGATGCTTTCAGGAACATTTGATACATAGCTTTCTGCATTAAGTGCAAAAGCAACGCAAGAATAGTTTTGCAGTCTGGCTGGTGGATTTCGAACACGTTGACTTCGTCGTATTCCTAGGGGGTCTTGCTCACATTCTCCCGGCTCCATTTCATCCTGGCAGTCATTAAATTCTTCTTCTTCGTCGTTGGCTTCCAGTTGTTCAACAACAGGATCTATAGCAGTCGTCTGCGGTTCCATAGAATCGACCGAAGAACTCTCTGTAGGACAAATTGAAGAAACTCCGGAACCACCTGCCGAGGGACCTGCCAGTTCAACATTAATACTGCTGCATTTTGTTACAGGCATCTGAACTTTATTGGTAATCAATAGTAACTCTTCTACAATCACATCTCGAGCGATGTAAACCTTATGACCATCCCATAATCGATAGCCGTTGCTTCCGTACCCAACGAAAAAACAGTTCTTGCTTCTAGCCTCTAATTTGTTCCGTTTCTCTTTTGGTACGAAACTGAAAGCTCTCGCACCGAATATGCGAAATTTCGAAAAGTTTGGCTTGTGACCGTACCACATTTCGTACGGCGTCTTGTTGGCGATTAACGCTGTCGTTAGACTTCGGTTAATCACGAATATTGCCGCTTGAACCGCTTCACACCACAGTGTCTTAGATATTCCAGCATCCTCGATCATAGATCTAGCTTTTTCCATCACAGTGCGATTAAGTCTTTCGCTGACTCCATTCTGTTGTGGTGAGTACGGAACAGTGTACTCGAGTTGTATACCCCGTACTCGGCAATAATCACGAAAGGCTGTTCCTACATATTCCCCTCCATTATCGCATCGTAGGCGAGAAATAGAACTGTCGAAGTGAGCTTCTGCCATAGCGACATAAGTTTGAAAGGCTTTAAGCACCTCATCTTTCGTTCTCAATATATATACAGCGGTGAAGTGGGAGTAGTTATCCGTGAAGGAAACAAAATATCTTCTACCGTTGTAAGCCGTCGGTGTCAAGGCACCACAAACGTCGCTATGAATAAGCTCGAGAGGACGGGTGCTTCGAGGCAAAGGCACCTCAATGGAAGGCTTTCGCATTTGCTTGCCTTTAAGACAAGGTTCGCAAACTACTCGTTTTCCTATTTCGCATTTCTTCAGCGTCATGCCATTTACCATACCAGAAGCAACTATCTTTACAAGCCCACTTCGCCCGATATGGCCAAAACGCCGGTGCCATAACTCTTCATTTCCGATAATATTTTGAGACACTAGAGCAGCTGGCTCTTTCACACGCGACACATTCACGTTCATTTCGTACAATTTGTATTTTCGTTTTGCAGTGCAAACGACTTCGCCGTTTCGAAGAATCTCGGCACTATTCTTTTTGAAACATACTTCCATGCCCAACTGCCCGATACGTTGAATCGAAAATAAATTGTACTGCAGTCCCGGGACATAGACAACTTCACTGACAATGCTGTTTAATCTTTTGCTTCCTATCTTTGACACTATATCAACAAAACCAGAGTGGTTACTCACAAGCGTCTCTCCAGAAGCAACTTTGATTAACACCGGATTGTCCATCACGTTTTTTTTTAAATCCGCGTAAAGTAGTCCAGCAAGAAGGTCTTTAGAAAAAACCTGAGACGCTCTAGAACCAGTATTTAAAATTGTCCTCTTTGACGGTCATTCCGGATCTTTCGGTGGGCGGAGAGTATTTTTTGGACTAAGTCTTTTACTAGATAAACACTTAAACGTTTGTGGTTTCAAACCCACGTTAATTCGGAAATTCGTGAATTTTTTTTTGAATTAGCGCGGTATCGCCGAAAAAAAAACCGCGTTAATTCAAAAATCCGCGTAAAAAAACCTGACTGTATTTGTTTGGTTTTTGCATGAGAAAAAAAAGAAGGAAATATTTTTGCTTTTGTCGTCACACGCATTTTGACAATTGAATATGGGTCATTCCATACGAAGTGTACATGCCACTTGGACGCGACCATCACAGATTTTATTCAAAGTTGGGGGAATTATTCATCTACTGTCTCTTTGGAAAAATCCCAATTTTGGTGAGGATTGGAATACCCCCCGCTCTCCAGGACCCCCCTCTTTATGGCGAAGTCGCGCAATTTTTGTCAAAAATCTCTTTTTTCTTTTTCTTACAATTCATAGACGTAAGATGTCCGAAAAATACTGATAGATGATTTTTGAAAAAAATAAACCAAGGAATCAAAAAAAAAAGTATAAGTTTTGACCGGAAGTGTTGCCAGATAAATTATTTTTGTGTTTGAAAACTAAATTTACATTTTTCGGCAAATGCAGCCATTTTTGTTTTAAATTTGATAATTTCATCGTGTTTCTTGGAAAATTTCACATAAGAAACAACTATCATCCCGAGGTAATATGAGCCAATCTCGAGATATAACATTTTTACGAAAAAAATTGTAAACTGCGTAACTAATTTTTTTTACAATTTATAGACGTAAGACACCCGGAAAATAGTGATAGGTGATTTTTGAAGAAAATAATCCAAGGAGTCAAGAAAAAATATTGTTTTTGCCCGGAAGTGTTGCCAGATAGATTATTTTTGTATTTTAAAATTAAATTTGCATTTTCGGCCAATGCAGCTAATTTTATTTTTAATTTGATGGTTTCATTGTGTTTCTCAGAAAATTTCACTTTAGAAACACTTACCACTCCGTGGTAATATGAGCCAATCTTGAGATATTTTATTATTAAATACAAAATTCTGAACTATTTTCGTAAAAATGCTATATCTCGAGATTGGCTCATATTACCACGGGGTGATTAATGTTTCTTACGTAAAATTTTCCAAGAAATACGATGAAACCATCAAATTTGAAATAAAATTATTAGGTATTATTTTTGAACATTAATGTTGGTTCTCCAAATTCGGACAAGTTTTCTACAGCAGAGAAGGTACGAATACAGGCAGTCATTGGTTCGTTGCATCCAAATACAGTACGATGATAATTTCGTTGCAGCTGTCCGGTAGAGCGAAGGGTTCGTCGTAAAGCCCGGAAGTTTAACATGGATAGCGTTCTCGGGAAGTCAGTTTCGTTGTTCATTAACTTGGCAATGAATAAAGCCTGTTGAATTTTTCTTCGTCGTTCCAGTGTGTCAAGGCCGAGTACCGACAACGCACAGTGGTTTAAAACGCGAAAAACATGATCGTCAGCCTTTTGAGTATAAAAATGCCTTTTAAATACTACAGTGTATTCGACAAAGTTTTTGCAGATCTTAAGGGGCATCTTTTGATGCAAATAAATTTTTGATTAATTCACCTAAAAGTGAGATAAAATTTTTATTTTTTCATTCACTTATCAAATCAAAACGAAGTCTCCAGCAAAGTTGTAGACAATCTAATGTAGAAAAACTATGCTGAAGACATTTTCGTTCTATCTCTTGAAAATCGACCACATGCAGACATCCTTAAAGTTTCTAATAATCGAAAAAATACCAAATAACTTTTTCTGAAGTGATTTTAGAGGCCTACTATGTTCTAGATATTTATTCATATTAAAAAAATACATCATTCTGCCGAACCTACCTTGGGAAAATTTTTCAACTTTTTCATAGGGTTTAGGGGTATAGGGGTAAAAAAAAACTAATTTTTCACCCACGCCCAAGTCTTGAGGAGACTGCAAGAAACTAGTGAAACCACCTGGGGAAGCTAGTACTAATCCCCGTCTTCTTCGTGAAGACTGTTGTTTTTGCAGCTTTTCGAGAAATTTTTTTTAAAAAAGTGCATTTTTTTATCTAAAATGTCCTAAACCCTATGAAAAAGTTGAAAATTTTCCCAAGGTATGTTCGGCAGAATTATGTATTTTATAAATATGAAAACATGTCTAGAACATAGCAGGCCTCTAAAATCACTTCAGAAAAAGTTATTTGGTATTTTTCGATTTTTAGAAGCATTAAGGATGTCTGTGTATAAAACTACCTGTATGTGATCGATTTTCAAGAGATAGAACCAAAATGTCTTCAGCAAAGTTTTTTTACATTAGATTGTCTACAACTTTGCTGAAGACTTCGTTTTGATTTGATAAGTAAATAAAAAAATAAAAATTTTATCTCACTTTTAGGTGAATTAATCAAAAATTTATTCACATCAAAAGATGCCCCTTAAGATCTACAAAAACTTTGTCGAATACACTGTAGCATTTAAATGGTATTTTTGTATTCAAAAGGCTGCCGATCACGTTTTTCACGTTTTAAACCACTGTGCAACGGTCAGGATACGGTTGAAGATTTACAGGACCCCGCCAAGGTAGATCTCTCAATGCAAATCGCAGAAACCTTTTCTGTACACGTTCGATACGTAAACTCCACACTAGCTGATGAGGGCACCAAATGAGAGAGGCATTCTCGATCAGAGGCCTTACCAACGAGCAATAAAGCGTTTTCAAGCAGTGGGGATCTTTAAAGTCTCGAGCAATTTTTGTAATGAATCCTAGCTGACGTATAGCTTTTGAGATAACAGCAGAGCGATGTAGATCAAAAGCAAAAACATCATATCAAGAAGACTGGCATCTCTGGATCGTTTCTATACAAATGACAAGCATCAAATTAAACAGCGCACTCCATCTATTAAAGGTGCTAGTTTGCATCGCTGCGAAGACAGAGTGGGCGTATGTGGTGGTCCAATCTGTGCGATCGGCTTGCATTCGCATCGCCAGCACACACACTAGCATGCGTCAGTTCCACTTTTACTCGAAAGACTGCGCTGCCAAAACTGTCGCTCAATCTCAGACAGAGTTCCCAGTCTTCTTGATATGATGTTTTTTGTTAAAAGTGAGCTTCGCATCAAGTAGGATACCAAGGTCGTTAACTTGGTCCACTCTATCGAGGGAATGCCAATCGATTTGGTAGTTGAAAAAAAGTATTGGACTACTTTTTCGGTGAAACGTCATGACTTGACATTTGGGAACACAAAGGACAAGCCCATTTTGTCGACACCAGTCAACAAACGTGTCTAACAGCGCTTGTAAACGTGAGCAGTCGGGAACAGATTGAACTACTATCTGCCGTAATCTCGCAGACTGACGTAAGCGCCAGTTTTTCAAATATGGGGTTCTTATGCCAATTTGTTGGTTATTCGAAGACCCATCATTTGGTATCTTTCTTTTGGCTGTTACTCATTCGTACGTTGCATAAAATCAAGGAAACAAATTGACGTATGCACCATTTCAATACAAAAGTGACAAGTAACCCGTTCGTTTTTGGGCCGTATTGAAAAATTGTTCAAATGGATGTACGTCATAATGTTGTATCACGGCAGTACGTACAATTTTAGGTCATCAGCATACACTAATTTGTAGTCGACTTTAAGCAGCAAGACGATGTCGTTAAAAAATAATATGAACAGCAGAGGTCCCAAATTGCTGCCCTGAGAAACACCGGAAACGTTGGTAAACTGTGTCGAGAAGCAGGACTCAATCTGCACACGAAGGACTCTGTCGCACAAATCAGAGCTGAGCCATTCCGTAAGTTTTCGAGAAGCGCCAAGCCGTGCAAGTTTTCATAAGAGAATTTTGTGGTCAATACGGTCAAATGCAGCCTTTAAATCAGTGTATACAACATCGACTTGCGCCTTCTGTTCCATGTGAGAAATGCAGGTTGACGTGAACTCTAAGGATTTGTACAAACGGATTGGCCAGGCATAAAACCATGTTGTTCGGAGGCAACATAGCACTTAGTTCGTGCAAGAATGCAGTTGCTTACATCTATCTCAAACAACTTGGACGCAGCAGAAAGACTCGTGATACCACGATAGTTCCTTACATTTTTACGGTCTCCACCAGGGCAGCACGACCTTTTCAATTTTTTATTTGCGGCTAATATCATATCAGGAGTAATTTATTTTAGTTGAGTACCTTTGCTAAAAATCGTGCCTCTAGTTTCGATGCCCGCTCGTGCAGGAGTCCATCTCTTGTCTCAACCCTCTGAGTGCTTCGAAGGGATGCAAGAGTGTCCCCTATACGCACACGTAACACATCACTTGATCCAAGTTAGCTTTGATAAGTCGTGTCAGTTTTTACGGAAACTGTAGTCGTGCAGTATTTGCCATAACTGGTCTCGAGACCAGTCGGTTGACTGTATCACACGCTGTATTGAATTCCATGAAAACGTGATGTGTGGGCACGTTGTACACCCGGCATTTCTGAAGGATCTGTCGGAGAGTGAAGATTTGGTCCGTTCTACGCGTACTTGTGTGAAGCCCTACAAATCCTTTTGCTAGAGAAGAAATACGCAGAGCAGAATTTGGGAGAGGACTTTGTAGGTGGTGTTGATCAACGTTATGCCACGGTAGTTGCTGCATTGTAACCGATCGCCCTTTTCAAAGATGGGCCATACAACTCCTTCCATTCATTCCTCCGGTAGTCTCTCTTCCTCATAAACCATGGAAATTAAATTCCCTTCCACCTCCCTTCGTTGTTCCGCTATTGAGATGCTCATCGAAAAACTGCTTCCACATGTCGACCCCCTTGCGCTCGCTTGTGATTAGGTTTCCCTCCTCGCTCCTACACATATCTGGAATCGGTGTGTAGCTGTTACGAGATTGCCTTAACTTCTTGTAAAACTTGCGCGTATCATTAGGTCGAAGCAGTTGCTTCAGCTCTTCACTATCTCTGTTCTCTGCTGGCATTTCTTTCTCTTCAGAGCCGTGGCCAACTCATTCCGAACTTGTTGATATTTGGGTGCTTTTTCTGAGGATGCTTAGATAGCTTTTCCAAGCTAGTTTTTTTTCGTCATCGCTTGCATTCCCAGTCAAAACAGTTAAACAGCTCAGCATTACCTCACCTAGTGTCACGGTTGCGGCCTCTCCGATGGACGACTGTAGCTTACCCCATGCATCGTCGCGATTCAAAGCACATAGTTCTTCCGTGGAAGGTAATGTTTCGTCAAGTTCTCGGCAACCTGTCGGTTGTGCAAATGCTGGATGTTGGGCCTGGAAGAGTGGCGTTCTCGTGTGTGAAATACCGTAGATACTTTTGAGAGCTCATGTACTGCTTAATATGTTAGAGATTCTTATAGTTACGGTTCAAAAAACTCCATCTACAACGTATTCTGTGTTCGCCTGAAGCAGTCCAAATCAAGCCAGACCAAATGATAGTCTTTGGCTAACATTTAACAAGTATGAGATGAATTGAGCTTCGCAACACCCAAAACATCAATTAGAACGCTCGCTTTCAAGGGCGAAAAAGCTTGAGTTGTTTGTTTTCTGCTCAAAACACAAAACACATCGATTGATTACTGAAACCACGCCCAACCCAAGACTTAACCAAGGATGTTACGGATTTGATTTTTAGACATCTGCAGATGCGGATGCGGATGCGGATATGTGATTGCGGATGCAGATGTAGTTGCGGATGTTCCGCATTTACAAATGCGGGTATCCGTAGCACCCTTTGTGTTTTTTATTTAGCCTATTTCGCGTAACCATGTCCCTCCCCAGTGCAAAAGTTAATTAGGCGAGCAGCAAATACACCAAGGAAAATTTTTCTACAAAATTTTGTGAAGCGATATTTTTGCCTTTCTCCTAGAAAGGTATAGCAATCACTTGCAAAACCGAAAGTATAAAAGTGCTCCAAAGGGCCGAATGGCATATATCACTCGACTCAGCTCGACGAGCTGAGCATTTTCTGTATGTATGTGTGTGTGTAAGTGCAGATTTTTATTCTCACTCACTTTTCTCAGAAATGGCTGGACCGATTTTTATGAAATTAATTGCAAATGAAAGGTCTTGTTGTCCCATAAGACTCTATTGAATTTTATTGTAATCGGATTTTTAGTTTAGAGGTTATGTATCAAAATGTAAAAATCATGAAACATCATTATCTCGAAAACTACACAACCGATTTGAACAAAATTGATTTCATATGAACTGGCTACCTTACAAACCCATAAGTTTTGAATTTTATAAAGTTTGAACTTTGGGTTTAGAAGTTAAGAAAAGAAACGTGTTCTGAAGACTGTTTAATCTCACTCATGTTTCTCAGAGATGGCTGGACCGATTTTCATAAATTCAGTGTCAAATGGAAGGTCTAGTTGCCCCATAAGATTCTATTGATTTGTTTTGCAATCGGACTATTACTTTGCCTGTTATGCTTAAAAATGTAAAATCCAGCTATAAAAAGTAACATATTCCGAAGACTATTTGGACTCACTCACTTTTCTCAGAGATGGCTGACCCGATTTCCGCAAAATTAGTGTCAAATGAATGGTCTAGCTGCCTCAGAAGACCCTATTGAATTTTACTGTAATCGAACTGTAACTTCGTCTGTAATGTACCGAAATGTGAAAATCACGAAACTTCATCATCTCAGAAACTACACAACCAATTTGATCAATATTATTATCAGATGAGTGGACTAGTTAAGGGTTAACTGATGAATTATGATTAAACACGTGGTTTCAAAGTTTGCCTGCCCTATACGTTCCCAGCAACCTTTATGTATTGAATTGTTAATAAAACAACGAAAGTCTAATATCTCAAAGATTACATGACTTATTTGAACATAACTAGTGTCATACGAACTAGTCATCTCTCAAACTTACAAATAACAAACTTCATAACAATTTGATATGTGGCTCAAAAGTTATGGAAGAAAAGAAATTCAGAGACTATTCAAAACTATACTTGCTTTGATCGATGTATGTGGCCTTAACATAATTTAAATGTGGTATCGTACTATTTGAACGTTCCAAATTCATTGATTCCTTGCGATGTGTTTAAAGTCTGCAAATGCACGACGAATCGACCATAGGATATGATCAAAGTCAAATAACAAATCGTTTAAAATGATTGGTTTTACCGAAATGACAACATCCTCGACTCTTAGCTTCTGTACATCGCCTCAATTCTGAATATATTTATATTGGGTGGTATTCGGCCATTTTCAGCAGATTTTCTGGCATCAATCTCGGAAATACCCATATTAGGAGTTATTTAGTTATTTTGGTTGTTTTCCAGAAACTAAAAGTGGTCGTCTTTAAATTCAAAATGGTGGCCATGGTCAATGTTCAGTTTCTATGCATCATCTCGATTACGTAAATATCCATATTGAGTATTATTCGGTCATTTTCGACTGTTTCCTAGAAGTTGCCATTTAGCAATTCAAAATGGTGCCTGAGGTAAATTGTTAGCTCATTGCATAATTCTGGTTCCAGCGATTCACAGATTGAGTGGTATTTGGCTATTTTTGGCTGTTTTTCACAAACCGGAAGTCGCCATCTTGGATTTCAAAATGGTATGTAAGATAATTTCTAGCCTCTGAGCGTCATTCTGGTTGAAGAAACACCCATATTGGATGTTATTCGATCGTTTTTGACTGTTTCCCAGGAACCGGAAGTCGCCAAATCAAATTCCAAAATTGGGTCTGTGGTCGATTACAGCTGCTGTGTATTATTCTAGATCCGGAGACACTCATGTAAGACGGAATCGGCAATTTTTGGCTGTTTTTTAGAAACCGGAAGTCGCCATTTTGGATTTCATAATGGCATTTGGAGACAATTTCTGGATTTTGAACGTCATACTGGTTAAAGAAAAACTCATATTGGGTGGTATTTGGTCATTTTCAGCTGTTTTCAGAAACCGGAAGTCGCCATCTTAGAATTCAAAATGCTATCTGTGATCGAGTTTAGCTCCTGTGTATCATTCTAGATCCGGATATTATTATATTGGGTGGAAATCGGCCATTTTTGGCTATTTTCCTGAAACCGGAAGTTACCATCTTACAATGCAAAATGTTGCCTAAGGTCGATTATGGAACATATTTGTTACCACTAAAAACATTCACCTGCCAAATATGGTTCCATTTAGTTGATTAGTTCGCAAGATGTGCAGAAATTCGTGCAGAAACATGTGCGTCCAGAAGAGGGAGGGGCGTCGAACCATTATGGACATATTTGTTACCTCTAAAAACATTCACATACCAAATTTGGTTGTATTTTCTTGATTGGTTCGTGAGCTGCGCGAAATTTGTGTTTTATTTGTATGGGACCCCTCCCTTTCAGAAAAGAGAGGGGTGTTTAAACATTATGGACATATTTTTTACCACTAAAAACATTCCCCTGCCAAATTTGGTTCCATTTGCATGGAACCCCTCCCATTCAGAAAAGGGAGGGGCGTCCAACTATTAGGGACATATTAGTTACCCGTTAAAACATCCACATGCCAAATTCGGTTTCATTTGCTTGGCTGGTTCTTGTGTTGTGCAAAAATTTATGTTTCATTTGTATGGGACCCCTCCCTTTCAGAAGAGGGAGGGGTCTCAAACTATCATAGGAACCTTTATCGACACCAAAAACCCCTACATACAAATTTTCACGTCGATCGGTTCGGTAGTTTTCGAGCCTATATGGATCAGACAGACAGACAGACAGACCGGACTGCATTTTCATATGTATAGATTACAACACCATTGTTTTAGAACCTAAAGAGTGAATATACGTTTATTGGATTGAAGCATTCATGTAAATCTTTTTTTACAAATAAAAGAGTGAATGAGAAAGGCTGGGTCTGACCGCAAGGTGGATTAATTTAGGTTTTTTCTCAACATCCGCATGGTATGATGCTGATGCGGATGCGAATACGAATGTCAATTTTCATGCGGATGTTCCGTATTTACGGATGCGGATATACGTAACATCCCTAGACTTAACTACTAACTTCCAACCAGAGCCGGGTTTATGGTGGGTCCCGGCCTCCACATCTTGGGGGCCACAAATTAAGAAAAAAAAACTGTTCTGTTGCATTGCGTCTTTTTTAGTTTCATACGGCTATGGAGGAAGGGTGCTGTCAAGTTTGACATTTTTATGTTGCGAGTACGATATACTGGAGGATTTGAGTGTTCATTGTAGATTTGATTTTTTTAAAGAGAAACCTTGTAAAAAGATATTTTTTAAATTTCTGACCAATATTTGTTTAGTTTTCAAAGACAAATGAAGGTGCGAACCGGAGAGAATTCGTTGTTGTCGGTGTTCTCAACGCTCACCACACCCAGTGACGAACCACAATTGCAACAAAAACGGAAACTTACGGTAGATTATCTGCAGAGGTATGTACGTGCACATCCTAGACCACTACCAACCATTACGAAAATTTAATCATCATTGTCCGAGTCCATATTCTGGTTCAGAATTCAACTGTCGGTTTATTCGACACAGACTTTGGAGCCATCTGTTAGTAAGTACACATAACAATTGCGAGGCTAGTGCTACAATCCTATTGACTCTAGCGGTCTCTCGTTAGATACCTTATCAGACTAATATCATACTTAAAGATCCAATGACAGGCCATCTGGTTGAACAAATTTATTCTGAAAAACTTGTTCAAAGCAAAAAATAAATATCGCTGCCATACTCACTTCGATTTAGGAAAAAAAGTTTGATATCGCTGCCGTTCTTTGCGCTCTGAGAGAATTAAGAGAGTGTGGTTAGTGTAAGAGTAAGTTGTCAGAAGAAGCTCAAAATTACTGACAATATCCAAGCTCGCACTCTTTGTCTAATGGTCAAATATTTGACCTTCTGACATAATGGTCAAATTTATTTGACATCATGGTTGTTGTTTGCCCGTGTTTGCCCCATGTTAAAATCGGAGAGTGACAAATAATTATCTTTGACCAAATTTTTATCTGTCAAAAAGAGACAAATATTTGACGCTCAATCAGAGTGTACTACAGGCTTTAGTGATGGGAAATATCACCCAAAACAGACATCGATAACAATCGATAATTCCGGCGCATTTATCGATATTATCGATAAGTATCGATAATTTGACAGCTAACGTTTGCGGTAAAAAAAATTTTTTTTCAGATGGTGAGAAAAAAAGTATTCCAGATGGTGATGAAAAAAAACTATGACAGATAATTGAGTTGGATAAATTTCCCATGGAAGGTTATCATGTTAGTTTCCTCGCAAAAATATTACGTCCTTGCGTGCAGCCTTTCGGCAGTTAACCGGAACATTCGCCATGGCGGACGAAAACATGCGTGTAGCCATGTTTTTAAGCTCTTTCTTCGTTTTTTTTATTAATTCTTCCTCCGTTTTCGCGACAAAATTGTTGGAGTAGATCTTGCGCTTCAAGTTTGCCCAGAAATTCTCGATGGGAAGCAGGTGGGGGACATTGGGCGGATTCGCCGACTTCGGTACCACATCGATATTCAGCCGCGCCATCTCCTCCAACGATCGCTTCGAGTAGTTGGCCGACGTCAAATCTGGCCAGAACACCGTGTCTTCGTGCTTATGGTATTTCTTGATGAACGACGCAACTTCTGGCAGACACTTCGTACTATAAATTTCCCCGTTCACGGCCAGCCCGGAGCGAAAGAAGAGCAACTTTGACATCCCTTTCTCGCTGATTGTCAGCCACAGCCGCACCTTCTTGGGGAACTTGGTCTGTGAAATAAACTTTACCTCGGTGCTCACTTCCTTCGTGGGGGAGGTAAAATACAAAGAGCCCTGCTAGTCATTGCCATCCAGGGTAAGATAGGTCTAGTCGTCCAATACCACTGCCACGTTGCGATTCGCCGGGAAAATCGACTTGACCATCTTATTCAACCGCTGTCGCTGCGTCATTGCCTGCAGCTCCGCGACCAAAGGACGGGACTGCCGCTTCCTGCATGTATGTCCATGTTCTCCTGATACTTTTTCACTGTTTTAGAGCATGCACCAACCTCTCGGCCAAGTGCACACAGCGATTTAGCCACTTTTCCCTCGGTCTTCCTCTTCAGCATCGAAACCGGGCTTTCTTTCGATGCTTTGATCGTTGTCCAATAGAGTCAAGATGTTGTAGATGCCAGAACCGGCATACCCGGCGTCCACAAAGTGCCGCGGGGTACCGTTTTTTGAACGCGCACACTTCTGAACGGAGTAGCTTAACTTTTTTCGCCCTCACAGTTAGAGTTTGACTGATAGAGCTGTCAAATTTTTTTTGCTAACTCATTGGTTACAATAATTGTTAAGCATTAGTAGTTTCGTCAGTGCGATTAAAGGTAAACCCATGAAAAATCGGCAATTTTTGTCCATTTTTTTTACCGCAAACGTTATTTGACAAATGGATGCGTTTGCGTTGCGTTGCACGCTCGTAAATAATAACTCATGAACTGAGCAACTCTGACTCAGTTTAGAACGATGTTCGTAGACGTCAAAAAATGAGTAGAAGTCCTTTTTGATTTTGAGTAACTTTGACTCACTTTTTGGATTCCCTTCATATAACTTCTTTCTGAGTAACGTCGCATATAACGACGTCCATTTTGATAGGTGACTATGATGTGCTTCAGTTTGGGATATATGTTTTTTAATTGTGTGCGCCTCAGAAGGCATTATAACTGTTTACTTTTATTACAAGGTAATTATTGATGAGCATGTGGTGTCGTTTATTGGTCGTGGAGGATTTCTAGCCAGAAATGAAACTGAACTGTACCCAAAAAATGAGTAATGTCGTACTCAAATTTTGAGTAATAATGACTCATTTTAAAGACGCCTAGTGTTACTCAGTTTTGAGTATTGTGATATCAGAGAAAAATTAGAATTTTGCGCTCTAACTGACAACCACAACTGACAACCGAAAATGACAATCTCAGACAGCACCGATAAAAATGCGACTCATGAACTTGTTTGTCAAAGCGTATGCACTCTTAATTTACTTAAATTGAAATTGAATAGCATTGAAGCCGCCTTGATTCCTTGCCCTCGACTATGCAGCAGAGCCGCATTGATATGGTTTGCAATCAGAATGTTCTACGAATAAACTAGTTATAATCCATTATTTGATGTTGCTTAAACAGTATGCAATATAATATAGTTTTCATTAACTGGTGAATGACCGCCGGTTAAAACCTCAACAAAAAAATGTGTCGATGAGATATATGGGAAAAAGACCTCTGAATTTCGTTCAGAGATTTGGAGGTACGGCTCAAGAGTTTCGTCTTCTCGAAAAAAGTCACTATTCTAATTTTCAGCACAATCGGACTTCGGGAAGTCGTGCGGGTAAAATTATACTTTTTTATCAATAAAAAAATGTTCGATAAAAAAAATTGTGATGCCAAATTCTTTAGAGATGCAATAAAAGTTAAAATCTAGTGTTTTTTTTGTAAGATTTGGACCACTGCGACCATTATTTTGACCTTTTGTGGTAAAAATAAATATTCATAAATTTTTCAGCTGGGAAACTCTCTCAGCTTTAATTTATTTTTACCATTGAGGACACTTTTCGAAAAACCGAAGCTTCTGAGCCCTACCGCTAAACGAAATTCGAAGGCCTAGTTTCCCCATAACTTCTGTTGGTTCCAGCTTGAGAATTTCTATGCTTCAGAAAGTCTTTTTTTTTTTGAAAATTTGTTTCCTGAGTTAACATAGATGTTTTTCAGTACCGCAAAAGTGTACAGCGCATCGTTTCTATGTCTGTCTCCTGCATCTTCAAAATTGAGCTTTATAGACATAGTTGTTCCACGACTTTTATTTTATATATCATGGCATTGTTGTGATAAATACATCAAATCGCCAAAAGCATGCGAACTTTAACAAACCCGTACCCGATGTTGTCGTATCATATTCACTAACCGATCTAAAAACAGGCGAAATGGTGCCCATCGCTGATGGCAATAAATCGTACATGCCTTTGATGATGAATATGATATTCTTTGCTCGATCAAGACAAACGAAAACCTAAGAAACAAATAAAAAGACTCTATTTTTCGAACTGAATTTCTATTTTTAACAACGGCTTTTTCCCGTTAACACGCAAGTTCATTAAGCAGACAGTATATGAAGTAGAGAGAACGAAAATTAAGCGAACTGGAAATATATCATATTTCTAGTTCGCTTAATTTTCGTTCTCTCTACTTCATATACTGTCTGCTTAATGAAAAAGACTCAAATTAACTAATGAGGTGTAGAGAATAAAACTTCGGATATTTTTGTATTTCAATTACGAACATTTAACTATCCCCAGTTGAACGTTTATCGAGTGCTATTCCTTACAGCACTTTTTTACCAGTGTTTGAGATGTCTGTCAGTTGCGGGTGTTGCTTCTTCTTTTTCTTAAAAATACCCTGCATTCTATTTTTTTTTGTGGAAGGACAATATTTGTGGAGTTACTCAATTTAGGAGTTGTTCCACTTTTTACGAAAATGCGTCAAATGTTACGCATTTTAGAGTTATTATTTACGGGCGTGTGACGTCAATGTGACAGTAAATGTATGGGCTAACTGTCAAATTGCCGCAAACGCAGCCGCAACGTATCCATTGTGTTAAGGCCTTGAATGACAAATCTTACGACACTGCGAATGAAAATTCAAACAACCGGACGAGTTAAACAGGTTGTTTTGGAAAGTCTTCGGGTTTTACGCCGGGAGTGCTTTCTACGGAGTAGTTTCAATCCGAAGTTCATTTTGAAGGTTGTATAATAAGGAAAATAATTGAAGCAGGCAAAATTCTGTCAATTTTAAATGGCCAAAACTTCACGAAAAATGAATCAATTCTGACAAAACAGGTTTTATTTTACTGGAAAACTGTCCTAGTTTCCTTAAATTACTTGAGAACTGGACGTGACCAAGGGTCACTGGAAATGTTTCGGATTTCCGGAGTGTGTGCCAAAGTGTACATTTTTGCAACGCGTAGAACTTTTTCTGTGTTTATGAAGACAATAATAAACTAAACTCAATTAGGCGAGATCTCACACTCGAAACACGAACCGTGTTGTTCGATTCACGTTGTTTTTCAACCACGACGTTGTTTAGGATTTACTGTTTTATGCTGACTAACTTGTTTTTCCGCACCTTCATGTGTATCTCATTGAATAATGTTTACATCGATTTTCTGGCAGCTGTTTCCGATGTAAATAATCTCAACTAGGTAAAATAAACAAATACCTTGAAAAAGATAAACCTCAATCCCACCCGCGGCAGGAAATGCAGCCGCAAGGATAGAGAAATTCGAAAACATTGTAAGTATTTTACGATTATCTAAAACTTACAAGTTAGTAAAATGTAGATGTTGTGATTTCAGCCAACAAAGTAATGGGACATCTCTGGCGAGTGCAATTCCCACTGTCGGAACCGCTGCGACGGCAACCTTCAACAGCAGCTGCAGTACCTAACAATTTCACTACGGGAGTTAGTAGTTATAGTGTAATAGTTTTCTGCTATTTATATATAGTTATATATAGTGTTCTGCTTGTAGTTATGAATAAATGTTTTAACGAATAGTTTATTTCAAGTTTTTTCCTCTGGCTTTTCGAGTAGTGGCTCACATAGTTTTTCTCTAATATCAAACTTTCGATTTATTCTCGGCTACGGCAAAATAACTTAGCATATCGCAGCGGCCAACTTAACTAGCCAACGAAGGTTAGCGATGATTTTGAGCTTTCCATACTTGTTCGTGCCCAGTACCGATATACTTCCTCTGGCTGTACTCTAATTAGATATTGTATCGGTCATCCATAATTACTCGATAGTGGCTGAAAAGGCTTGAATTCCAGTCCAGGATTAGGCTCGTTCCAGAGGTTCGAAGCAAGAACTGTGAATGCTTATGCAACCGGAGAAAACTAAGGCAGAAGCATTTAACGGTGAACATAATTTCAGAAGTTCGTTTTTTCACTAAATGGTTTCATAAATATCACACTTACGTTTGTTCAATTTGGCTATTATAGACGTAAGGAGGTACATTAGTGAGTAAAATGTTACTTAACAGAAGGGCACAATGTCCCAGTGAAAAAATGTTACATTCGTTGGTTCATTTTTGTAAACCGTGGAACATTTCAAAGCCGTGCGAGATACTTTTGATAAATGCGGGACATTTCGCGAAACGTTTTTCTGAGTAGGACAGTTTGTTAAGCAGCGGAACTGTCTCGCAAAATGCGGGACGTCTGGTCGTTTAACTTAACAACACATGCGCCTCGATTTTGATGATTCAGAGGAATTGGTACAGAAGGATCTGCATAAAACAGCAACGAAAAAGCTGTTTAGTAGCAGTTGCATTATCTGGCCCGGGAACAACGAATGAGTACGGGTATAAAATGATACGAATGAGTGTTAGATAGGATTCTCGGATTGGTCATCAAAAACCAGCGAGTGACGGTCACGGTCATAATTTACTGTTTGTCCGAAAGGGTTACAATCCAGATTATAGTGCGTTTTCGCAAAAGTTTTGTGTTCGTTATGATCGCCGATCGGTTGAATAGCATACATGAATTGAAGCAAGCAAAGTTAAGGAATCTTGCCAAACTACTTGCACATTTGATTGCCGAAGGTGGATTTAGTGTTATCAGTTCAGAAGGTGATAAATAGATTGATAGTTTAAGGAAAACGACAAAGTTACGCTTTGGTTGGCGAGGCAAATTATATTGGGAATTCTACTGATGGAGGAGATTTAGTGTCTCGAGGTTTTCATTAAATTCGTCCTAGTTGTAAGCTGAAAGAATTTAAGGATAGTTGTTCACTATTTCTGAAAAGAGGGAATACAGTCGCAGCAGCAACGAATCGGTCTTTCTGAACGGATGCTGGATACCTCCGAATCGAGAGTTAAGTTTTAGTCTCGTTATTTTACGAGTTGCGGAGAGACTTTTTCGGTGCAGTTCCGAAAGAATTTTGTCAGGTAATGTGTAATTTAAATTTGCGTGCAAAAGTTTTTTCACAGTAAATAAAACGATGCTTGGTTTTGTCAACAATTCCAGTACCAAGAACATGTCAAAAATGACAATGTTGCCAAAAGGTTGGGGTGAATAATATTTTGCAGTGCTGCAAGAACGTAAATTTCCAAACTCAACATTCATGCAAGGTGAAAAAAATTTTCAACATTCATGCATTTTCAACTTTTCAAAAAATAATAGTAAATTCAATACTCATGGAAAAAAATTGATTTTAGCGCTATTAATCTTTGAACGCAAAGTACTTTGAAGAAAAAATATAAAAATAGGGGGTAAGGTCCGACGGGAAACGTCTATTCAATCGAACATTGTGGGTGTGTAGGTCTTATTAAACCAAACTACTTTGCAAACTTGCGTTTGAAAATTTATCTGGATCAACATTTGAAAAGGTCAGATTATTTTCACGCGGATTTTTTCTAAAAGGTTATTTATGCAGATTTTCGAATTAACGTGGTTTTCTACGCAAATTTTTCAATTAAAGCGGTTGTTCAAGCGGATTTCTGAATTAACATGTTTTTTTCACGAGGCATCCTCCGCGCAAAAAAACCTAACTGTATTTGAACCTTTTTCTTATGAATCAATATATCTTAGTAAAAATTATCTGAACTTTCCTTCAAAAATATTGAAAAATGAGTTTAAGATCCTACTCTGAGAAAAATTTAATTTTGAAAACAAAAAATGATTTTAGAAATTATCGGTGATCTCTGATTTTTTTAAATGAAGTATTTTAGATAGACAATTTAGCTGCCTAAAACGTTCTATGCGTTGCAAAAATGTACACTTTGACACACACTCTTGAAATCCGAAACATTTTAGGTGTAGGTTGGTCACACCAAGTACCCAAGTAATACTAATATATTACTGTTTTCCAGTGAAATGAAACCGGTTATCAAAATTGATTCATTTTTCGTAAAGTTCTGGCCATTTAAAATTCGAGAGAATTTAATTTATCTCAATTATTTTGTCTATCCCCTGTATAAATCAGGATACTTTTTTGGCGCAACAATTTCGTTGATTTGGAATTTTTTTTTTGGAACTAAAAATTGTTTGTTGGGTAACAGATGCTTTAAACTTAAACAGTTCCAAGTTAAACTAAACAATTACCAGAGAATTACCAATAGACTGCCGCTATGCATGTCTATCATATTATGAGAGTTGGCAAGCCAAAGAAAATGCATTTTATTAAAATTTCGTATCATTGCTTTTTATGAGATGGTGCAAAAAGTTTGGATATTTTATTAAAGTTCTCCAGTACTAAGCTGTCGAATTCATCTGTTCTTAGGAAACTAAAAATACCTTTTTAGTTACCATTATTTCTCAGAAACTCAGTGACACCCGGGGCGAACCTTTACACCACCCCCAACAATGCTAAATCTTGTCGAATAGCAGCAACCAACAAATACCTAGCGGCAAAAGTAACTGCTGGGGTAGGGTAGGTGAGGTCTTCTTCTTTTGGGCCTCCTCCAGTAACCAGCCGCACTGACTTGTGCACTGCTCGCGCTGCTCGCCCTTATAATATCGATAATTATCGTTAACGTCAAAAAATTTACGATAATATCGGTGTCCAACATTTATCGATATTATCGATAAGTATCGATAAGTTTCCCATCACTAAAACAGAGCTTATAGCCTTCACCATTGTGTTTTGAACGCAAGAGGTAGTTTACATTATTTAGTTTAGTTCAATTTACCGTGCCAAATGAAGAATTGACTTCGGTTCGAACATTTACTTTAAATTAAAATGAGTTTTTCACATAACGATAACTATAAGAGCCAAAATCAAGCTTGTCAGTTTGACCTTGAAAAGTAGTATTCTCTGCACTTGAAATTAAGATATCTTTACTGTCGCTTGTAATACAAGAATATTGAAAACTTTCAGATATACACAATGGTTAATACACCTCGCATGGAAGAAGGCAGTGGAGATAAGCTGGCCCGAAAGGCTCGAGAGTCACCATTCATGCCTATTGGTCTGGCTGGGTTGGCTGCCGTCTGCGGCATCGGCTTCTACAAATACAAAACCCGCGGTGCTATGTCAACGTCAGTGTTCCTGATGCAGCTTCGAGTTGCTGCCCAGGGTACAGTCGTTGCTGCTCTCACATTTGGCCTTGCCTACACTATGGCAAACGAGTATCTGCTGAAAAAGAAAGACGACAAATGAACACTTGTTATAAACTTTCGTGTTAAATAAGTTACACAGTTGTTAATACCTCAGTGATGATTATGCCAAAATGTTCATTTCCATAGCGCATTTCACAATATTGTTGTGCATATCAAATCAATTGTATTTTTAGAGAATGTTTGTTTCAGTAATCAGTTTTACAAGCAGGGTCAAATAGCTTTGAAACAAGGTCAAGTTCATTAGTATCAGTATTTTGCGTTTATTTTTGTTTATCTTCACGTATAATTCAAACATTTATTTCAATACTCCATAGGAAACTAATATTCCTGAGAAATAAAACATTTGTGAAACTAATATATTTACATAAAATGTTTTTCCTAGAATTGTTAATGAATTTGATCCAATAAAAAATACAGATATTCGATTGACCAGTCTGGCGGTAATCCTCAAATGACGTGATTTGAATGCTATGCTAATGTTTTCTATTAGTGCCAATATTTATTTTGTTGTCCATTCGTAACCCTCTCTGCGTCATTTGAAATCGAGCACGCGCAAAAGTAAAAACACATCTTAAATAACAATTATAGATTTAATCGAAATAACGATTTAACCTACAGGAGAAAAATCAAATATCATTTTTAAATACATTATTCGAAGCCGCTAGAAACAAACCGAGCGTAGGTAGTCGCCGGCTGCACAAAGCGAAACTGGGAAATCAAAATCATGATGATTCAGCACAATTTTCATACGTGTTGTGGAAACTTTGAATGTTTACTGTTAATTTAACTCAAATCATCTAATTTTTTGAATATACAAAATAACCCAGGACAAATTATCCATCCACTGCCCTTCTCAATCTTGGAACTACACTCAACTGTCATGAATATTATCAGAAAACTTTGAAGTTAACAGTTTTACAAACTGTAACTTTGCATTAGCTACAGAAAAGTATGACTAAAAGATACTTGTAAATGAAACTCAATATTGTTAAAGTTTGTTTCCCCTTTTTATACCCTTTCAAACTAAATTAAA